>NW_022103896.1:45337230-45343924 GCF_000313985.2 Echinops telfairi | reverse complement strand
GTGCTGGATTCCCTGTGTTTCCAGCCCTTATCTGTACCAGTGGACATGCTCTGGTCTAGCTGGATTTGTAAGGTAGAATTGGGGTCATGATAGTGGGTGGGAGGAAGCATTAAGAAACTAGAGGAAAGTTGTATGTTTCATCGGTGCTATACTGCACCCTTACTGTCTCTTCCTTGTGATCCTTTGGTGAAGGGATGTCCAATTGTCTACAGATGGGCTTTGGGCCTCCACTCCATGTGCTCCCTCATTCACATTGATATGAATTTTTTGTTCTGGGTCTTTGATACCTCGTACCTAATCCCATTGACACCTCATGATCACACAGGCTGGTGTGTTTCTTTCATGTGGGCTTTTTGCAACTTCTTTTATTTTTCAATTGGTTCCTACTTCTCTCTGCTTCCTTCAACTGGTGGTCAGACTTATGTATTTTATAGATATATATTTGTATTATATATGTGTATATGCATTTACATAGAGAAATATGTATGCAAAAGTATATGTTTTGTAAAGAGATATCTCACAACTCACTGGTTTTAAAAATTGAATATGATACAGAGCCTACATTAATCTCTTATTTTTAACATAGGATTCAACATTTGAATTCAAATACAATATATAATGAAGTTTCACTCCTTGTCCCTGATTAACCAGTTCCCTCCATTTCATGTTAATGTTATCTATTGTTTTCTTCCTTCCATAGACATTTTATGTATACACCAGCAAACTGTGTCAGTCTGGGTAGGCTAGAGAAACAAATTCATGGACACTCGTGTATAGGAAAGAGCTTTATATATAAGAGGAGTTGAATATTGAGAAAACATCCCAGCCCAGTCCAGATCAAGTCGATATTAGCCCGTATGTCTGATACCAATCTATAAAGTACTCTCCAGACTCATGAAACACATGCAATGATGGTGAATGCAGGAAGATCACAAGCCAGTGGGTGGGAAGTCTTGTGGATTCAGTGGCGGTAGAAGCATCTCAGTGCTGGCAGGGGTCTCCACATGGTTCCTCCAGTTCTCAGGGCACGGGACCTATCAGCATAGTGCCATGTGCCTTCCCAGTGAGGGTCTCTCAGGGAGTGAACAGAGAGAGACTCTCCCACCTCCAAGGAGGAAAAATATAGGAATTCCCAGAATCCTCAGGGGAAGGCCATGCCCACACAGAGGCCTCACTGGCTATGACCTGATTGACAGCCTAGACTCCACCCCTTCACTCTTCATCCTTTCAAGTCTCAAATTGACATCAGATTATGTAACTACTACACAAGCAAACAAAAGCCCCTCCAAAGCTCCTCATTGCCATCAAGGCGATGCTAACTTATAGAACAGGGTAGAATTGCCCAGGGGAATCATTCCGTGTTTATGAGAGTAGAAAGCCCTGTCTTTCTCCAGGAGCAGCCGGTGATTTAAGCCGTGGATCTTTCGGATCGCAGCCCAACGAGTAAGCGCTGTATTACCAGGGCTCCTCATGAAACAGGCAAACCATTGTGTGTTTGTGTGTTGTTGTTAGAAGCCATTGAGTTGGTTCCGACCCTGTATACACTAGAACAAAATTTTGCTCAGTCCTATGCCATCCCATCCCCACAATTTCTGTTATGTTTGAGCCTATAGTTGCAGACCTTGTGCCAGTCTTCCTATGATAGTTCTCACTATTTGTCACTGGCCCGCCACTGTACTTGACAGACATGATGTTCCAGGGACGGGCTCTCTGAAAAGAAGTCCAAAACATAGGAGTAGAAGTCTCGCCATCTTCGCTTCTGAGGGCCGTTCTGGCTGTGCTTCTCTGGAGACAGATTCGTTTGTTCTGGTATAGTGTGTGCGTGAGGCACATATTGTAGCACATTGTGTACTCTTCTGCCCTTTTGTTTTTACTGTAACTTTCTGAGATTAATTTAGCCCTTGGTTATATAAAGCAATAGAGAAAGGATACTCACTACCTCATCTGTGAAAGGAATTGACTGTGTGCTTAAATTACTGTCAATTGTCAACCAAACTGATTTTTATGAGCAGAGTTCCTTATCTTCACAGTAACAAATTTATAGCCTTTTATTTTCTTAATCCGTGAAGTATATTTATAGTAACTAGCTCCTAATGCAATGGTTTATATATTCAGATTTGACATTAGATATGTGTCCTATTTTAAAATCTGTCTTATTGCTTCTTTTTTTTTTAAAAATAGATGAAGCTTATTCTTTCAGCAGCGTTCTCTACTATGGGAATGAAGCCACCCTCCTTATCTTTGACCTACTTTTCTTCTGTGTTGTGGATTTGGCTTGCCAAAATTTTGTGTTAGCAGCCTTCCTTACATACTTACAACAAGAGGTACATTTTTCAATCTTTTTCTGGGTATGATAAAAGAAATGTTTATTTTTTAGTAGGTGTTTGTAAAAGTTTAGAATGCCAAAAAAAAGAATAGCACTTCAACCAACCTTTTGTGTGATGTTCACTAGGATTCATGAAATCCTATGGTCTAGGGGAGAACATAGGTGGCTTGAGCATGAAAACAATCCTAGCTACTTAAACTGCTGTCAGAGTCAGCAGTAGTGAGTCCCATTGACCCTCTGCACTAGATGTTAACATAGCAAAAAACCAAACAAGCGCTGCAATTCCTGCCCAGATACGGACAAGCCCTTTTGTCTTCTCACGCACACATTCTCTACATGGGGGTGTAAAAAGGGATGCTAGTGGAGGCTGAAGTGGTAATTCCAAGTATTGGAAAGCCTTTTCTTGAAATATTAATGTTATCTGAATATTTTCCACAGTGTCCCGGAAGTACACCAGTCAGTAAGGCATTCTTTATTAGTCCTTACTCAAGCTACTGAGAATCATGAACAGAGGCTGCGAGGTTTTAGAGGAAAGTAGCATTGATAAATCTTTAAAAGTGACTCTTATTTGAGATGACTGGTATTACTGGTTCATAAAGATATATTCGAAGTAGGAACATACATGTGTTTGATATTTAGAGAGAATGGTTGTCTAGTCTTTACACTTTGTGTATCACCACAGAATTCTTATCTGATAGATGAGTAGATTAGTGAATTATCTAATTTAATTTAGCTATTCGAACTGATGTGCATACGTGGTCTTCTTGGTGTTTCTCTTCATTCTGAACTGGTTTTCTTTTTTTTCAGATTTTTAGATTTATTCGTAACACTGTAGGACAGAGGAATTTGGCATCTAAAACCTTGGTGGATCAAAGATTTCTAATATAATTTATGAGATAACGTTCAGACAATATAATCCTAGCAAACAACAAAATGTCGTGATTATTGGGTTAGTTTGCCATATTTTTTAAAACTTGTAAATAGTTCTGGTTTATTTTTATATCTGTAGAAAGATTTATTTTCATAACTTGTAAATACATAAGTTGCTTTGGTACATATGTGATATAATTGAACATGTTATTTTCCCATTACTGTTATTCACCAAATAATAAATTAGAAAGCACTAACTAAAAAACAAGTCTGGCTTTCAACAATGAACTTCATATTGATAGCCCAAACAATCCCCAGTTGTCTCTGTAGATCATTTTTAAACTGAAATTTGCTTATGTTTTGCAACACTGATAAGATGATTATACTCTTACGTTCTTCAAGAGTGATTTTCACAGTATTTTTCTGATTTGTATGACTTTTGCATAAATAAATGTTGAACATTGTTTTCAAGTATATTTTAAAATTCTGAATTGTATTATTACTGACTCGGTGTGCTCCATTCTTTTGAACCCTGGTGGCACAGTGGTTACACATTGGCCTGCGAACTGCAAGGCCAGCAGTTCGAAACCACCAGCCGCTCTATAAGAGAAAGGTGGGGCTTTCTACTCCTATAAAGAGTTGCAATCTTGAAAACTCACAGGGGCAATACTACCCTGTCCTATGGGGTCGCCAAGAGTCAGCAAAGACTCCGTGGCAGTGAGTTTTTGAGTTTGACTTTGCTCCAGTACACCTACCAGCTCACTCTGGCAGTGGAGCTTGCTCTGTGAGATGAATATGCAGCTCATGAAATGGTGCATAGCTATGTCTTTATGATTGTATTAGGTTTGACATATTTTTCTATTGTGTTTACATCTATTTGGTTTACACTTACTAAGCTGTCACAGGTGACGTTTCCTCCAACATAATTTTTTATACAATTTGAATTCATAGCTTAAGAGCTCTCAGGTTTTGCTCTTCAATTATGTTTAAAGATTACAGATAAACAAATTAACTATACATTTATCATATTATGACAGTGATTTATTGAAAATAAACTTCGACATAAGTCAGTGAGCTTGCATTTTTTCCAAATAAGGAAAAAGCATTGTAATTGGTAATATAAGCAATGTAGGTTCTGAGCCATGTAATTAATACCTGTCCATGATTTTTACCCCAATGTATTCTTTAATAATTATTTTCATATTATACCATGCTTTTGGAAAACACTTGTATTGCATGTGGGTCATTAACCCTAAATCCAGTATTCCTTATTGCCTTCTACCTAGCGCTGTATAAATACGGATATGTCATGTTACGTAACTATTGTTCATATTTGTAAATTGAAAACACATAGTAAACATTTGGTATTTCTGTTTATTATTTCATTGCTGTAGATCGCGTGAACGAGCATGAGATAACATAGCCCTTGGTATTTTGTGTCTTCTTTAGAAGTACATGTAAAAAAATTTTTTAATAAAAAAAAAGTTCATGTAGTTGTTTTTATGTACCATTGAGTCTATTCCAACTCAGCAACCGCACGTGACAGTGGAGAACAGCCCAAGGGGTTTGGTTGGATGTAATATTTATGTGAATGCATGGAGCTGCTGGGCAGATTCAAATTGCTGGCCTTGGGTTAGAAGCCGAGCATGCCAGAGCAGCCAATGCACAGAGAGGACCATAGGGCCGGCCCCACCACGAGACACGACATCCTTCACCGACCTAGAGTGCTACGGAGGACAACACTGGGGACACAGTGTGGGAATTGTACCCAATCTGACCGCACCACACCAGGGTGAAACACTAAGGGCATGTCACAGAGCAGCAAGGAGAGCAAAGCAGTGAGGTCCCTGGAGAAAGCCAAAAATAGACTTTGGGGCCTGACCTGGCACCCCATCAGATTCAACCTGAAAACACTCCTAAAGGTCAACAAACAGACCTGGAAGTATTTACAGGCTTTTCTCTTTAGTCATTGGTGGTTTTTTGCTTATTTTCTTTTCTTGTTTTATTTTTACTTTGTCTTATTTTTGTGCTTATTATTGTCTCTGCATGTCGATCTAGATAAGAGAGGTGGGATAAACAATCTGGAGGAGAAAACAACAGGACCTACAGTTCCGGGGGGGACACTGGAGAGGGGGAGGCAGGGGAAAAGATGGGGGGTGTAAATAAACCCACGGGCAAGGGAACAACAAGTGTTCTAAAATCAATGGCAAGGAGGGCATAGGGTGCCTGGTGGGGCTTGATCAGGGACAATGTAGCCAAGAGGAATTACTGAAACCCAAATGAACGCCAAACTTGATAGTGGGACAAGAGGAAAGAAAAACGAAATAGAGGAAAGAACTAGGAGGCAAAGGACATTTACAGAGGTCTAAATACAGGCATGTACATATATATAAAACAATAGGAAATCTATGTACATATATGTTAAGTATTAAGGTAGCAGATGGACATTGGGCCTCTATTCAAGTACTCCCTCAATGCAAGAACACTTTGTTCTAATAACCCAGCATTCTGTGATGCTCAACTTCCTGACAGGATCGCTGAAGACAAAATGGGTGCATGTGCAAATGTAAAGAAAGCTAGCGGATGGTGCCTGGCTTTCAAAAGATAAAGCATCTGGAGTTTAAAGACTTGAAGGTAGACAAGTGGCCATCCAGCTAAGAAGCAACCAAGCTCACATGGAAGAAGCACACCAGCCTGTGTGATCATGAGGTGTTGATGGGATCAGGTATCAGGCATCAAAGACCCAGAACAAACGTCATATCAATGAATGAGGAGGAGGGCGAAGTGGAGACCCAAAGCCCATCTGTAGACAATTGGACATCCCCTCACAGAAGGGTCACAAGAAAGAGACAAGCCAGTCAGGATGCAGTATAGCACCAATGACACAACTTTCCTCTAGTTCTTTTTTCCTTTTTTTTAAAGTTTAGTTTATTTTTTTAAATCATTTTATTGGGGGCTTGTACAACTCTTATCACTATCCATCCATACATCCATTGTGTCAAGCACATTTGTACATTCCTCTAGTTCGTTAATGCTTTCTCCCCCTACCCCTACTATCATGACCCCAATTCTACTTTACAAATCCATCTAGAGAGCATGTACACTGGTACCAATAAGAGCTGAAAACAGGGAATCCAGGACCGATAAACTCTGGACCAATAATGAGCGTAGCCATAACAGGAGGGTAGGGGGAAGGTGGGGGGGAGAAAGAAGGAACTGCTGATCACAGTGATGGACATATAACCACCACCACCCTCCCCCAGGGGGACAAACAACAGAAAAGTAGGTGAAGGGAGACAGTGGATGATGTAAGATGAAAATAATAATTAAGAATTTGTCAAGAGTTCATGAGGGAGGGAGAAAAACGAGCTCATACCAAAGCCTCAAGTAGAGAGAATTTTGAAAGTAATGATGACAACATATGTACTGTACAAATGTGCTCAACACAATGGATGTATGATGGATTGTGATAAGAGCTGTAACAGCCCCAATAAAATG
>NW_022103896.1:45327364-45336434 GCF_000313985.2 Echinops telfairi | reverse complement strand
TTATCCTTTCTGGTGCCTATAAACATTGACAAATATAAGCCTAGAGGAGGAGATAGATGTGAGGCATGAATCGGGATGGTTTAGTGACAAATGCTTCAGATTTAGCAATACAAGCTCTGGAATAACACTAGAGTTTTAACCCCGGGCCTAACTTGTGGAGTTAGTGTTGCGTTCCCCATTTTCCCCATCCCTCAGTCTCCTTGGAACTGTTCATTGTGAATTGCTCAGAGTCCAACGGGTTAGATGTGGATGTCTCTCAGAAGAGCTGCCCAGATAGCCCAGTATCATTAAGACACGGAGGCAAATTGCTTCGCGACGGAAGTGCCTCTCTCACTTGTTTCATCTGCTGGCTAGTGGCCCCAAAGCCAATCCTTGCCATCCAATTAGTCGCGAGAAACATCCTGAGATTGTCCCAACATTCCAGGAACCCGTCCCAAGATTATTCTGAAACCTGAGTTGATGTAAAACGTTTGGGAAAGTGCATGACTCTCCCAGGGTGGGAATTCCAGAACAAAAGATTTATCGTCTGTATTTTGATTTCGGAAGGGACTTCATGAAGGCAGCCGAGGTTGCTGTCGGACTCCTCCCTGTGCCACTCAATAAACGCTATCTTGGAGTTGCTGAATTGGACTCTGCTGCTCAGGGCATGGACTCCTACCAGGGCTGGCAACCCTATCAGTTAAGTAGCTTTGGAACATTGGACCAAGTCACTTGGCATCTTTGAGCTGTGTGGTTTGAGGCAAGTCACTTAATCTCATCAATACATGGGATTAAATAGTACCTCCCTCATAGGTCTTTCCATGGTCACATGGCTGAAGCCAATAGGCAGATTTGGGATTCAATAAAGGACCATACCAAACATACAAAAATAATCAAGCTTACTGCTGATTCATAGCTACGCTGTCGGGCAAGGTGGAACTGCCCCCGTGAGTCTGAGATGAACTCTTTATGGGAGGAGAGAGCGCTGTCTTTCTTCTGAGGAGAGGCCAGTGGTTGTCAACTGCTGACCGAGCAGTTAGGAGCCCAGTGCCTGACCCTTCGGGCTCCTTCTAGAGGATGATCTGGAAGACGCACATTTTCTGTGCAGCAATGCCATTGTCATCCCCAGGGATAGTCCACGTGATTCAGACCCATCCACAAATAGAGTTCTTATTGCAACTGGCAAAATGCCAACCCTTCTTTATGAGCAGAGTAAATTTTTATGATTCATGTATATCTTCATGTATGCATATATTAAAATATATCTAAGTGTATGGTGTCTTCCACTTACATCGGAATGAACGGAGACCTTCCATAAGGTGGGGGTACCTGGTATCAGACGCAAAAAGGGCACGATTCTCTCCTTTGAAATCATTTTTCTTCATGTTGTGGGCATGTTTTATTAGGTGTTTTTCTGTGCATGAATCAAAGTATACAAGAGTGGCCTTTTTGAACACAGGCGTTTCATATAATGCTCAGAATGCCAAGTAGCAGAGCCACAGAGACATTTTAAAGGGAACATCATGGCCCGGGATTTAAGAAATCTCTTTAAAAATGTACATTCCATGAAATAATCATTTCCTGAGTCTTTCTGCTGAGGATGGCTGCATACAGTATGTGTGGCAGAGTACTGTATGAGAGTTCTTGGAATCGGCAGCAGAAAGAAGGTGAAATGAGAAAATACTGACCATGCAGCCATCTCCTTCAAAGTTTGGATAGCCCCCAGTTCTCGACAGTCCCCTGAGCCAGGGCTGTGCACCGGACAAAGGCTTGCCTTAGATCACTGTCATCAGCACTCTTGTTAGCTTCTTTGCCATTCTGGGTTTTTTGTTTTTGTTTTTGTTTTTTAAAGTAATTCCCTGGGAGTAATATTAATCTTCTCCCAGCTAAAGGACATTGGGATAACTTATTTTACTTTTTTTTTTCTCTTATAGTTCTGAGTATTCCTGAAGGTTAAAAAAAAAATTCTGCAAACAAATCCTGAAACCAAACTTGTTGCCACGGGCTCTCCTCTGCGTCTCGGTGTAGCCGCTGTTCTACAGAGCAGAAGTGTGCTTCCTCAGGCTTGCTTGGCTGTAATCCTTCCGGAGGCAAATCACCTGCCCTTTCTTCCTCAGAATCACTGGGGGAGTCGATCCATCAACTTTTAAACTAGTAACCAGCTGTTTGTGCCACTTGAAAAGCCAAAAAGCTCCCATAGGATCATGACACGGATTCTGCCGGATTTGAGATTTTACAAGTACTTAGTTGCAGGGGAAGGTTGGGTACTTTGAAGAATAGCACCCCCACGGGTTTTTTCCTCCTTAAATTATACTATTTTAATATTTAAGATACAAAAGAGCATCCATGATGACACATCAGTTATGCTAACATAACTGAATCACAGTGTTTCAGCCATGAGGGTGAGGGGCGAGGAGGCTCATTGGAAACTAAAATGTCCAGAGGTCTACACGGTCGTTGTCATCAAGTAAGCACCAGAACGAATCCAGAAGCAGGAGTTCTGAAGAGTCAGCACGGAAGGGTGTTTGGAAGGAAGAAGTCTCGGCAGAGAATGAATCAGGGCGAATGAGGTGTAGGAAGCAGGTAGAGCCTCAGGTGAAGAAACTGAAGGCATCCTGAGGTAAAGGCAAAAGAAAAAAATCATTGAATTTGGAACATAAGGCTTAGGGAGATCATTTTGGTTCCAGAAAATGCACATGTCTTGGAAAAGGTAGGTACAGTGGGATTTTCAAAGAAAGGAGGGAGGAATGTAGAAGATTAACCATTGGCTAATCCTAACATGATTAATTAAAAATACAGTGAACCCTCGCCACTTCGCGCTACGACTTCCGCGGTTTCACTCTATCGCGGTTTTGGCGTAACAGCGCATGCTCTGTCATTACTGCCACTGATTGGCTCATACTGTACACGCTTCTGTCTGCATCGCTACATATCGGAGCTATGTATCAGATGCATTTTTGCTTTTGTACAGTGTACTGTAATTGTTTGCGATTTTAAAGAAATTTTATCTAAGCCCTATGATGGCTCCTAAACGAGCTGCTTCTTCTAAGCCTTCTGACAATAAAAATAAGCGCCCGAGGAAGATGCTCACCATCCAGGAAAAGGTAAAACTTTTGGATATGATCAAAGATGGCAAGAAAATCGTGGAGGTTGCACACCATTTCGACTCGAATGAGTCTTCCGTTCGCTCCATCCGTTGTACTTCATAATATAATAAATAATCAATGATAATTGTAATGTCCAAAATGTTTTACTGCATTTTCCCTTTTTCATTTAATAAATTGGGTAATACGAGTGTAATGGTGACTAAAGGGTGTTTTTTCAAGTCCTCTATGCTCTAACTCTGAAAATATTTGATTTACAAATAAGGAATCCTACTTCGCGGAATTTCATTTATCACGGTAGGGTCTAGAACCGATTAACCGTGATAAACGAGGGTTCACTGTAATCATTCCCCTTTTACTGAGATCAACTAATAACAGGTTACTTCTTGCCTCAAAAACCAAAAAACCCCACTCTGCCATCACGTCAATTCAGACTCTTAGCAACCCCATAGGGCAGAGTAGAACTGCCCCTGTGGGTTTCCAACAGTGTAGCGTGTACAGGAGTAGAAAGCTTCATTTTTCTCCCTTGGAGCAACTGGTAGTTTTAAACAGTTGACCTGGCATTAAGCAGGCCAACATGTAACCCATTACACAATGAGGGTCGGCTACTAATAATTTGGCCTTCCACTTGTGGTAGTTAAAGAATCTGTTGTCAATTTGAGAGGATTATGAGTGAAGGGGTGGAGTCTAGCCTGTCAATCATTGAATAGCCAATGAGGCCTCTGTGTGGGCAGGCCTTCTTCTGAGGATTCTGGGAATTCCTGTATTTTCCTCCCTGGAGGCAGGAGACACTTGTCTCTCTCAGCTCACTCCCTGAGAGACCTTCTACTGACAAGACACATGGCGCTACAGTGATGCTGATAGACCCTGTGCCCCGGGAACTGGAGGAGCCATGTGGAGACCCCTGCCAGCACTGAGATCCTTCTACCGCCATTGGCTCCACAAGACTTTGCACCCCCTGGCCTGTGATCTTCCTGCATTCTGCATCGTTGCATGTGTTTCGTGAGTCCGAAGAGGACTTTATAGATTGGTATCGGACATATGGGCTAATACCGGACTTGATATGGACTGAGCTGGGACATTTTTTCAATATTCAACTGCTCTTGTGTATAAAGCTCTTTCCTACACATATGAGCATGTCTCTCTAGTCTACCCAGACTAACACAACCCACCTGCAGCCAAGTGACTGAGATTTAATGAGGAAGCAGAGGTTTGTCGACTTCCAGGTCTTGCAGGAGAAGACAAAATGACCTTGCTAAAGAGCCCAGGTGGTGCTGTAGCTAAATGTTGGCCTGCAAACCCATTGAGGTGTGAGAATAAACTCAATGGCTGTGGGTTTGGTCTTTTTTTCCAGTTTGGGTCAGGCTCTTTATGGTTAACATTTCTCTTGTGGATACAGAAAAACCTTAAAATCAAAGTAAGATGTCTGTTGTGAATTTCCTCTTCAACAAGGGCATGGAAGTGCTTGCTGAGAGAGGAGGGCCCATTCATTGGAACTGAGGAGCCCACCAGGCTGAGGAGATGCCCCTCAGAGAGTAGCAGGCCTTATCTCAATGGCCAGGTTGTCTTGTAAAATGGTCTAGAGTCTTTGCCAGAGGGAGCCCATGGAAAGATAAGAATCCGAGATTTTGAAGTGATTCTATGGCCCTGTTTCTGGACAGCCAGTGCATATCCTCTGAATCTTAGATCCTGGAGGCTGTAGAAATAAAAGAAACAATAGATATCTAAAGGGCTTTATCAATGACATAGAAACTTTAAAAGGTTTGTGGGAAAATGAGATGAAAAGATAAGGGAATGTTCCCACAAACCTTTTGAATATGACTTATTACAAATCTTTATTAAAATGCTGCATTTCTTTTTGAAAATTACCACTATTCCAGGCACAATCCTTCAATTTTTCATATTTCCTCCCTGTTTAAGGATGTAGCAAGGTAAATCGTGCCCCAAAGCAGCAGTCTGACGTGTTCAGGTGTAAATGCTTGAATCTCTTGGATCGTGGAAGTGCAGTCCCCAGTGGCCCTGATTCCAGATTGAGTCTTGGCGAGAGTTCAGTGATTTGAGTTCTTTATGCTAACGTGTCCAGTGCTTGCTGACCCTTGAACCGGCAATGTGACCTCGTAAGGGAGAAAGACAGGGCTCTCTACTCCCGCAAAAGTGACAGTCTCCAGAGAGATAGTAAGTGATGCAAGGGTTTTTAGGGGATGCTGTGGGGTGGGGGAGGGGATCTCCGGAGTAAACAATGAAGGTGGGAGGGGGAGTGAGCACTAGAACTGAAGGTGATTACACAACTTTAAAGGTGTTTTAATCATGGGAGGTAGGGAGAGAATATGTTGGGAAATTGATTGTGGTGATGATGGTACAATTCTTGATATGATTGAACTATTGAATTGCATGATATGTGGATTAAGTGCCAATAATTTTTTTTTTTAAGTTTCAGTCTTGGAAGCCCAATGGGGCAGTTTCTAGACTATCCTATCGGGCCACTACAAGTCAGTAAGGACTGGATGCCACTGAGTGGCTGTACTTAAGTCCAGGGCAAATCCAGGAGGGGCCCTTAGGAAGAGTGTGGTTAAAAGATGAGTATGCAGAACTAGAGAATTTTCTGAAGCATGTCTTCAATGATTTCTTCCCAAGATTAGCTAACATGATGTGTAGTATCAAATTTAAGTTAAAAATTGGGGCCCTGTTGACTACAATTCAAGGTCACATGATCATAAGGGTATGAAAACTCCAGAACTAAGCCTATAACCTTTCTTAACCTGGAATTATGTACACAGCCCAATCACGGTCCTTTCCCCACTTCTGAAGTCTTGCTTGTGACATGATTAATTGACCTAGTATCTGTCATTGTGATTAGTTCCTTTTGGTTTTTAAAAATTATATATAATGAAAACCATGGCTTTGAATTGGCAGCTCCACCATCATGCCAGAAACCCATGGCCAGTGAGTCGTTTCCAAGTCACAGCGACCCCTACAGGACAGAGTAGATCTGCCCCAGGCGGTTTTCAAATTCTGTAAATCTTTACGGAAATAGACTGCCACATTTTTCTCCTGTGGAGCGGCTGATGGGTTCGAACCTGTAGCCTTTGGTTAGCAGGGGAGCAATTAACCACTGTGCTACTAGATAATAGAGATAATATGTACCCTCCTTATTCATTTACATCGATAAATGAATAGGGAAATGGATGATGACCACAGCATTCCACAGAATAGAGTTGACTGGGTCATTATGTAACTGCCCAGGTAATCATTGCATAACTGCCAAACTACTCGGAATCATGGCCCAGCCAAACTGGCACACCACCTTAGCTGTCACCATCACACAGCCAGGTAAGCATTGCTTCCCTCACACTCCAGCATTCGTTACTGACAGATGCCTGCTGTGAATGCACAGACAGTTGGCTACTAGGTTTTTTATTGTATATGTAAAATGTCAGACAACAAGAAGACAGTAAGCAAGAAGTAGGTGTCACGACTCTAGAATTGTTAGGATTAGATGAGGTCATACATGTTGTCGCCCAGAGCAGTATCTGACACTGCTAGCCTGTCCTAAAAGGGGATTGGTGCTTATCTGTAATTTTCACCCCTGGTGGTGCAGTGCTTATGTGAAATCAGCAGTTTGAACCACCAGCCGCGCTGTGAGAGAACGGGTATCCTCCGGAAAAGAATTTCTGTCTCAGAAATTCGCAAGAGCCGTTCCACACTGACCGATAGGTTCAGTCAGCGAGTCTGGGTTTGGTATCTTTAAGACGCGAGGATTTAGGAATGACAGCAGATGGCAGTAGAGCGCGCACTGGCCTCGCGACAGCTCTGCTATGACATCTGTCACAGGAGGGTGAGAGAAACGCGACCCCCGCTCCCCAAATCCAATACCTTGTTACCCCTAACTTTTACTCTTTCTTCTCTTCGCTGCACCAGAGTGTTCAACAGCACAGATGACTAAAATGTAAAAGGTGCCTTCCACCTAGATCCCACAGCCAACACTCCCCTCTGCCCCCTAAAGAGCCCCACAAAACCAACCCACTGCCATCAAGGCAGTTCAGACTCACAGTGTGTCCGAGGCTGCAGACCACCTCATCTCTTTCCAGAGGAAGGACTGGCGGGTTTGAACTGCTGACCTTGCCGTTAGCAGCCTTAAGTTTACCCGGCAGCGCCCCTGGGGCTCCTGTCCTATACCTAGTGCGGAGTTTTTCTATCCCAGTTTGGGGATGTGAATGGTAAACATATATAGACACTTCCTCTCACCCCAGTCCTAGGAGATGAAGGGACAGCGCACGCCAAGGCTCTGAGGTGGGAGCAGGCCCTGCCTGTCTGCAGAGGCACCGCCGCGACATCAGCCGTGTGGCAGGACCGGCCAATTGTGGGGGGGAAAGGAAAAAGAATTTGCTTTAAAGTCCAGCAAACCGTTTCAAAGCATGAAAGTGCCTGCTTCCCTCGGATTCGTGTTCTCTTCCTTGCTCATTGCCGTGTGTATTGATTAGCTAGCTGCCTGCGGGTCAGCCCACTGAGCACCGTTGGGGGCGGTGTCAGAGAACGGTTATCTGGAAGGGGGAGAAAGCCAGCTCAGAACACAGAGCCACAGTCTGGGCCTTATCTAGTTTGGGCCAGGTCTGCTCCTTGCAGCAGGTCGGCTGTTAGTCTGCTTGTTGTCATAGAAATGGTGGTTGGCACTTTTTCTGGGAGGAGCTGAGAGAGCTGACACAGCAGGAAAAAACAGCCTTAGCCAGCCAGGGCATTGAAAACATAGTTTTAAAATGAATCATGGCAGGGGAAACAAATTACAAGGATCTACATAAAACCTCCTCCCTGGGGGACGGACAGCGGAGAAGTGGGTGAAGGGAGACGTTGGACAGTGTATGATATGATAAAATAATAATAATTTATAAATTATCAAAGGTTCATGGGGTAGAGGAGCGGGGAGGGAGGGGGAAAATGAGCTGATACCAAGGGCTCAAGTAGAAAGCAAATGTTTTGAGAATGATGGCAACAAGTATACAAATGTGCTTGACACAATGGATGTATGTATGGATTGTGATAAGAGTTGTAGGAGCCCCCAATAAAATGATTGAAAAAAAATCCTGGCACTCCCAGGCCCCTCTCTTGTCACCACTGAGCTTTCAAATGCAAGCCAGCCCTGACTGGCATAATGAAAGCCAGGGCAAAATAATGATTTCGTGCCACGTTGGTTCTCAATATTTTCAGAAGTATCTGTGTTTCCTTCCAGGTAATGTTTTTTAGCTGCTTTGTATTATAAAAGCACACCAGTGGCAGCTGCCACGCAAGTTCATTAAAGTGGCAATTTCAATGATACCTCCAGAAATAACTCGATCACTTATGCTCCAACCCCAGAGGGTAAAGACTTACAAGGTGTTATGTATGAAAGCATCTGTCCTAGACACTAACCAAAATTGAGCCCCAAAGCCATTCCCCTGTAAAGCAGAGCTCATTCACCGCTGTCATTCCTCCCCAGAGTGTTAGGATCAGGGGCGGAGAGCCAAAACTTTGAATTCAGATACTTCCCCTTTACTTTGTGTTACAGCAAACTCTCTAACCTCCACCAGCTTCTCTTCTCATCTGTAAACCTGGGTAACATGTCTCAAGGGCTGTACCAAGGACTGAGGGTGATAAGAAGAGAAAAGTTAGCACAGTGGTTGACATGGGTAAGGGTATAAAGAATCAAGTAGATGACTGTGCCTGAATTCTGATTTTTACAATCTCAAAACAACATGGCATTTACTTTTAAACCTTTTCTGTGGTGTGCCTAGACCTGGCAATGCTGGCCAAAGAAGAAGAATGCAGAAAAAGAAATCTCATTTCCAGTGACTGACTGGCTCCCCGCGGAACAATGCTGAGACGAGGCTCTGAAGGCAGCTTCAGGCCACTGCCACAGTGTCCAGAGTACAGGATGGAATGGGCTTATTCTGTGCTGCTCAGACCCCATCCACGGAATTGTGTGTCTGTTCAGGATGTGCCTGGCTCTTTGGGGC
>NW_022103896.1:45300060-45326667 GCF_000313985.2 Echinops telfairi | reverse complement strand
CGATGCTCCTCTGTGTGAATATAGAAAGAGGCTTGATGTGATTGAACTATGGAAAGAGATGATACCTGTATTAACTCCCCATAAAATGGTTTTGGAAAAAAAGTGGGGGTGGGGGTGCGGAAATGGTTCCCAGAGTTAGAGGAGTGGTTATGTTCAGTCTGGTTCAAGTGTCTGGGTCAGACGTCAACTGCAGGCTCCTCCTGACTCCTGTAGCTGCAGGAGCTGATGAACAGGAAGCAGGAAGATGAGGCAGGAAGACCACAGGCTGGTGGATGCCAAGCGGCCAAGAGGAATGAACCTGAGAGTAGCCTAATGAATGCAAGGTTGCCAGTCTGTGATGGCTCCCGGAATCGGCAGGTGGTATGAGAGGAGGTCAACAATCCGGATGCAGAATTCAATCCAGCAGTAGAAGTTAGCTAGCTTCCACACACTATTTATACTAAGAGAAGCTGCTATACTCCCTCACGAAACATTGATAATTTATAGATTATCATTTCCATATCTTATATCATCCTCCATCACCCCTCACCCACTTTTCCATTATTCATCCCCCCTGGGAGGGTGTTCTAGATTGATCCTTGTGATCGATTTCCCCCTTTCTCCCCTCACCCTCCCCTAATCCTCCTGGTATCTCTACTCTCATTGTTGGCCCTGAGGGGTTTATCTATCCTGGATTCGCTGTGTTGGGGGCTCTTATCTGTAGCAGTGTGCATGCTCTGGGCTAATCTGCTTTGTAAGGTATAATTGAGGTCATGATAGTGGGGTGAAGGAAATATTAAAGAACTAGAGAAAAGTTGTATGTTTCATCGGTGCTATACTGCACCCTGACTGGCTCATCTCTTCCCTGTGACCCTTCTGTGAGGAGATGTCCAATTGTCTACAGATAGGCACTGGGTCTCCACTCCATGCCCCTCTGCCCCCCACCCCCCCATTCACCTTGGGTATGGTTTTATTCTGGGTCATAGATGCTTGATATCTGATCCCATGGACACCTCATGCTCAAGACTTAAATATTAAAAGGAGCAGGCAACCTCACCTTTCTCCCACAGACCGGCCTGGGGGTGAACCACCGATCTTGATGGTAGCAGCCCAGTTCATACCCCCACCCTCACCCCCCGGCATCACCGGGTGCCTTAGGTATGCCATAACCCAAACCAAACTCATTGCCATTGAGGCCATGCCAACTCACAGTGACCCTATAGGGCAGGGTGGAGCTGGCTCTGCGAGTTTCTGAGGCTGTAACTCTGTACAGGAGTAGAAAGTCCTGTCTTTCTCTCAAGGAGCAGCTGGTGGTTTTGAACTGCTGACCATGCAGTTAGCAGCCCAAGGCTTAACCACTACATTACCAGAGCTCCTTACTCAGGTGCTAAGAACGCAAAATGACTACCAATTAAGTGTGTCATTGGTGTCTATTAGAGTTAACGCATATTGCATTTAGTGCAGACTGCATTTAGTGCAGACTACATTTAGTGCAGACTACATTTAGTGCATAATACACGTTACATTTAGTGCAGAGTACATTTAGTGCAGACTGCATTTAGTGTAGACTACATTTAGTGCAGACTACATTTAGTGCATAACACAGGTTACCTTTAGTGCAGACTACATTTAGTGCATAACACAGGTTACATTTAGTGCAGACTAGTTGTTTTTTACTACACTTGATAGTGTGTGAGGGCCTTTTATCTTATGGTGTATATGTTGCATTTACGTCTGTTTTATAGAACTTGAGGAATAAATTTTGGAAATGGTTCTAGAACTTTGTCTGGGGGTTCTGTTTTTATGACATGGGCTTGGTTGCAGTTAGGATGGTTAGGGTGCTACTCTGTCCCGAGGGGGGAATTGATTCTTCTTTGCAGGAGCACATTTATGATGCCATTTTCAGGAATCCCTACACTCTGTCTGAAAACAGATAAGGGGCATTTCTTTCTTCTTCCCATAAATGTGCCTGCTGGATAGAGCAAACTTCTTTCTTCCAGCTCTTGCACATGAAACCTCTCAAAATGGTGAGGTTGTCCTTACCTGTTCCTTACAAGTTTCTGTATCTTTTCAATAACCAACTGATTTTCCACCCAGAGAACACACGCTTGCTCCAGGGTCTCAACTTGTATGCCCTAGACTATCGTTGTGAGGTGCTATCAAGTCAGTCCTGACCCTTAGCACACCTGTGTATAACAAACGAAGCTCTGCCCTGCCCTGTGCCAGGCTCACCCGGATCCTCATGCTTGAGTCTATCACCCCAGCCAGGGTGTTAATCTGCCTCGTCGAGGGCTTTCCTCCTCTTCGCTGACCCTCTACCAACCCTGAGGTCCTTCTACAGGGACTGGTCTCTCCTTCCAACATGTCCAAAGTACATGGGATGAAGTCTCCCCAGCTTGGCTTTTAAGGAGCACTTTGGCTGTACTTCTTCCAAGACAGGTTGGCTTGTTCTTTTGGCAGCCCACGGTACTTTTAATGTTCTTCCCTAGAGCCCTAATGTATATGCATCAAATACATCGATTTGCCTTCCATCTTCCTAATTCACGTCCAAATTTCACATGCATATGAGGTGACTGAAACTACCTCTGACCCAACTTCTTCCTCAGATAGAAATAGCATTTTCATAACAAAGGCAAGGGGGGAGTTCTTCTACCTGTTGCTAATAGAATACTTTTTTCTTCACCTTTTTCAATGTAATGTTATTATACTCAGGAATAACCAAAAAAAGTCTGGTTTCCTGGCATCATATTCTGGTCTCGTATGTTGAGCTGTGTTTTTAGATGTATCAGTGCAGTGAGAATACACACTGAGGCTCTGCACCTTTCTTCAGCCTGTAGGGGTGAAGGGGTAGAGACAAAGGAAGATAGTAGAGATGTTAGGTGCTGTGACGATTGGGCCCCTGAGCAGCAAGGCAGGATAAAAGACAGATTCTCAACCCCAACCACCTCTGGCCTTTGTCCTCTCTGAGAGCCACAAGCTGTCTCCCTGGTTTTCAGCACTTCAGGTGGGGAGTTTATGACATATCCAATGCTGACATTCGGATATTTAAATGGCAGCATCTCCTGACAAGTAAGGTGAGATGGATGGCCCATGTGGGTGGGACAGGTACTTCTTTGGACTCCTTCAGGGAGGAAATCTCAGGAAGGATTTAGGGGACCAGCATCTGTGGAGCTGAAGATCTGGTCAGATTAAGAGCGCTCGGGAATACAGGTGTAAATGAACTCCGATGACTGAACAAGTGGTTAAAATAGAAGGTGAACTTGTTGAAAATGTTGCCAACAACTGGATAGATTATTTTGATGGCAAGGGGAACTATTACCCTCTTTTAGAGAGAAACAGTTCAGTCAACTGAAATTCTCTTTCACTAATTTAACTGGAATTTCTATCATTCCATAAAATAAAAGCCATTCATCAATCTTCAAATGCCTTGTCCTATTATCTCCAAATTAAATGACGAATCTGTGCCCTTAACTCATATGAAAAATCCTGACTTCTTCCAGCGTTTCTGAGAATTGTGTGAACTGTGTGTGTATATGTATGTGTGGTGTATGTGTGACTTGGTATGTGTATATGTGTTTGTGGACATGGGTGAGTGTGTGGGCAGTGAATGAGAGTTACAGTAGAGGATGAAAGCGTATGGCAAGGAGTGTTGGCTTAGAGTCTTCAAGTTGCCTCTCACTCTGGTTGCTTCTGGGAACTCCTGCTTCTCAACTAGCCTCCTTGTGGTAGTTACATAAGCTGTTGTCAACTTGAGACTATTAAGGGTGAAGGGGTGGAGCTTAGCCTGTCGATCAGTGCCTCCTTTGGAGGCACTAAGGAGATAAATAGCTCACTGGAGGCGGAACACACACTCACTCCCTGGGAGACATTCCTGTTGACAAGCCACATGGAGCTATACTGATGCAGCCAGAGCCTTGGAGCTGGAAGAGCCACATAGAGACCCACTCCAGCACTACGAAGCTCCCACCACCACTGAATCCACAAGACTTTCCACCCACTGGCCTGTGATCTTCTTGCATTCAGCATCATTGCATGTGTTGCATGAGTCTGAAGAGGAATTTATAGATTGGTATCAGGCATATAGGTTAATATCGGACTTATGGATGTGATCTGGACTGAGCTGGGATGTTTTCTTAATGTACAATTCCTCTTTGATATAAAGTTCTCTCTTACCAAAAAAGAACTTCCCTCGCACACATATGAGTGTCTAGGAATTTGTTTCTCTAATCTACCGAGACTAACGCACTCCTGCCTCCCCAGCCCTCTTTGTTATCACTTCACCCCAATGGGAAACAACCCTCGTGTTTCGTTTCCCCAAACACCACTAACACAAAACAATTGTTTGTTTTAGGCTTTTGCTGAAGGTCTGGGAAAATGGTAAAGGCGAGTGACAGCATAGCCTGCATCAGAAAACAACTTTAAGCTGAGTATCAGACCCTCCTTCCTCAAGGTCCTGTGGCCAACTCTCTGCCACGGGACATTTCCATTCTCATCTTTCCTTTACGTTGCGCTTTGCCCTCCTGCGGTGGGTCTAGGGCCTGCTTTCCTTGCTATCTTGCTCTTTCTCCAGTTTAAGCTCTTCTGCCCCCTCGGGGCTCCTACCCCTTTCTTCTTCAGCTAGTAAGGGTCTGAAGCCACATACAGCAGGGGCTTTGGGAGAGCGGTCTCATTGGGAACTGGCGACAGTCCTTGAAGTCATCTTTGCTTAGACACACAGTTTTTACTGAGATGGTTTTAGCTGGGGATGAGTTTGGGTATGAGGTGGTACCGTGGAGATGATGGTGCCCCTGTGGAGTCCTCAGTGGTCCAAATGACATTTGACTGCTAAGGAAAAGGTTAGAGTTATGAAGCCACCCAGAGGCACTTCAGGAGCTTGGTGGTGTAGTGGATTACAAGTTGGGTTGCGAACCACAAGGTCATCAGTTTGAAACCACCAGTCATGCTCCAAGATGAGGCGTTCTAATATAAGAAAGAGTTACAGTCTCAATAATGTACAGGGACCATTCTACCCTGCCCTGTGGTATAAGTCCACAATGAGTCAGAATAGGGTGGATGGCAGGGAGTTCGCTGGTTTTTGAATTTAGTTTGTTTTTGAGAGACACTTCAGAAGAAAAGCCTCAAAATCTACTTCTGAAAACCTAGTGATTAATGCATGGTGTTGTCATGAAACAGAATGACCTCAAGAAAGCTGATGAACAGATGTTTTAAGAAAGAGCGAAATCCCCTTCCACTGACACGTCCACCCATTCCTTTTCCCACTACAAATCCACAATCGACGTATGTACTCGAGTATAAGTTGACCCAAATCTCAGCCGAGGCACCTAATTTTACCACAAAAACTGCATGAAAAACGTGATGAACAACTCCGCTTATGCACGAATATATACGGTACTTTATCTGCTGTCTTTCCAGAGCAGGCCTTGGCAGACCCCACCTTTCACAGCCTACGCTCCCTCCAGATGCTTTCTCAAGCAGAAGATAAACATAGAAGAAGGGAGGTGATGTCTCTTCCACTTCCTACAGCGTGAAAGCAGCTCTGGACATTTATTTTACTTTTCTTTCTTTTTTTAGGGGAGAGCGCGAACGCAGTCCCCCACTACCACAAATTATGCAGTGGAGTTTCCCACATTCAGGGAAATCGCAGGAGTCAGCCCACCTGCGGTGCAATGGATAAGCCTCGCCCTGGGAAAACCATCTTCGTGATCATGGTGTCTCTCCTGCCAGGGAAGCTGGACATTTATTTTTAAGATAATTATTTTTCATGAAACTTGGGAGTGAAAATAATTGATATTCCAAGAGTGTTCACTCTTCCTTATGAGACACAGAACTTGTCAAATTTTTACCTTGATGGGAGAAGATTATCAAGTCATAGAATTTAGTAAACCTTCGCCATCATGGCTCACAACTCCCCTTTGTGGCTTAGAACAATGAAGATGAAGCAGTCCATGGGAGGCCCCGGGTCTCTGGGAAGCCCCTCAGTGGAACCTCACTTAGTTAAGGGAGACAAGAGAGCAAGTAGGCTGTTCACCTCATTTGTTGAATGTAACCAGTGTGGCTCAAAATTCATAGAAGCATGACTTTGGTGTTTAAATGATATGCAAATAACAGAATTAGACATGCAAAAGAATGCATATCTATTCATTGTACAAGTCTAGGTGAAACTTATCTGCCAATTGGGAAATTTATGTTCTATTGTCAAAGGGTCGGCAGAGCTTCCTTTAGTGCTGCTCCAACTACAAGTCAAACTGTTACCAGGAAATCAGAATAACCACTCCGAGTCCCTTCAGTCTCACCTAGAGCTCATTGTTGAGTCTGGAGTTTTTCCTCCACTGTATAGCCGCCTACACCTCTCTCAAATCATTAGTATGGTTGGTGACTTCTAAGCCATGAGGCTGTACTGTCTGTCTCTAAACACACCTCTTATGTATGCATTTAAATATTATATAGTGATTTCTGAATATTAAAATCATATATATGTGTTTAGGAAAACACCTAAGAGAATAGTACATTTGGGCACAAATGGATTTCTCTAAGACTTTTTCTTTGCGCTATTGATAACGTACACTATATTAATTTCTTTAGCCATAATGATTGTTTTCCCCGAGTTGCATATGCTTTTCTTTTAAAAAAGTTTTATTGGCGCATATCCACATATCATACAATTCAATAGTTCAGTCATATCAAGAAGAACTGTACCATCATCACCATAATCAATTTTAGAGCATTTTCTTCTTTCTTGCACTCATTGCTATTAGCTCCCTATTTCCTCCCAACCTCCCCTGCCAGACCCACAAGAAACCATTAATCCAGTTACTGTCTCTATAGACTTACCTGTTCTGGATTTCATGTTCAGGAAAACATACAAAAAGCAAGCAAACAACAACCCAAACTAGCAATAGTAACAAAGTAAAACAGAGAAAGACCTCAACGGCGAAGAAGCAGAAAACATTAAAAATTAGAACAACTTTAAAGTTTGTCAAAGGGAGAGCAAACCATAAAGTGTGAAATTTTAACCTGACCATGAGCAAGGCTATTCACATCCCGATCTATGCTCAGAGGAGATTCACCTGATCTTAATCTGCACTTTTTTTAACTGAAACAACTTTTAGATGGGTCGAAAGGAAGATCAAATAAAACATTATGTTTTACTCTAACTATATCTATCATAATCGACTTTACAATGCTCTCTGTCTGATAAGAAGGCTATTCACATCCCTTGACTATGGTCAGAGGGAATCCAAGCTTAATCTATGTGTGGACACTGCAAATGGATTTTGAAGTTCCACTGTCACCCATAACCTTCTGCACACCAAGTGCTCACAATTTAAGCTTGTATACCATTCCCTCCTTTGGATTTGGATTCTATTATGTACAATCTTTGGATCACACAGGCTGGTGTTCTTCTTCCATGTGAGCTTAGTTGATGTCTCACTTCGATGGTTGCTTGTTTGAAGGCAAGCCTTTAAGGCCCCAAAATCTGTTCTTTCTGATAGCTGGGCACCATCTAGTTTCTTCATCACATTTTTTATTAAAGATCATTTTGTTGGTGGCTCTTACTATCTAGCCAGTCTGTCTATCTGCTCTCCCACCTTCCATTCTTTTTTCTGCCTTCAAACCTTTGATGGCTTCTCTGGAACGCTCTGAAATAGTTTATTGTGCCAGCCTGGCCGATAAACACAAGTGGGATTAACTGAAGGGCAGAGAGATAAATGCCTTGGTGAGTCTCGCCTTTCTTGTCTCTCGCTCTTTGATCATCGGACCAGTGTGCGGCTGCCTTGCTTGTCCCGTGCCTCAATTTAAAGGCTACACTGCCTGTGGGACGCCTAGCCTGTGGACTGTGTCGCTGTAAGTTGAGGTCCCTTTAAGAGATCGCTGGAGCTGGGGACTGGCAGTTGGTGACCTGATTGGCAGTTGGTGACCTGCCTTCTGATTGGCTGCTGTGCTGACATAGCCTAGCTCTCTCTATAAATAGAGGAAGACCTGGCAGCAGATTGGACTGGAAGGACTGCTAGTCTCTCACATCTCTCTCACGGCAGTGAGTTTAATTGAGCCATTTGTAGTGCTTTATAATTTAACTGTCTCTTTCTAGTATCATATATTTAACTGTATATGATTTAACAGTTCATTCCTTGTTATATATCTAATTATCTTTATCAATAAATATATTAAATTATCAGCAATTTGGTTTTATCTCTCTAGAGAACCCTGTCTAACACAGCTCCCTCTGAGGTCAGCTGTCTACCTCCTTTCAGGTGTCAGCGTGGACTTCCCTTCCCAGGAAGCCTTCCTTGAACCCTTACGGGCAAATCATTCGCACAGCCTCCCCTTTGGCAGCATTCAACGGGGTGTCCACTGAAGCTGTTTTCCAGGCTGATTCCGCAGAGCGTCTGGGATTTCTGATGATGGCAACAAAGTACAAATGTGCTTGACACAAGATGTATGTATGGAGCGTGATAAGAGTCGTATGAGCCCCCAATAAAATGATTAAAAAAACAAAACAAAGACCAGCTGTATCCATCCACCTTGTCCATTCCGAACACCAGCACGTGAGGCACCAGCATTTGTGTGTGAGCAGTATGTTAACAGACAGATATTGTATATCTATTAACATATTTATGTCAAATCCTTCCCTGAGAGAATGAGAGCTCATGGGTGGCGTCTGATGTGTGTTATTTGCTGCTGTATCTATTTCCAGTGCCTAGAATTCTGTTCATACCTTGAAGTGCACTATTCCATACTCCCCCCACCCCAGAGTTTGTAACAGTATACATACACGTCTGTGTAACCTATTTTTCCCCTCTAATATACTGTGAAGAATATTTCATATAGGTTAATAATCAATAAAACTTCTTAATAATAAAACAACTTCTCGACTACTCTCCTATTGTGCCTTTTGTTTATTTCGGTTAAAAATTTTTTTTAAATTTATTTTTATTTGTTTTTTTTGGTTTATTTCTCATTGTAAATTCTAAGCTAGAATATTTTCGTTCCTACTTCATAACTTTAATTTTACTATTGTTAAGAATCGGGCGACCCCTGTGAAAGGTCGCGACCCACAGGTTGAGAACCGCTATTTAAAAGGCTGGCGTAGCCGAAAAAACCTTTCTATTTGGTGCACATACACGTATAGATCAGAAGGTGGCGCAAGGGAGCGCTTTCCTCTCCCGCAGCCTGGTTGCGGTCTTGGTGGTGAGCCCACACAGGTGAGTCCTGCCTTCCTGCTTTCCGCTCTCTTCCTTTTCTTGCTTCATCACACCTCCCTCGCTATCCTCACTAACCCCGCCCCCCCGGCCAGGTTGGCCCTGTAATGGAGCTGGGAAGGCGGTAAAGGAAAGCAGCACTTGCTTCCTGGTATGACCCTCCCAAGGATTCAGCCCTGAGACCTGAGCCTCAGAAAGAAGGGAATGAATAAGCGTTTCTTCCGTACTGTGTGTCAAACTGCACAATGTTTACAAAGCATTAGCAAGCAAGATCCATGGTGCTTGTTTGTGAAATGATGCACCATTCAACCCCCAGACGTTTAATGAGTTTACTTTCTTTTCTAGCTTAATTGCTAGAAGAATGATCATTTAGCTAAAGCTTTGGCTATATCCTCAATTGTTTCTCTAAGAGAACATTCTCAAAGAGTTATTTCTTGTTGAAAGGTTCTATGCGTGTTTCAATTAGGGAGACTGAAGTCTGGGGAATCATACTGACATGAGGCCTTCAGTGAAGTTTCTGCTGAATTACATTTCCACTTGTAATGTCGAATAATGCCTCTCCGGCACTAAAAAAATAATCAGTTTTTGGTCCACGATTTCATTGCTACATTTATTTGCATTTTCCCTAAAGTATATGTTTTAGGTAATTGGGTAGACAAGTAGACACGAAGTGGTATCTTGTACGAATTTGCATTTCTATAAAGCATGTGTTTTAGATTTTTCATAATTTCAAAGTGGTTTCTTTTTCTTCTTCATGAAACAATAGAACGTTAAAGTTTGATCTACGAATTCTGAGCTCATTTGGATCAAGGAAACAACAGAATTTTGGAGGGTTGTTTTTAATCCCAGAACTATACACTGTAGGCAGAGGGAGTTAAAAAGAAGCAAAGATCTTCTGGGAAATCTGTTTTGTTTTGTTTTTTTGTTTCTTGTTTTAAAGCAAAGCCCAAAATGTTTAAAGAAAACTGTATCTTGTGAAAGTCATGATAATTGAATCAAACACCAAGTGAGATTATTTCGCAGCTGCCAACACTTGGGAAACAGCCATGGTCGGCAATATTTTGAAGCACACCCTTAACATGAGAAACTCAACAAGATGTCCAAGAAAACACAAGGAGAAGACTTCCTTCGAGAAATTTATGCTAAATAGGGGGGGTTGTGTGTCAGGGGCTTGGTGACACTGTGGCTAAATTCTGGGCTACAAAGTGCAAAGGTGGAGGTTCAAACCCCCAGCCGCTTCACAGGAGGTCAAAGTGGCAGTCTGCTTCAGTCATGATGGCACCCTGGGACTTTATGGGACAGCTCTACCCTGACCTTTCGGGAGACTGGGAGCGGGAATCGCCCCTATCGCACCGAGTCCTGGTGTATCATGAGGAAGCGGAAGATCCAAAGTGCGTGGTAAAAAGCAAACAGTTAACTTTAAAAATACATCGATAAAGTGAGATGAATATGCACTGCAGATGTTACAGCCAACTTTATTTAAAAAACAAACCCACCAGCTTATACTGGAAGAACATATGGAAAACTGTTTTATAGGTGTAATGGCTTTATATTCTTGTGAAAAAGAACCACACATAGTCATAAGCATTTATCCTCCCTGGGTGCCTAACAGGAATTTCAGAAGATTGAGTATGCTTTCCAGGACCTGAATAATTTATATAGCAGGAGCCCCTAGTGCCCACAGCCACTTGCTTGGGAAATAATAGTTTATTCAATCAACATGCATTCATGAAAGACTTATTCTAGACCAGGTGTTACGAATAATCTCCCGAGATCAAAGCCCTCGAGGAGCTCAGTCTAAGGATGATAAAGACAGATCAGGCCAGATCTGAGTTAAGAGCTCAGATCACCCTTCGCTGCTCAGTGCTGGGAATTGGCAACTTCAGAGAAGTTAAAAGCAGGGACAACCTAGGTCAGATGCCAGGGAGAGCATGGGGACAAGTGCCAAGGCCTTGTATGTAAAAGGAGCCCAGCACCGAGATCAGATAGCTGTCACATTGCTGAAGTTGGACAGTGGAAGCTAGCAAGCTGCAGCAAGGACAAGCCTGGGGGACAAGCTGACCTTAACATCTGTCAGGGGTGGGGAGAGACAGAGCAAAAACAGGAAAACCAGGGCCATCCAGATGATTCTGACTCACAGTGGCCCTCAAGGACAAAGTAGAAACTGCCCTACGGAGTCTCCCAGGTGGCAGAGTATGCTGCCCTGTTTGGCTGCTAACTCTAGGGTCAGTAGCTCAAACCTACAGCTGCTCCGTAGGAGAAAGATGAGGCTGTTTGCTTCCAGAATGATTTGCAGCTTCAGACAGCCTATATTATATATGATTACCACTAGCAGAACTTGACTTGGTGGTAGTGGATCTAGGGATTTCATCACTATGGAACAGTTTCATCTTTCTCCCATGGAGTGACTGATGGATTTGAATGGCTGACTCTTTGGTACCCAAATGATTTAACCACCGTGCCACCAGAGCTCCTTGGAGGCAGTACAAAAGGACAGAAAAACCTACAAAGAGCAGGAGAGTTGGGAGAGTTTGTGGCTGGGTAGACTAGAGAAACAAATTCAGTGACACATCTGTGTAAGAAAGAGCTTTATATTAACAAGTAATTGTGCCTCATTAAAACATCCCAACCCCGTCCAGACCAACTCCGTAAGTCTGATTCTAGGCCATAACCCCTCTTCAGAGTCGTGAAGCCACACGCAATGATGCAGAACGCAGGAACAACACCGGCTGGTGGGTGCAAAGTCTCTTGGATTCAATGGTGGTGGTGCTGGCAGCTCTCCGAGTGATTCAATAGCAGGAAGGTGAAGGCAGAGTGAGAAGACGATCCCAGGATCCTCCTTATGAGAAGGCCATGCCCACCAGGAGGTACCATCAGTGCCCTGATGGACAGGCTAGACTCCAGCCCTACACTTTCGTATCTTCCTGATGACGCGAAAATTGTATAACTACCACAGTAATCTTCTTACAGCTCAGGGTTTTTTGTACTAAAGTAAGAATAGTAGCATTTTCTTGCTAGAAAGTTGTGAGAATGAAATAATGAGAGTGGGCTCCATTTTCAGCTGAACAATAGAGAGGCCTCTAAGGTCAACAATAACGCTCAAGACAATAACGAGAAACAGTACTCTTTAGAACAGCGGTCGGTTCTGAACCTGTGGGTCGCGACTCCTTTGGAGGTCGAATGACCCTTTCAGAGGGGTTGCCCTATTCATAACAGTAGCAAAATTACAGTCATGAAGTAGCAACAAAAATAATTTTATAGTTGGGGGGGGGGTCACCACAACATGAGGAATTATATGAAAGGGTTGCAGCATTAAGAAGGTTGAGAACCACAGCCTTAGAACAATCAACTTATTCAAGATCCAAAGGGAACCTTTGCCCAAAGACACAGTCCGGAAGACAGAAAGGGTTTGGAGAGATGGAGGATTGTAAACAGGAAGCGCAGGGTAGAAGTGGGATGAGTGATGTCATATTGTAGGGATTGAAATCAAGGACGTGAAACAAAATGCGTGTGAATTGTTGCATGGGAAATGGATATATTCTGTACCTCATCATCCAGTTCACAATAAAAAGTCATAAAAGGCAAACGAGACAGTAACGGATATGAAAACCATTTGTTAACAGCAAAACTAAAAATAGCTACAAGATTAAGTCCAAAAGTATTGCTACAAAAGAAGAGAATCCTTTATTAAGCAAATGCTCGTATACCAAGATGTGAAACTATTATTTCTTGGCACATCCTCCATCTAGGTCTGTAACACTTCTGAAGGCAGTGTGTCCATCTCTCTAGCTTTTCCCCAAAGACTTTTGCAATCTTTGATTTGCACCACATCAAAATGACAGTTTTGATGCAAGTGAGGAACTCAAATTGTGTTCCTTTTACATGTTTTTTGAGTCTGAGGAGCAAAGAGACGAAGGATGAAGCGGAAAGATCAGAGCTATAAGGTGGATGGGGTGACGTTTCCTCACAATATTCTTCTTTAAATCATTTTATTGGGGCTCATACAACTCTTATCACAATCATACACACGTCAATGGTGTAAACCATACTTGTACACTTGTTGCCCTCATCATTCTCAAAACATTTGCTTTCCGCTTGGTCTCTTGGAATCAGCTCCTCGTTTTTCATTTTTTTCCCTCCCTCCCTGCTGCCCCCTCTCTTATGAACCCTTGATAATTTATAAATTTTTATTATTTTATCATATCTCACACTGCCCAATGTCTCCCTTCACCCACGTTTCTTTTGTCTATCCTGCAGGGAAGAGGTTATATGTAGATCCTTGTAATCCGTTCCCCCTTTCTACCCCCACTTCCCTCCACACTCCCGGTATCGCCACTCTCACCACTGGTCCTGAGGGGTTCATCTGTCCTGGATTCCCTGTGTTTCCAATTCCTATCTCCAACACTGTACATCCTCTGGTCTAACCAGGTCTGTAAGGTAGAATTTGGATCATGATATTGGGGGGTGGGGGTGGGAGGAAGCATTTAAGAACTAGAGGAAAGTTGTGTGTTTCATTGATGCTACACTGCACCCTGAGTGACTCCTCTCCTCCCCACTACCCCTCTGCAAGGGGTCTCCAGTTGTCTACAGATGGGCTTTGGGTCCCCATCCCGCACTCCCCCTCATTCACGATGATATGATATTTTGTTCTTTGGTGCTTGATACTGGTCCCTTCGAGCCCTTGTGATCACACAGGCTGGCGTGCTTCTTCCATGTGGACTTTGTTGCTTCTGGGCTAGATGACCGCTTGTTTACTTTCAAGCCTTTAAGACCCCAGATGTTATATCTCTCAATAGCCGGGCACCATCAGCCTTCTTTACCACACTTACTTGTGTACACATTTGTCTTCAGCGTTTATGTGGGAAAGGTGAGCACACAATGATGGTTTTTGTTCTTTGGTGTCTGCTACCTGATCCTTTCAACACCTCCTGACCACACAGCTGTGTGCTTCTTCCCTGTGGGCTTTGTTGCTTCTCAGCTAGATGGTCGCTTGTTTACATTCAAGCCTTTAAGACCCCAGGCACTATATCTTTTGATAGCCGGAAACCATCAGCTTTCTTCACCACATTTGCTTATGCACAAGTTTGTCTTCAGCGATTGTGTTGGGAAGATGGGCATATGGAACGTCCATTTAGTCAAGCAAAGTGTTCTTGTATTGGGGGAGTACCCTCATAATATTCTTATAGGATAACTCTTGCTGTCCTTGAGGAATAAACAGGTACATTGTCAGGATGGAAAGCAATTCCTTGATGCATATTTTCTGGGCCCTTGTTCACCAACCGAATTTTCTCTCTCTGTATTTTAATCTTCTGCCTAATAAGCCCCTGTGATCATCCTCTGTCCTTCAAGAGAATTTATCAAGATGACCCCTTTGGACTCCTAAAACGCAGGTGCTATCACTGCTGAGCGGATCTGACGGCCTTGAATCGGCTTGGTCCTGCAGATCCCCTCAGGAGTCACTGTTCTGATTGGACTTTTGGGGGGAAGGCTCCCTAAAGAGAGTAAACCACGTGCATCACTGAGAGAAAACCTGCCTGCAGTCACCCACTGATCGCAGAGATAGAGCTAAGCAGATTTGTTTGGAATAAACCTGTGCATGTATGAATTGGAATCCCAGTAGCACTACTTCTTGACTCACCCTTACACTAGCTATTATTTCTTCTTCTTCTGTGTTTTAGAGAAATTATCGAGACAGCCATGGGGTTAAGTGAGATGAGAGCTCTTAGGAGACTGTTTTAATTGTCCAGCTACAGGCGGATCACAAAGGGCCAGGAAGCAGGGGCAGTCAGGGTGGAGAGGAAGGATATAGAAAGACAGGGTATTGTATAAGCAGGACTGGATGACTGATTGCATATGGGTGGGAGAGAAGGGGGTTCATGATGATTCACCGTGTTATGTTGAGTGGTCAGGTGGATTGTGGGAGGAAATGGCCAGCCCCCCACCACTAATCGCAGGTTCGATAGATGCAATTGTACAGTTAATATACATAAAGATTATAGTAAAGTTCTAGAGAGCATGAGACATAGAAGAGAGATTGAAATAATGGAGTCAGACACATTTCATGGTAGCATGGTAACCTCAGCCCCGCTTGGTGGTCCTCATGGAGAGGAAGAGGAAGGAGGATAAGGGGAAAGGGAACAGGGGAGTAGGGATGGGGAGAAGGGAGGGGGAGTGGGAGCCAAGAGGGGAGCCCTAGAGAGCTCTTTATTGCTAACCCAGGCCTATATACTGGGGGGAGTGCAAGCCCACTAATTACAGGTAAAGACATACATCACAGGAAGGGGTTGCACTATAGGTTATACAGCAATGAGAGGGGGACAATCTAGGGATATACACACAATAGGAAGAGGAGGGATTTGGGATAGACATGTGACAAGAAGGGCGGATCCTTGATTCAGGATGGCAGCCTTACTTTGGATGTCACTGAGCAGGTTTGACCTGTTCTCTGGATCTCCACAGAAACCACTATCAGTAGGGTGTAAACCCCACCTATAGGAACCAAGCTAATGGTCGCAAACCTTTAGGGAGAAGTAGCCCATTGTCCTTAACAGCAGGGAGCAGGGCTTACCTGTGGTGGGACCAGACAGTTTTCTGGCAACCGACTGCCTTCAGGGAGGATGACTCTAAACATCTGACCTCCCACCATATGCTGGCAAAAAGCATCTAAGGTTTGCCATATCTTTGGGGGAGACAATGGTGGGGAAAAGTCTCCTTATAATCCCACAGTGGATGGCGATGTCGTTTATCTAGGAAGAAGAAGAGGTAGGATCATTCTGTTTCTAGATTATTTAGATGAGGTGACTAGGAGCCATCCAGCACGAGAAGGTGATGAAATGGGTGACCCAGGAGAAAGGTGTGCTGCAGGTCCTATTTGCAAAACAAGAAACCCAATTTGCAAAACAGACCAAACTGGAACTTTCCTAGTTATGTCTGGAGTGAGGAGCCTAGAGCCTACTTCCTGGGAGAGCCCTGGACTGCGCAGCCCTGAGCCCACTTTCAGAACCACCAGCCTGGAGCTCGAGAAAGATGAAGAGAAGACTCCACTGGCACATGGAGTCTGGAAGAATGCCGCTTACCCAAAGTCAGATCAGAGTTTCGGATTTTTAAAAAAGCTCTTCTGAAACTCGCAATTGTTTGTAAGCCTCACCCAGTGCCAGGTAATACTCAGGGCTCTCCTGGCCTGCGGTTGTAGATGCTGGCATTGTGCCACGATGCCCATGCCTACCGATGCCCATGCCTACCGGCCAGAAGCCAAACTGCATTCAAATACTCATAATTGGCGGAGTGCTTCTGGTAATACTTACTTTCAAGTTCATGCACATTGGTTTTCCTCCTTATCAGAAAATAGTTGCCATCTACAGATCTGCTGGGTCATTAGTGCTGAGATAAGCCCATTCGTGACAGTCACTCCAAGACTCCTACTCGATCTCCAAACCGGATAATGGTGCCTATCCACTGGAGCAAGTTATCCTGAGGGTTCAGCTTGTAAGCTTTTGAAAACAAACAAAACCAAGTCGAATTGGTTGTGCTTTTCCTCCTGATTCAATGGAACCTGCATCTCGACACTTAAGGCTGCCATGGATTCGATACAGGCGTTTGGTCAGTCGATTGGGACGCACTCATTGTAGGTAAATAAAGACCAGATGGAAGAGAAGGGAAGAGAGGGATCCCCAAAGAAGGGACAATGGAAACCATACTAATTTTTGAAAATCCTGTACGAGTTCAGTGATTTAACTCCTGAAAGTATATGTCTTGCACATTCTATGTCTCTCATGTCACTAGACACCCTTTAGGGCCGCAGAGCGGCTCTCTGGGTCCCTTCAGACCCAGTGCGTTGACTGGAGATGAGTGAGGGCTATGCAGGGCTAGGCTGACGGTGCACCACTGTCGTCCACGTTCCATTGGTCAGAACCAGTCACATGACCAGACTAGCCTTGGGGTGGGCTGGGATATAGAGTTTAGTTTTGAGAAAAAGGAGAAGGTGGACGTAGGGGTAGTCTGCTGTAGGTGAAATAGAAAGTTTCTGTGCAGTTTACACAAAAATTTAGGAAACATGGATCTGCTGTAAAGAACTCATTGTCGGCCTAGTTCCCCTTATATAACTAAGACAAATCCACTGCCATGGAGTCAAAGCTGATTCATACTGACCCTATAGGATAGAGTAGAATGGTCCCGTCTGTGTTTCCAAGAGTGTAAATCGTTACAGGAATAAGAAGGCTCATCTTTCCCTGTGGAGTCACTGGTGGTTTCGAACTGCTGACCTTGCAATGAGCACCCCAAGGCAGAACCGTTTCGTTTTATGCCACCAGAGCCCCACCTTGCCATAGGGATCAATTAATTCCTGAGCAGATTGAGTTTTGTTTCCAGGTACCAAAAGAAAATGAAATATTTATCACTACTATAGTTCAGGTTCAACCCTTCAGATATTACTTTGAAAACATTTTATTTATTTATTTTTTTGGAAAACATTTTATTGTTAAAAATTTAAGTAAAATCCATTTGTATCTGATAAAGCCTGGTATTGCTACATAAACATTTCATTTGCAAACTTCTCTGGAAAACAAACCAATACAAAAAAAAAAAAACCAACACAAAACTTCTTTCCATTCTTACCCTCAAAAAGTTTTAGAGAAACTAGAGACATAACCCACTGAGCCATATGATAATTGGAATTCTGACCGGAAGAAAACAGCTACGGAATTCTTTAAAAAGGAACACCACCGGGTCTATTTAAACTCCACAAAGTAGACAGGCATTTTCTGGGTCATGGATTTTCTAGAACAAGGTGTTATGCAACACGCAAGTGGCCTTTGAATGGCTCTCTCCTTTGTTCTTTGTGGACATCACACAGGTGCCATTTGGTGACATCCTGAAGTCCAGGAGTCTATTGTATTAGACCTGCCAAAAAGAAAAGTTTATTCTACACCTTGTATAAGGAAATAAAGCTTTGATGATTCATAAAATTAAAGCCCTTAACGGTCTTGGCAGGGGAGATTTCCTAGCCCATGTGTTGAAAAGAAAGTGGCCATATTATCACTTGTCCCTGAGAGACCAAAGATCCTGGCTAGCTTTCTCTTTTCTTTTTTCCCCTCTTTTTTAAGGAAGGAAAGAGCATTAGGCCAATATTGATTCGACAGCTTTTAAGCAGTACAAAGCAGACAAAGAACATGTTCAGTTTGCAACCAGCAATTGAATGGGTGCCAGTAAGTCTGCATTTTCTAGAAAGTATAAAGATTGTTCCAGCAGTTACATTCTTGTTACTGAATAATGTTTAAGTTACATACATGAGGCCTGAACCCTTCACAATGTCTTCTATACAACTGATCCATACAGTGAGGTATGTCTGAGAGAAAAGCTTTGTGTGCATGTGGATTAGGCCCTCGGTGAATCCCCTCGGACCATGGATCTGGGATCTGACTAGCCTTGCTCACCTGCAGAATGCAGCGCAGAGAGAAGTGTTGCTGATGCAGTGAGGCTAACATGTAGCATCCTATCATTTGATCTCCCTTTTGATCCACTTACATTTGTTCTAGTTTTTAATATTTGCTATTTTCTTTTCTATTGAGGTTTTAAAAAATCTGTTTTGCTTTGTTATTCTTGTTAGTTTGTTTTTAATGTCTGTATATAAAATCCAGGATAGGTAAATCTACAGAGACAGTAACTGGATTAATGGTTCCTGAGGGCGGGGAGGCTGGGGGGAACTGGGGAGCTGATAAGTACAAGAAGGAAGAGAATGTTCTAAAGTGGATTGTACGGCTCTACTTGATGTCATTGAGCTTTGGAGTTGTATGATATGTGGATTATATGCTAATAAAACTTCTGGAAAACATATGTAAAAGAAAAGTTTCAGAGAGTGAAAATCTGTGTGGGGAAATGATGTGGTCAAATTAAATTTGAATAGGCTGAGAATCACAAAGAGTCTTCTCTCCCCTTCTTACCTCCTACTTTCCTCCCACCGTGTTTTTACTTTTTCAATATGTTGAGCACATTGAATCAGTTTGTATTGGTTTGTAACAAGCATTAGATCTTGACTGCTTAATCATTTGAAAAGAGCCTTAACTTAAAAAGTTGTTTTTAGTAAAATTCTCCTACGCCTCCTCCCTGCCCCGCCTTTTTGGCATATCAGCAGAATATTCTTTTTTGTTGTCTTCTCCATAATATACAGACCTCCTTGTGTCAGATTTCTATCTTTGACCCTTTGGTAACCCATGGTACACATGTGACCACCTATATTTTCTGCTTCTGGGATTTAATGGGAAGTTCCTATCCCACTTTTTCTGTATGCTTCCATCCGGTGGGGGCCCCGTGTAACTACATGAATCTAAAGACCTGGTTCTCATCCCACTAACCTCAGCACCAGGGACTCCTCAGGACATACATGTTCCACCAATTGTATCACACTCCCTTTTTTCCCCCCATTTCATTCAACTTGTCTTTCATTTCTGAAAAAGCATAGTTACAATAACAAAAGCAAAGAAAGAGAGGTCTTGAGGGGGTTATTAATGTATTTTAATCATTCAGATTAGATGGCCATTGCAAAGAAATAGTTGTGAAATAATTGTGCCTCTAATTGTGCTATAAAGAAGCTTTCAAAGGCAGTATGAGAAGACAAAGTAGAGTGTTATAAAGAAATGTACAAAGATATGGAGTTAGAAAGCCAAAAATGAAGAACATTCACAGCATATGTTAAGCTGAAGGAAGTGAAGAAAAAACATCAAGCTTCAAGTTCCAATATATAGTGATTTCATGGACAAAATAACGAATGATGCAATAAGCATCAAGAAAACATGGAAGGGATACAGAGAGTCACTGTATCAAAATGATTATTGACATCAACCATTTTAAGAGGCAGCATATGGTATTGAAGGAAGACATCCCAGCTGCATTGAAAGAATTATCGAAAAACAACATTCCAGAAATTGAGGGATTGCCAATTGAAATATTTCAACAAGCTGATGAAGCATTGAAAGCACGCTCTTATAGGCAGCAACTAAGTCCACATGGAAGAAGCACACCAGTCTCTGTGATCCAAGGATTATACATAATAAAATCCAGATCTGGAGGAGGGGACCATATCAGAGCAAATACTGAACACCTAGTTTGCAGAAGGCTATGGGTAACAGTGGAAGCCCAATCCATTGCGGGGTCCACACATGGATTAAGCCTCCGGTGAGGTCCCTCTGACCACAGTCCAGGGATGTGAATAGCCTTGCTATTAGACGGAAAGCATTGTGTAGGCGATTTTGGCAGATGTAGATAAAGTTAAAATGTAAGACCCTATCATTTAATCCCTTTTGACCCATTTAAAGCTTCAGTTTTTAACATTTTCTACTTTCTTTTTGATGGAGGTTTTCCTCTGTTTTGTTTTGTCGTTATGTTGTTTCCCCCCTTGTTTATTGTTTTTGTTTTGTATGTTTTTTGGGGGGGTCTATGAAATCAGGATAGGTAAATCTATAGAGACAGTAACTGGATTAATAATTGCCTACGGGCATGGCAGGGAATGTTGGGGGGCAATGGGGAACTAGCAACAATGAGAAGAAACAAATGTTCAGAAATAGATGGGGTGATGACGCACAACACTTCTTAATATGATTGAAGGGTTAAATTGTATGATACACGAAGTATATGCCAATAAAGCCATTTAAATAAATAAAATGCAGTGTAAAAAATGCAGCACTCCATCTATGCCAAGAAGCATAGAAGGCAACTATTTTTTCTGTGCTGCCAGCTCATGCTAATGCAACATGTACCAAACACAAAAGCTTAACAATCTTCGGGTTTGAAGTTTGGTATCTGTAAATACAAGATTTCCAGCGGGCATTGCATATTTGTGTAGCCAAGAACCTTAGTTACCTACTATTATCACAACAAAAACACAACAAGTAGGTGATTTTAATGAGCAGGAATTTATTATTGCACAGTCTGGCAAGCTAGAAGTCTGAATTTGGTGCATGGCTCCAGGAGGTAAGTCTTCCCTTATTGGGGCCTGTTGACATCTTTGGCGTTTTTGGCATCTCGCTTCCCTCTATATGTGTCTTCTGGTTCCTTCTCTGCTATCATAACTCAGAGATGATTAGGTTTAAGACCTGCCTAATTATCTAGTGCTGCTATAACATAAATACCAAGGTAGGTGACTTTAACAAACAAATGTAATTTCTCACCGTTTAGGAAGTTGGGAGTCCAAATTCAGGGTAGTAGTTCTAGGTGAGTCTCTCTCTGTCAGCTCCAGAGGCAAGTCTTTTGTCTCCTTTAAATATCTGTGGTCTCAGCATCCTTTGGAAATCTCTCTATGTCTTGGTGTATATAATCCCTGAGTCTAGGAGGTTCTCAACATAGGGACTCCAGGCTAAAAGATGTTCCCTAATGCCAGCTCTTTTTTTTTTTTTATTTTAATGGCTGCAGTCCTTTCAATTCTGCTCCCTTGTTTAATTCTAAAAAGATTGAATCAAGATATAATGTAATCCTGTAGATTATATCCTGCCTCATTAACATAACTGCCTCTGATCCTGCCTTATAAATATCATAGAGTTTAGGATTTACAACATATAAATAATTTCATCAGATCACAAAATGAAAGATGGTTACATAATACAAAAGAATCCTGGCCTAGCTAACTTGCCACACATTTGGGGGTATCATAATTCAATCCATAAGAGGCCCCCACTGTATTCTGGTATGACCGCATTAATATAACAGAAGAAACTCCCTATTTCCAAACAAGATCACATCCACAGGAATAAGGATTTCAATACATATTTTGGACACAATTCAATCTATAACACCCAGCACAAATCCCAGCATAGAGGTGCTTTTTCCACCTCCCTGCCTACTAAGAAGATAATTTTTGAAATATTGTATTATGTGTAGAAGTAATATTTAAAGACTCTCATTTACTATCTGCTTGAACTCAAAATAGTAATAAGATGGAAGCTACATCCAGGATTCAACTAATGATGCATGCCATTTCACTCAAATAATAAACATACCTACATTCATTCCTTGGAGAAATGATCAGCCCTGTGATTTACAAAGAAATCATCAGATGATTCAAAATCAAAAGGAACTCTTCACTCTGTGAATAACTCTAGCACTGGCTAAAAGAAGATATTTTTCTTCTAAAAAGCTAAGGACAAAACCTAGGTAACATTGTTAAATCAAATAAACTCCACTGTAAAAATTTTAAATAATGATCACAGCTGGAGTAGTGAGGAGTCAGAAGGTGATTCTGAATAGTATCCTAGCAACCTCTAAGTGTTATAGAAATTCCCAGGGGCATACACATTGAATGTCAGCATTTTATAATTAGGATCAGTATGAAGTTCATGTAATATTAACTGACATAGGAGTTGTCTATAAGACAAAGGACCAGCGTTTCCCAGCAGTAGAATTGGGTAACTTTTTAACCCACTGCCTTCCCTGCTTCAACTCTAAGCACTGATCACTTAGCACTCTGCGCAACACAGGACCATCTATGCCCTTGGGGGGCAAAGGTCAGCCCTGCAGGACCTGGGGCTTCTTAGTCTCTGTGGCATTCTCTGAGTGCAGAGTTTTTGCTGATAGTAGGAGAGCAGTGTAGGTTTAGTGGCAGGATTTTCACATCCCATTTAGGAAACCCAAGTTCACTTCCCCGCCAATGCACTGCATACACAGCCCTCATTTATCCCGCACTGCAAGCTGGTGTGTGTTGCTGCGATTCTGAGCAAGCTTCAGCCAAGCTTCCAGACAAAGACAGATGAGGAAGAAAGACCTGACCATCTATTTCTGAAATCTCAGCGAGTGGAGCACAGAAGGTCAATCCCACTGAGCATAGTTTGGCCAGGAGTCAGGGCTGGCTCAAGCCAACAGCTCAGAATAGCTTCAGATAATGACCGTGCTTTGTATGAAGAGCAGAGGCTCATCGAATCATAACCCATTCTGGCTTTGTTCTGACTCTCAGGCTCTCTGATTTTGTTATTGTCTGCTGTGTTTTCTAGCCAACTATCCTTCCGTATGAGGGAAAATAGCTTTGTTTTATTTCAATGTTCTATAATCTCCTCAAAGTCACATGCCTGTCATTGACCTTAACAACTTCCTTGTGCTAACTCCACTCCCAATCAGCTCTCCTCTCTCATTTTTAGTCCACAACACCATGGTCCTCATTCTTTTTCGTATCTTGGATGTAAAAGTGTGATGTCGTGGACTTTCCCCTCCTTTTATAAGAAGTTAATTCTTGTTATTTGCAATAGTTAGGTTCAGGGCTGCCTTAATGATTTAGTGCTGCTATAACATAACTACCTACAGCAGGCGACTTAACAGACAGCTGTACTTTCGAAGTCCAAATTCAGGGTCCCGGCTCCAGGGGAGTCTTTCTCTCTGTGTCAGCTCGGGGGGCAGGTCTTTGCCTCCACTCTCTCTGTGGTCTCGGCATCCTTTGGAGATCTCGATGTGTCTTGGCATCTGCCTTCCCTTGAGACTAGGATGTTTTCAGCTTAGGGCCTGAGTTAGCAGACACTGAACTGCTGCCCCTAAGCAAGCTATAGCGTTAGGTTCCTCTGGTAATATTTTTACAATTGACCGATAAGTAACTTTTTTCCATATGTGTTTCTGTCCAATTCCAATGTAATGTTGTACATGCTGAACTAGGCTTCTTGTTAAAAATGGACTTGGATTTCCAGTTCTGCTTATTAATTGGGAACCTTCTATTCTAACCAGATCTTTGCCTGCTGTCCACCTGCTATCCTGCACATAATCTAGACTCGCTTCCTCTTCCCAACATTTGCCTCCTACGGTCTTCCCCCACCGGGAGGCCCTCCCTTCTAACTCTGCTCATCTCACTCTCCAATGGACTCTTCAGAAGCCACTGCAGCCTACACGGGCATTTCTCCCTCCTGAGATTTGATGCATGCTTCTTACTGTTAGTGGACAAAGGTGGGCAAGGGTGTGTGTGTGTGTGTGATGATGATGATGATGATGATGATGATGATGATGATGATGATGGCAGGAATCGTGACACAAAGGCCAGGGGGAGACATACTTCCCCACGTACTTCTCCACAGGAAGGAAGGACGGAGAAGTGCAGATAAGACGCATTTCCTCATCAAGAGAAGAGACAGAGATCATGAAAAGACTGGCTGGGAGAAGACAGGGTGTTCACACTACCCCCACAATGACTGGACAGACAAGTGAGTTTGGGGTCTGGAGACTAGGGCACAGTCTGAAGTCACGTCTGGGATGCAGGGGTGCAGGGATGTACACATCTGGACAGAGGAGGTACACTACAGAGAACCAGCCAATAGCAGAAGCCCTACCTGATGGAAAGCCAGCCAAGGATGCGAGATCTGCCCTTACTCAAATTTAAGTTTCTCAGGCCTTTTGGACTAGATAAGGACCCTTTGGAGTTCTGGGGTTCTTCTTCCAAAGTACTCCCTTCAGTAAACCCACTTTCTCTGTTCAGCCCCTTTCTCTGACTCTGGCCTGAATGTTGTCCCCTGACTGGCATCTGCATTGTGAGCAGGGTGGGGACCCAGGGGTGAAGAGGCTTGACACCTTGAGTCACCTTCCCGTAACAAAACTCTGTAATGTTATTTTTTTTAATAAATTATTTTATTGGGGGCTCTTACAACAATCCATCCATCCATTGTATCAAGCACATTTGTACGTATGTTGCCATCATCATTTCAAAACATTTTCTTTCTACTTGAGCCCTTGGTATCAGCTGCTCTTTCCCCCTCCCTCCCACCCCTTGATAAATGATGTTATTGCTATTTTCATATCTTAAACTTTCCGCTGTCTCCCTTTAACCTCATTTCCGTTGTTGTCCCCCTGGCGGGTTGGGTGTGTATATTATATGTCGGTCATTGTGATTGGTTCCCGCTTTCTCCTCCTCCTCCCCTCCCCTCATGGTATCAATACTCCCATTACTGTTCCTGAGGGGTTTATCTGTCCTGGACTCTGTATGTCAAGAGCTCTTATCTGTACCAGTGTACATGCTCTGGTCTAGCTGGATTTGTAAGGTAGAACTGGGGTCATGATAGTGGGAGGGGGGTCAGCTAGGGGGGAGGGCTATCTTGTCCCTTCCTTGTGGCCCGTCTGTGAAGGGATGTCCAACTGTCTACAGATGGGCTTTGGGTCTCCACTCAGACCCCCTGTGTGCATGGGTAATTTGCTTATTCACGGTGCTGGCTCTCCACTCAGGTGTCGAACTGGCACAGAAGGGGCCATGGATGAAAGCATTTTGCAGTCCACCAGGCCTGTGCTGGGATTCCGTGTGCTGAAGCGGAATTTCCTCTTCTGCAAATGAAAGGAATAACTCTCTCGGCACAACGTGTCACATGCACCCCATGAGCTTTTGGAAACGCGTAACCCCTTTCCAAGGCCGGGCACTCGAGTTTCTGACTGCACGCGCGTTTCCTTCCTCTCTACGGTGGGCCTGTGACTCACAAGAGAGTAGCAACACGTTGTGCGTCTTCAGTTGTAGATCAGGGCGTTGGGTGAGGCGTTTTGACTGAGGCTCTGAGATATCAATGATACAGTAGACCAAGTATCTAGAACCGATTTCAGTGCTCTACAAGACCTCTCACACCAAAGTGATTGGCAATGAAGAATTTTCTGAAGAAATTTGCCCTAACTCCCAACCCTAACTGAGGTCCAAGGAGAAGGGTTAGTTGTGTGCCCCTTGAAGTGATTGGGACGGTGGATTTGCTCGGGGCAGAGAGCCACAGCTGCCCGAGGCCACCAAGCAAAGGGCTGAGTCTTCTTCTCAGAGTCACGTGGCATGCAGACAAACCTGTGGCTGGGGGAGACACGTTAGCTTTCCTGAGAAAATCAGCCTGCGCCTACGTTGAAAGAAGGCGGCAAGGACCAAAAGATGACCAGCAGAGCAGAGCCCGAGTCCCGAGCACTCATGAGCTCCTACCTCTGTCTGGGGGAACCTCACAGCTTCTGTGGCACCTGGGAATTGGTTAGAAATGCAAACTGACCCCTACCCCGCACCAGACCCACTGGACCTGAGAGGATGGAGATGACGCTCCGGTAAGTGGTGTTTGAAAAACCCTGCAGGTGCCCATTCAGACATGGAATCTGAGATGAACAGAGACCTTTCCAAGGGGCTCCTGACCAAGGACAAAACCTCTGGTAAGAGTCTGGGATGTGCACTCCACAGGCAGAGGCCGTGGCTGAGTGGAATCAGGAGAGACTCCATCTGCCTTGGGGAACTTTAGGCGGGGTTCACGGCGAGTCTCTGATGGACCTACATAAATGTCCCAGCACACTTGTGGGTCCAGATCGGGCAGAGCTGCCCTACAACAATGGTCAGTAAGAAAGGGCTTTAGCCAAGCACAAAAGGACATGTACAAGAGTCCACTGATGTAAGCTTAAAAAATGATAATGCAAAAGGGGCACTGGGAAAAAGCTACTGTATACAAACATTCCTGGGGTAGTATGGCAGGGG
>NW_022103896.1:45293744-45299444 GCF_000313985.2 Echinops telfairi | reverse complement strand
TCCTGAGGGAATACCAAAATTGACTTTGAGGCCAAGGCATGGCACCCCATCAAACTCGACTGGAAGATATTCCTAAGGGTCAACAAACAGACCTTGAACTATTTACAGGATTTTCATTTTTTTGTCATTGTTTTTCTGTTGCTGTTGTTTTGTTTTCTTTTGTCACTTTGTTTTTCTCTGTCTTTTTTTTTGTGCATACAGGTCTATCTAGATAAGATAGGAGGAATAAACAATCTGGAGGAGAAAATAACGGGGCTGACGGTTCTGGGGGAACATGGGAGAGGGGAGGTGGGGGAAAGGAAGTGGTGTTAACAAACCCAGGGAAAAGGAAAAACAAGTAATCCAAAATTGGTGTTGAGGAGGGTGTAAGAGACCTGGTAGGGCTTGATCAAGGGCAATGTAACTGAGAGGAATTACTGAAACCCAAATGAAGGCTGAGCATGATAGTGGGACAAGAGGAAAGTAAAAGGAAATACAGGAAAAAATTAGGAGGCAAAGGGCATTTATAGAGGTCTAAATACAGGCATGTACATATGTAAATATATTTATATATGAGGATAGGAAAATAGATCTATGTGCATATATTTGTAGGTTTAGTATTAAGGTAGCAGATGGATATGGGACCTCCACTCAAGACTCTCTCAATGCAAGAATATTTTGTTCTATTAAACTGGCATTCCATGATGCTCATCTTCCCTACAGGGTCACTGAAGACAAAGCAGGATCAGATGCATAAACAAATGTGGTGAAGAAAGCTGATGGTGCCAGGCTATCAAAAGATATAGCATCTGGGGGTCTTACAGGCTTGAAGGTAAGCAAGAGGCCATCTAGCTGAGAAGCAACCAAGCCCACATGGAAGAAGCACATCCATCTGTGTGATCATGAAGTGTCAATGGGATCAGGTATCAGGCATCAAAGAACAAAAAAATCATATCATTGTGAATGAGGGGAAATGCAGAGTGGGAACCCAAAGCCCATCTGTAGGCAACTGGACATCCCCTTACAGAAGGGTCGTGGGGAGGAGACAAGCCAGTCAGGGCGAACTATTGCACCGATGAAACATACAACTTTCCTCTAGTTCTTTAATGCTTTCTGCCGCCCCTCCCCCCACTATCATGATTCCAATTCTACCTTACAAATCTGCCTAGACCAGAGCATGTGTACTGGTACAGATAAGAACTGGAAACACAGGGAATCCAGGACAGATTAACCCCCTCAGGACCAATAATGAAAGTAGCAATACCAGGAGGGGAAGGTTGGGTAGAAAGGGGAAACAGATTACAAGGATCTACATATAACCTCCTTCCTGGGGGACAGATAACAAAAAAGTGGGTGAAGGGAGACATCGGACAGTGTATGACATGACAAAATAATAATTTATAAATTATTAAGGGTTCGTGAGGGAAGGGAGGCAGGGAGGGAGGGGGGAAATGAGGAGCTGATACCAAGGGCTCAAGTAGAAAGCAAATGTTTGAGAATGATGATGGCAACAAATGTACAAATGTGCTTGACACAATGGATGGATGTATGGATTGTAGTAAGAGTTGTACGAGTCCCCAATAAAATGATTTAAAACCAACAAACAACAACCACAAAGGGCTTTTGGATCTCGCTTTTCTCATTTCTCCCTCCTCTGGTCCTGGGGTGGAGGAGCTTTAAGGGTGGCGATGGAAACAAGTAGTGCTTATGTGGGTGCGAGCGGAGGCTGCCTAGTTCCTCATTGCATTCACTGCAGAAGAGCTGCGGTCCTGGCGGGGTGTGGTTCAGTGGGTGGGGAGGGTGAGACTTCCAGAAAGTTTTGTGTGGTAATCAAGACTGCAGTATGACTATATTGGCACGAACTTTCTAATTTCTGGATTGATTCAGTATTTTGTGATTAAGTGACTGTGGTAGTCACCTAATCTGGTTTCAATTTAAGGATTAAGAGTGTAGGGGTGCTGAGTGTTTTAAGAAGAAGATACAATTCAATGTGCATATATGGACCAAGTCAAAATTCCTTGGGATGTCAATTGGGGTGCATAACATAGGGCAAGGCTGTCTCTTGTCTAGACTATGATGAACATTACATTCTCACATTTCCCAATGGTTATGGAAGGTCCATCCTCACGGTGCCCTGGGAGGAGCTGGGAGGAGCATGTAATAATAATTGCTCCAAAACAGGCTATAGTGCAAACATCGTCTTCTACACTAAACCTTTTTATGGAGGAAAGAAGCACCGAATTACCGCTGAGATTTTTCCTCCAAATGATAAGAAGTCTCTTTGCTCAATTGAAGGAGAATGGAATGGTGTCATGTACGCAAACTATGCAACAGGAGAAAATACAGTCTTTATAGATATCAAAAAGCTGCCTATGATCAAGCAGAAAGTGAGGAAGTTGGAAGATCAGAATGAGTGTGAATCCCGCTGCCTTTGGAAAGATGCCACTTTCAAAGGAAAAATCAGAGACATCGATGCAGCAACTGGAGCAAAGTGTAAACCTGAAGAGAGACAAAGAGCAGAAGCCCGGGAAAGGAGAGAGAAGGAAATTCAATGGGAGACAGGCTATTTCATGAAGATGGAGAATGTTGGGTTTATGATGAACCATTACTGAAGCGCCTGGGTGCTGCCAAGCACTAGATTGGGAAACGTTTACCCCTGGTGACCAGGGCAGTAGGCATAATGAAGCATCAGTCAATCTTCCTTTGGGAGAATCTGTCCGCTCCCTTCTTATTGCAGTGGTTCCTATCTCAGGGATACTGGACTTGCCGAAGCAGATGAACAAATTAAAGCAAAAGCGTTCTTCTCTCTTCTGTGGCAGTTAGGATTTTGACTTCAGTCCTGAGAAGAAAGTCAGGCATAGAAAACAAGATGTCGCTAAGCTTTGAAAAAGCATTTATAATCCTGTCTCAAACTCTGCACTCTAGTCCTGCTACTGAGATATGAGGTTTCCTAGTTCATATCATCTTGGTTTTATATATACACACACACACACACACACATATATACAAAATACACTTGATGCAAAAGTGTGCATAATACTCCATCTGTAAATAATGATTTCTCTGATTTAGAAAATTAGTGGTTATTAAAATCAAGTGTTAGGAAATTTCATGGTCTCATCTATAACTTTTATTTTGGAATTAAACTACTATTACATTGTATCTTAACTCTGGACCACAGTTTAATTATATTCAGTGTTACTTAAGGCTTCATAAAGTAACTTAAAAAAAAAGAGTGTAGGGGTGGAGACTAGGCTGTTAATCTGGAAATAGTTAATGAGACTTCTGTGTGGGCATGGCCTTCTTGAGAATTCTGGGAAATCTGGTACTTCCTGCTTGGAGGCGGAAGACACTTCTCTCTCTCTGCTACTCCCTGGGAGACATTGCAGAAGACAAGCCACATGGACGCAACCAGACCTCAGAACCCAGAGAAGCCACAGAGAGACCCGGTCAGCACTGAGATGCTTGCAATGCCACTGGATCCAAAGACTTTCTAGCCACTGGCTTGTGATCGTCCTGCATTTGGCATCATTGCATGTGTTTCGTGAATCTGAAGAGGACTTTATAGATTGGTATCAGACATATGGGCTAATATCAGACTTATGGACTTGATCTGGACTGGGCTGGGATGTTCAATTGCTCTTGTATATAAACCTCTCCCTTAGATACATGGATTTGTTTCTCTAGTCTACCCAGACTAGCACAGGGACTGAGACATTTTCTATTAATTGAGAGTATAAAGGAGTTATGGGGCCTGCTCAAGTGTTCACCAGCGATAGGCCTGCTCACAGGGGCAGGGCGAGACACACATGCAGTTCCAGGTGCCTTGGCACCGCACTAGCCCTACTTGTCCAGGAAACCCAACTCACACGCACTTGAACTTTGAATGAACGTACTGTGTTTGGTAACCACTCGGAGTCAGTGCTTTAGGGAGCAGCAGCGTCCGTCCCGTACAGGGCTTGGCAGAACACGGCTGCTGCTCCTGTTTTTTGATTCAGTGGCTCTGGTTGAGCCCGGATAATCTGAGCAGTCCCCAAGGAGCCTTGGAGGTGGAGTGAGTGAGGCGTTGGGCTACTACAAACCACAAGGTCAGCAGTTGGGAGCCAGCAGTCCATCTGAAGAAGATGAGGCTTTCTACTCCTGTAAAGATTTACAGTGTCGGGGACTCACAGGGGCAGTTCTCCTCTGTCCTAGAGGGCTGCTTTGAGTCTGAATAGACTGTGGGAGTGAGCTGAATTTTTTTAAGCCGGCACTGAAGCTGCTTAGAGAAGTCCAGATGCCGGGGCTCTGTGTCATCAGGGTTCTGGCTCGGGTTCTTGGGCCATCTATCTCTTGGTTCTTACCTCCTTCTTTCCACTGACCTCTGTGCTGATTTTCCCATGAGAGCAAGAAGGTCTCCCCTGGTTCCAGATCTCATATCTACACACCATATAGAAAGGAGGAGAAATGCCTTTGTCCCGGCATTAGCAGCCCAAGCATCATTGGATGTGTTCAGATTTACTGTTTCCCCATAACCAGTTACTCTGGTCAGGACTGTCCACACGGAGCAGACACACACACACACACACACACACACACACACACACACACACTCCATTTGCCTTTACACTACATTAGTTCTATTCTTTAAAGTACAAGTTACACAAGCAACAAGAAGCCCAACTGAAACGGATTTCAGCTATAAAGGAATTTATTGGGTTTGGTAACTGCTCAGGGTAGAACGTGTGGATTGGTTTTTACTTGAAAATGAGGTGACTCCAATTTCCCTGGCATTAGCTAGATCTCAGGGGGACATGAAGGCAGAACTAGATGGTGAGGAGGCAGTCAACCAGCATCCACACCTCCCTGAGAAGTGATGCTCCAGTGATGCCAAGGGGGTTAGAATGGGTCCTACCACCAGGGGAAGGTCAATGAATCAACTTCAGGATCATTATTGTTAAAGGTTGAATTACACCCTTCTCCCCCAACGTGTGTTGCAAACCCTAACCTGAGTTTATAGTCCCATTTGTGAATAGGCTTTCTTGGTTAATGAGGCAGAATAAGCATAGGGTAAAAGTTGAGTCAATTTCTTTTGCGATATAAAAGGGATTAACTGAGTGAGTAAAAACGGAGATCGGGAAGATTGGTGCCAAGCCACATGAAGGTCATCTTGGAGACAAGGTCCTTTCTCCAGAGGCAACACAGAGAAAAAGGCTTCCCCCCAGAGCCAGGACCCTGAATTCTGTCTTCTAGCCTCCTGAGCTGCGAGAAAATAAATTTCTCTTTATTACAGTCACTTGCTTGTGGAATTTGAGCCATAGCAACACTAGATACCGCAGACAGTCCTCAAGACCAAAATTTGGAAGATGGGTTTGGCAGGAGCCACTCTGAAGGAAGATGAGAAGCAATTCAGGGTGGTCCCCTACAGCCTATCCATTAGAAGCATTAACATGCCCCATCCCTTGCCCTTCTTTTATATTTTTTCCATACACTTCTTACCTTCTAACATGTTGCATGACTGATCTGTTTGCTACTGTTCCTTGTCAATTGCCCTGCCAGAATGCCAGCTCCCTAAAGATGAACTTCTTTGTTGTGTCCCGTGTATTATTCCCAGCATGCCGAACAATGTTGGGCCCCAAAAAAACTCACCATATGTGCTTCCAATCCATTCCCTCAGGATTCTGTTCTTCTTCCATTTCACCATCCAGACTTCCCAGATTTAACAAAAAGTTTAGCTACCTG
>NW_022103896.1:45288175-45292872 GCF_000313985.2 Echinops telfairi | reverse complement strand
AGAGGCATCCACAGCCTGGTGGGGCGGTGGGGTCTACACAGGGTCACTCTCAGCTCAGGGCATGTTTTGATGCCCAGGCTTAGCGCTTTCCTCCCTCCTCCCATGGTCTTCTTCTCCTCCACCTGGTCTTAAGGCTCTGCTTTTTTTTTCCGTCTGTGCGGCCACAGAATGTGTGCCAAGCTCAAGTCCCCTCGTCTGTCTCTCTCTCAGAAAACAATCTTTTCTCAAAAATTGAAAGCTTTTCCCTCTGGAGGAAATTTTTGATATCATCCCCCTCATATGTTGCCACATTTATAGATGAAACACTGAGTTTGGGGCTTTATCATGACGGCAGATAAAGGCTTATTGTTGCCGAAGCCGACGACAAAGAAGCTCTCTAACTTGTGACCCAGATTCCTAGGATTCTAGCAACACGTGTTCTGGATGAGCGATAAAGAGAGGGCCGAGGTCCTGAGGTGGGATGCTGATCTGACCAGCTAACTAAGTGTCAGCACTTCAAAGTCCTGCTCAAATCCAGTCTCCTCCAGGAAGCCTTGTCCAATTGATATGGCCCAGAGAGACTCTCTTCACCCTGGGATCCCAGAGCATGCCCTCGGAACCGATTTGCACTTTTATAATATCTGGTAAAGGAGCGCCAGTGGTACAGTGGTTAAGCACTAGGCAGCCATCCAAAAGACTGCTGGTTCAAACCCACCAGCTGCTCCTCAGGAGAAAGGGGTGGCAGTCTGTTTCCACAAATAGTTCAGCACTGGAAACCCAAGGAGGGCCGTCCTACTCTGTGGGATAGGGCCGCTGTGAGTCAGAATGGACTCACCAGCAATAGGCTATGGTGCTTTAGGATTTGGAATGTCAACATTCTCTGCTTCATGAGTTGTGCCTGTCCCTCATCTTTGGAATTGAGTTCTGGTCTCTTTAAGAACAGAAGCACATAACGTAATCTCCGGAGAGCACAGCACAGCTCTTGACACAGGATAACTGCTCTGTATGTGGATCCGGCGGTCGTCACTGGGTGAGCAAGCCCCCTGCAGGGTCATGGCACACCGGAGAGGTGTAGGCCTTATAGCCTTTGCACAAGGATACTGTTGTACTAAGTGGTGGTGCATTCAAAGCTGACGATGATCGAAGGAGGTCGCCGGTGAGCAGCCTCCCCCAGTACTTTCTTTGCAGTCAGAGGGACAGACAGTATTCCATCCCCCAAGTCGTCAAACAGTATTTTTTGCTTTATTAAAAAATAATCACATTTTACAATTTCAATGGACAAGCATCTTTTTTATTGTTCTAGATATGTGTGTAACAAAACATGAGCCATATAAGAATATTCACTTGAATAGTTTAGTGTCATTAATTGTGCTTAACATGATGTTCATTGATTACCCGTATTCATTACCAAATGTTCAATCATCCTTAAGAGAAGTTCAATATACCCTACACCTTTTGAGTCTGCCTTACCATTTCCCTCCTAGCCACCCCTGGTAAGCACCCCTGGTAAGTTTGGTCTCTGTACACTTACCTACTCTAAAATTTTTCATGTAAGTGAATTGAACAACATTTGTCCTTTGAATATAAACATTTATTGAATACTTCAAATGTGAAAGCATCACTTCAGATAACATGGGGATTCAAAGAGAAATACAAAGTAGCTTCTGCCCTCAAAGAACTGAATCAACTAGAAGAAACACATACATGCATAAATAAATAAATATAATAAAAGGCAGAATAAGATAAATGTCATGAAATAAGTTGAATTAAGATGCTTTGGAAACACAAAGGGATCAGAGATATAGAATCTAAGTTGAAAGGCCTTTAGAAGTCATTCAGGCTAATTTCCAAAGGCTACTCGAATCCTCTCTCCAATATGATCTATGGTTGAAGAGCTTTAGTGATAGGCACTCATTTTCTCCCAAGATCCAAGTTTTATGTGACTAAGTGCCTATTTCTATATCAGTAGGTAATGTGGGATATCACTAGAGCATTTTTTGACCCATTCCTCTAATATTTCATATGCTTTATATATAAACTGTAAACATACCAAAACATGTACAAAAGCAAAACAAAACATGATGAGTCCAGGCATAAAATGGGAGAATGCATTTGGAAGTAATCTCTCCAGTAAGACTCTACTGTCCAGAATATATCAAGAACTCACAGAACACAATAATAAAGACCAGATGAAATCCTCTGTCCAATTAAAAGGTAAGCAAAGGATTTGAATAAATAGTTCTGACAAAAGGATATGCCAGTGTGTTAGTCTGGGTAGACTAGAGAAATAAATTCATAGTCACTCATATGTGTATAAGAAAGAGCTTTATATACAAGAGCAATTTAATATTGAGGAACCATCCCAGCCCAGTCCAGATCAAGTACATAAGTCCAATATGAGCCCATATGTCTGATACCAATGCATATATTCCTCTTCAGACTCACGCAACACATGCAATGATGCCAACTGCAGGAAGATCACAGGCTAGTGGGTGGAAAGTCTTGTGAATCCAGTGGTGGTGGAAGCATCTCAGCACTGGCAGCGGTCTCCACATGGCTCCTCCAGCTCTAGGTCTCTGGCTGCATCAGTGTAGCTCCATCAGGCTCATAGTCAGTAATGTCTCGCAGGCAGTGTGTTTGTGTCCCATCTCCAGGGAGCTGTTTATCTCCTTAGTGCCTCCAAATGAGGTCTTCAAGCTGTGACCTGATTGACAGGCTGAGCTCCACCCCTTCACTCTTAAGTCTCAAATTGACAACAGATTATGTAACTACCACAGCCCGTGACCAATAAGCATATGAAGAGATGCTCAACATTGTTTGTCACTAAGGAAATACACATCAAAACCACGGTGAGCTACCCCTTCCCACGAACTGGGATGGCTATAATGAAAACAAAACAAACACAAAAGCCTAGAAAGCAGAAAATCACATGCTGGTGAGGATGTGAAACAGTGGAACTCACATCCATTGCTGCTGGGCATAGAAAATGGCGGAGAACCGTTGAGCAGTTTTTAAAGAGTTAAACATACAATTACCCAGCAATCTCCTTCCTCATTTTCAAGTAAATTGCAATACAAGAAATGATTTCCAGTGAGTTCAACTGCTAAACTTTATTGTTCTCTGACTCTATTCCCTTGTGTTTGGGGATATGGCCCGAATGTGTTCCTCATCCCATTAGGCATGGCCCAGATACACTCCTCTCCATGTCTGTGCAGCTTCGATGACCCCCCACGGACATTTTCAATTGCGTATAATTCAAGGTAAACTAATGAAATAAAAATTAAGATCAGCACTCACATTTCTTTGGCTCAGAGAATCTAGAAGAAAGTGGAGTCTTGGCTAATGGTGTCCCTTATGTAGTTTAGGATTTGTACTTTTATCTAGACTGGGGATTGACCCGGAGGAAAGATGCTGCCTCTAGAACTTTTGAAGACCATTTAATTCCATCCTCATCTTCCGTAAGCAACATTGATTCACCACATTTCCTTCAAAGCTACGGAACTGTATGAGCCCTGGTCATAAATAACACCGATTACAGAAATTAGGTCCAGTAGAACGCAAGCGCCACAAGGACAATAGTTTAATCTGTATTGTTCCATGCTATAGCCCCATGCCTATGCAACATAGCTGTCCGTGCCTGCCTATTCCCGCCAACACTCTTATTTCTGGGTAATCTGGGTGGTTTCCAATTACTGCCAGCTGTGCCTTTGCACCTGAGGGCTTTGGACAACACCTCCCAGGGCCTCCCTGAGTGCTGGCAGGCTGGAAGAGCTGAGGAATCGGTACCTGGGAGTGGCCTGAGAGGAGTGACAGATGGGAGTTGATGTGTCTATTAACTCAGCTTTCTCAGTTCTTCCATGGATCATCATGAGGCTCGTGTTCTGCATGGCTTTCCAGAGCTTTCCACAAAACTAACCTCTAGTTCATCCTGGACATCTCAAGTTTTCTTCCTGTGTCAAAGGAAAAGTAGGATGAGAGTGAGAGTAAGAGGGTGTGTTGGTTGTATGTGTATCTGAGAGAGTGGGAGTGAAGAAAGAGACAGAAATCGGGAGAGATTGAGAGAAATTGATGATTTCTATGAGCCAAACCACTTTGTGGATTGGGTTTGGATGTAATAGGTGAAAAACATGTAATATCTAAAATGCCTAATAACTATTGAAATCAGAATGTCAAGAGGTGGAGAAGTCATGCAGCAAAGACAGGTGGCACTCAGGCAAAGTCTCTCCAGGTGCAATTCCCACAGCGCCCTGCCTTCCTCTCAGGTCTTTGTATCTGGTGCATGAGGCTGTTGTCCTGACTTATGTGAATAGAACGCCAAGGGATTTATGTGTCAGTCTGAATGCAAAGTCCTCGGCTGACAATGAGTTCTCTGGGAATATTCTTTAGATAGAGATATAGCTTTCCAAAACTCCAAACATACTGCCATTAAATCAGTGCTGACTCATAGGTACAACTGCTCCTGTGAGTTCCGAGGCTGTAACTCTATATGAGAGTAGAGACCCCCGAATGGCTAGGGAAGTTAACTTATCTTTAGAAGGTTCCTTGGTGTGTATGGAGATAGAGCAAGGAGATATTAGTGCCTGATTTAAGTGTAGAAATGAGTAGTCTGATTCCGCAATAGGAACCTTCTTGCCCTGGGAACAAGATAGGTCGGTATCTCTGCTACCCCACTGGCTCCATTTCCACCCAGGAAATGCTGGGGATAGTGGCCCACCACT
>NW_022103896.1:45272163-45286562 GCF_000313985.2 Echinops telfairi | reverse complement strand
GGAGCGGGGAGGGAGGGGAAAAATGAGGACCTAACGTCGGGGGTTTAAATGGAGAGAAAATGTTTTGAGAATGATGTACAAATGCGCTTTACACAATTGATGTGTGTATGGATTGGGATAACAGTTGTTTTAGCCCCTAATAAAATGTTAAAAAAAAAAAAAAAAAGAACGGGTCCCCTCTTCCTCCAGGCAGATACATAGATGCAGCCTCACATCTGGGCAGGCCTGGCAAGCCTGGTGTGGGCCGCGTTTGGGGTCTCCTCCCCTTCGAGGTATATTTGTGGGGGATACAACTTGTTTGCAGGACATAAAAAAGAACAAAACAAACCCTCTGTGACTGAGTGGATTCCAGCTCATAGTTGACCCTCTAAGACACAAGTTGGACTGCCTCACAAGGTATTCCAGACTGACTGCCACATCTTTATCCCATGTAGAGGCTGGTGGGCTCAAACCACCAACCTACTGATGAGCAGCTGAGCACCTGACCCCTGCACCACCAGGACTCATTGTCCAAGGCATTCAGATCAAAAGCCACCAGCATTTGTAGAAAGGCTCAAGGTTGTTTCACTGTAGCAGCAAATCCTGCTTGAATTCAAAGTCTTGGGAAGGGGAGTGTGTTAGTCTAGGTAGACTAGAGAAACAAATCCATAAACACGCATATGTATATAAGGGAGAGGTTTATATATAAGAGCAATTGAACATTGAAAAAAACATCCCAGCCCAGTCCAGATCAAGTCCATAAGCCCGACATTAGCCCATAAGTCTGACAGCAATCCGTAAAGTTCTCTTCAGACTCACGAAGCACATGCAATGATGCCAAATGTGTTTGCAGGACAGTCACAGGCCAGTGGGTAGAAAGTCTTTGGATCCAGTGGCATGGTAAGCATTTCAGTGCTGGCAGGGGTCTCTGCGTGGCTCCTCCAGCTTAGAGGTCTTGTCAGCTACTATGTGTCCCAGGGAGTAGCAGAGAGAGAGAAAGAGAGGTAGGTGTCTTTTGCCTCCAAAGACAAAATACCAGATTTCCCAGAATTCTCAGGAGAAGGCCATGCCCACACAGAAGTCTCATTGGCTATCTCCAGATTGACAGCCCTATACTCTTAATCGTTAAATGGACACCAGATTAGGTGACTACCACAGGGAGAAATCTTAAAGTAGATCAGCTTTTCGCTGAAAACATTTCCACATTGTCGAGGTGTTTAATTTGTCTTTTTTTTAAAAATCGTTTTATTAGGGACTCATAAAATTCTTGTCACAATCCATACACATACATCAATTGTGTACAGCGCATTTGTACATCATTCTCAAAACATTTCCTCTCCACTGAAGCCCCCGCCATTAGGTCCTCATTTTTCCCCTCCCTCCCCCCTCCCCCCTCTCTCATGAGCCCTTGATAATTTATAAATTGTTATCTTGTCATGTCTTGCCCTGTCGGTCGTCTCCCTTCACCCACTTTTCTGTTGTCCATCCCCCAGGGAGGAGGTCACATATAGTTCCTTGTAATCGGTTCCCTCTTTCCTACCCACTCTCCCTCTACCCTCCCAGTATCGCCACTCACACCATTCTTGTTTGTTAGCCAAGCCACCTCTGTATATTCTGTATGGCATAAGGTAGTTGAAGCAATCCCTTGGTCTGGCCTCTCCCATTTTTTGTCCCTGTTTCTTATACTCATCTCCTTTTGCATTACCTTCTTCCTTCTCACTCCCAGCTCTTAGTTGCGTAACTTCTTCCCTTGGGCCCACCCTTGGCCCTCTAGACTTGGTGTAGACACACGTGCTTCCCGATTTGCGGTCTAGGATGTGAGACCTTCTCCTGGGTGCTCAGTCTTGACACACCAGGGCAGGCATCTTTCAGTGCCCATCTGCTCAGGTCCTGCCAACTCCCTCTACTTTCCCTCTCCCTCTAGGCCTAGGGTGAGAGAGGGAAGCAGATCATGCTCGAGAGGAACTGGAATGTGGTATAACTCCGGGAAACTGGAAATGTACCTGCTCTGTGATGACAGTCCAACATTATTGTTGTTGTTGTTAGGTGCAGTCGAGCTGTTCCGACTCAGTGGGACCCCATAGACTTCAGCTGAAAACCTTCCTAGTCCTGCGCCGTCCTCACAAGGGTTCTTACGCTTGAGCCCATTGTTGCAGCCACTGTGTCCATCCATCTTGTTGAGGGTCTTCCTCTTTTCACTGCCCTTTAGCAACCAGGATGTCCTTCTCCAGGGACTGGTCTTTCCAGGTAGTAGATCCAAAATTTGTGAGCGTCGTCCCGCCATCCTCACCTCGAAGGCGAGGCCATACTTCTTCCAAGACAGACTTGTTTGTTCTTTGGGCAGTCCATGGGACTTTTGACAGTCTTCATCAGCACCCCAAGTCAAATGCATGGATTCTTCTCCAGTCTTCCCTAGACGATGTCCAACTTTCACGTGCACTTGATGTGACTGAAAAGACCATGGCTTGGGTCAGGTGTACCTTAGTCCTCAAAGTAACATCCTTGCTGTTCAACACTTTAAAGAGGTCGTGAGCAGCAGGTTTACCAAATGCAACATTGTCGTTGGATCTCTTGACTGCTGCTTTTATGAGCGTTGATTTTGGATCTAAACAAGTTGAAATTCTTCACACTCCAATCTTTTCTCCATTTATCATGATGTCACTTATTGGTCCAGTTGTGAGAATTTGGGTTTTCTTTAATCCACACTGAAGCCCATAATCCTTGATCTTCACCACAAGCACTTCCAAGCCTCCTCACTTTCTGCAAGGAATAGTGTGTCTGCCAATCCTGCTGCTGAATTCTTCATATAAGCCAGCTTCTCTGATTATTTGCTCGGGGTACCGGTGGAATAAACATGGTGAGAGGATACAGCCTTCTCCTGATTTTAAACGATGCAGCATTCCCTTGTTCGGTTCACACGACTGCCTCTTGAGTCAAGATTGAGAGTCAAACACTATATGGATGCCGTTCTGTTTATCACGCTCTCCTTTTGCTAGCACGAGCACAGTTGTCATTGTTAGATGTTATTCTGGAGAGCAAACGGTTCCTACTTACTTCCTGCCCAAAGGTCTTGAAGCAGGGAGGTAGTCTGACGATGAAAACCGCAAGGACAGATGATTTGTTACTTGTCTGCTTTTCTGTTTCATTTAGGCCTCAGCACTGTATCCAGAGATACTGCCTTCAGGAGAAGCGGGTTAAAGTGAAAGTGGAAATATTTGAATGATATCCACATGGAGGAGACTGGAAAGTCCGGCATAGGAGATGGTTTGAAGCTCAAGGTGGAGAGGGATGCCTGGAGCAAGCCCTGTCCCAACAGGGAGGAAGTGCGCACTGAGGCTTTGTGTGAGGCTCCTGGCCCCGGCACGGGCCGAGACAGAGCTCCGTGGGGGCAAAGAGTTAATGAGCCGCTGTGCAGGCAGAAGAGGACACAGTGGGCTCTTAGACCATGGCTTGTACAGGCCCCAAAGTTCTGGAAAATATATCAGCCTAAATCTTTTAAGCTGTCAAAGCTCCACTTTCTCTTGATGGTCACCATGTCCCTCCTGTCACCCTCCTCTGGCCTCTTCCTTCTGGGAGGAGATTTTAGAAGGCCTCTGTTGGAGACTGAATAGTGAAGACTTGGCCCTTCTAGCTCTCTGAAGCCTCCTGCAGGTTGGGAGTTGGAGGAAGAGCAATTTGGGATCATTTATTACTTTGGAGCGTGTTCCTCAGTATATGGACCTCAGATCTACCTGGTGAAACACTTGCCCAAGATCAGAACCTCAGTTGTACAGATTCAGATCATGGATTTTGCCAGCAAAATCATGTTTTACTGTTTCCCAGAAGGAGTCTTAAAACTTTACTGTTTGAGGTCACACTGGCTAACCTTATTTTTACTTAAAAATAATTTTATTGGGGCCTCATGAAACTCTTTTTTTTAATCACTTTATTAGGGGCTCATACAACTCTTATCACAATCCATACATATACCAATTGTGTAAAGCACATTTGTACATTCATTGCCTACATCATTCTCAAAACATTTCCTCTCCACTTAAGCCCCTGGCATCAGCTCCTCATTTTTCCCCTCCCTCTCCCCGCTCCCCCCTTCCTCATGAACCTTTGATTATTTATAAATTATTATTTTGTCATATCTTGCTCTGTCCCATGTCTCCCTTCACCCACTTTTCTGCTGTCTGTCCCCCAGGGAGTAGGTCACATGTAGATACTTGTAATCAGTTCTCCACTTTCAACCCACCATTCTCTACCCTCCCAGTATCGCCACTCACACCACTGGTCCTGAAGGGATCATCCGCCCTGGATTCCCTGTGTTTCCAATTCCTATCTGTACCAGTGTACATCCTCTGGTCTAGCCAGACTTGCAAGGTAGAATTAGGATCATGGTAGTGGTGGTGGTGTGTGTGTGTGGGGGGAGGGGGTAACATTTAGGAACTAGAGGAAAGTTGTATCTTTCATCATTGCTACATTGTACACTGACTGGCTCATCTCCTCCCTGAGACCCTTCTGTAAGGGGATGTCCAGTGGCCTACAAATGGGCTTTGGGTCTCCACTCCTCACTCCCTCCCTCATTCACATTGATAAGATTTTTTGTTCTGATGATGCCTGATACCTGATCCCTTCGACACCTCATGATCACACAGGCTGGTGTGCTTCTTCCATGTGGGCTTTGTTGCTTCTCAGCTAGATTAGGTTTAGGACCCACCCTACTCCGGTATGAATTCATTACCATAATAAAGGAAAGTCCGTATTTCCAAACAAGTTATATTGATAGGTACAGGGTTTTGAATTTCAACACAGAATTTTTGGGGACACAGTTCAATACATAGTGCTAACTATTCTTCTTTGTGCAAAGCAAAATGTTTACTATTCTTCTACTTTGCACTTGATAACTTTTAGACCCTGACTATGGGGCTTTTTATAACATTTTTTCATAGTATTGTTTAATACAGTTTGTATTTTAGGGAGTATCACATTTCATCCTGAAAAAGCCTCTTTCTTCTCTTGAGTTGCCATTAAAATTATGCTCAGAGTTTAGGCATTCTAGTTCTGTAACTTGTCACAGAGTGTGAAAGATTTTATAGAGGAATTGTACTTTCTCAAGGAAGTTGGCATGATTATGATGTTGACATTAAAGATCAGGGAAATTTATTTTGGCAATCGATGATCAAGGGTTCTGTGAATTTCTCATCATAACTTCTATAAAGCAGGAGGAGGAAAAGCCTGAGTGGAGGGTCTTTAGAAGGAACCCCCCAGACACAGAAGCAGTTACTAAGACGGAAAACAATGGTTGTAACATTCCTGTCACGTAGAGTTGGCCTCAATGTGTGGCCCACAGCTTGCATGTTTCTCCTATGATTCATCTCTGGGCCAAAGTCTAGGGGCTTTCCCATTCAGAAGCTGAAGATGCAGACTTTCATTCCCAGTGAGTCCCAGTCAATCTCCTCAAGCGCTATTCTGATGAGACTGCTCCAGGGGGTGAGTTTTGTGGGAAGTTCAACTCAGAGCATATTTTCTGAGGTCAGTTGATATTTGTATTTAGGATAAAGAGTGATTTATTATCTCTAAATTTAAAAAAAAAGGTAGCTATAATATGTACATAAGCATTACAAACAACCACAACACACACACCCGTACTTGAACTTTATGCTGTCACTCAATGCTGTCTAGTCATGCTGACTTACAGCGACCTTATAGGACAGTCTCTGTGGGTTTCTGAGAGTGTAACTCTTTATGGGAGTAGAAAACTCTGGTTTTCTCCCGAGGAGCCTCTGGTGGTTTCAAACTACTGACCTTTCAGTTAGCAGCTCAACGTATAAACACCAGGACTCTTTAGAGAATAATTATTTGCCTAAGGTCAAGATAGTGATATTTAAATCAGTAGTGCCAGAGACCAATTTCAATATCAGTGTCTTGACCTCAGGCAAGTAATTAGTCTTTCTGAGCCTTATTTTTCTCATCTATAAAATGGAAATAATATCTGCCTTAGTGGATTTCTGCAGGAATGAAAGGAGTGAGTATATGGAAATGCACGACACAGTCTGTTTATATATATAATGTAATGAAATGACACAGTCCATTTACAGTACAGTGTCTGGCATATAGTCATCATTCAATAAATAGCAGCTGCTCTTCTGATTATTAATGATGTAACCAGAAAGGTATTGGTCTGGAGGAAGTGACAAAAACTGGGTTTGACAAAAAGAACAGCTGGACTTGTGGGCCTTAAAATCCAGAGGTGATACGAGGCCACTTTTCACTAAAGGGCTGACCCCATTGTTCCCAGCAGCATTCATGCCCAGAAACCTTCTGATGAGACGATTCTTGATGGAAAACAGACTAGCTGATCAGTGGCACGTTATTTTAGAAATCTTTATACTCATGGTGACTAAGCTGATTTGCAGGTATAAAGATCCCTACTCTGCTTGGGCCTCTAAGCACATTGTACTTTCACTCTTGTGTTGCCCAGTTTGAACCGGTTTGTCAGTAAAACTCTGCTTTTACTTCTATCAGAGGACAGGAGTTTTCTTCTTTGGCCCTCTTTCACACATTATTTAACCAATTCTGAGTCATCATTTCCTCACCTTGACATCGAGAGTTTAGACTGCGTGATTTCCAGCTTCAGCATCTGACTCCATTAATAGATGGGTCAGTTTAGGGACGGTTTCTTGACTCGATTCCCTCTCATCCCTGCAACTCTCCTGTCAGTCTTCAACCACAAGCAAGCGCTTTGTTCCCACAATTCTATGGGACAGAGCTCGAGTCTCACTCTGGCCAGCTGTGTGTGTGTGTGTGTGTGTGTGTGTGTGTGTGTGTGTGTGTCGAAAGCTCTGCAGAACTGCAAAGCCAAAGGTTTCTTTGGGTGATCATTTCCAAATCCAAGGACATTTATGCTTAGAACTGCCATTTTACCACTTGCGGGTAAACAGTTAAAATCCAGACCTGTGTCTCAGAGCGATTGCCCATTGTCAGTGAGAGTGGAAGATCAATGAATCCGTCCTCTAGTCCATATGGAATGTAATCATTCTAACCGGGAAATCAGGGCGTTTTTCACCAGAGGACTTAAACTTCTCCAAACTGGCTCCAGATGTGAAAGCCTCACAAGCAGTGATACCAGCACAGCAATTACCCTTGCATCTGTATAGCGCATTGCCTCATTTATGTACCTTACTCATGTCATCCCCATAGCAACCTTCTGAAGAACTTGATATCCAGAGGAATGATGTGATTTTCCTGGGATTGCACAATGAAGAGACGCAGGCATGACACGAGAGAGAGCTATCTTTACTGGGCATGTGAGGTCCTACATACCTCCTACCACGGTGTCTGAACAGAAGCAATTTGTCTTCCTCATCGGTTGCCTGGGAAAATGGTCAAACAGGCCAAGATCTCCATCAGCGGAGGAAGCCAAGGAAAGCTTTCAAAGAAAGATGTGTAAGCCACTTTCTCAAGCAGGCCGAGTGAATAAATGCAAGGGTTAGGTGTGGGGTTGGGTGGGGGGGGCTCTCCCTCATTCCCTATTGTTATTGACTGTCAAGCCCCTACATTCTGTGGTGGGAGGTTGCTTTTGTTCTGTTTTTAATTTTGAGGATTTTTCCAAGTTAAGCAGCGCTTAAACAAGAAACGATGTGGGAGTGGCATCTGACCTGCTCTAACTTCACAAGGGGAAGGAAAATCACCATCCGTGTCAGCTGCCCAAGGCTTATTCCTATAAGGCGAAGGACGGGCATGCCGCCACCCACCATCTTTCGGAACTCTACCCTGACACCCACCGTCTCTCCCACAGCACTCCACTTTTCAGCTGGGTTTGATCACACGGAACTCACAGACATGTCCATGATTCTGGGTCTATTACGGAAGCTAACAGTTACAATTCAGATGAGAAATGCTCAGGACACAGTTCAGTCAGGACCGCTTCTTCTCTGCCATGCTTGCAGATAAGCCTGTCTTGGCCTGGCCTCTGCCTTGCTCAGGCACCGTTACAGAGTTATTTTAGGGCTGGCAATAAATGCAGCAAGATCACGCTACCCTGCGATAAGCATTCAGTCCTAGGTCTGCAGATCAGCAAACTCACTTCAGTGTCCAAAGACACCTCATTCGACAAGCCAATCTTCTGCCCCAAATCAATCAGCTTTACTTGCTCTGTGCGCTGGGAAGTTCATGGCTCTGCCTCCGTCTTGGTTCTTGGTTCTGCTGTTCTTCGCTACAATAGCCATGTTAAAAAATTCACCGCATTGCAGAGGGTCTTTATGGGTGAGTTTTATTCTAATCTACCACCTAGCAGTCAGTTTGCTGTATTATGGTGGCCTGTATGTTGCCGTGATGCTAGAAGTTATGCCACTAGCATTTCAAATATCAGCGGAATCCTCCAAGGTTGACAGGTCCCTGTGAAGCGTGCAGAATAATGCAGGCCAGGAAGAAAGGCTTGACAATCCACTTCCAAAATTGGGTCAGTGAGGCCCTATTGATCACAACAAAATGTTGTCTGATATCACACTGAAAGGAAAGCCCATGTGATGGCTAAGATTGGGTTTGAACTTGGCTGGGCCATGATTGTGAGTGGTGTGACAGTGAGGATGTAGTCATGGTCCACGTTGAGATCTGATCTAATGTATTCACTACCACGATGAGCTCTGCTATGGGCAGTCAATCACTGGAGAGCATGGCCTACCAACCGTATCCAGACACTGACAAAGTTGCCTGATTTTTGCTGGATGTGGATCCTACATCTGGCTTGTCATCCAACCTTTAGTTCTTTGGATTTGAGTTAGTGGCCTGCCAATATTTTCTACCAATCCCAGGAGCTGTCCGCTGTCTCCCACTTTACCTGCAGTCTTTGAATTCATTTGCCTCCACAGCCAGCATCCTGCTATCTGAACCTGCCTTTTCTCTTCTTGTATTTAATTTATTCAATGAATAAAATGCATTTCTAGCTTTCCCTTTACAATAAACAGATACATTTGCCCATATAATGTGTTAAATAACTCTTTTGTAACCACCAGCTCTACGGGAGAAAGACGAAGCTTCCTGTCATAACGAGCTACCGTCTTGGAAATCCACAGGGACGGTCCTGACCTCTACCTATATGGTCACCACGAGTCCGAACTGACTCAAGGGCAATGACTTTTGTGCACATTTTCAGGTTGACAAAAGAACCCTGATGACACAAGTGGTTCTGTTCCTTGCGACTAACTCAAATATTGATGGTTCAAATTGGCAAAGCTTCTCCAAGGGCGTTAATACGCATGGAAGGAGATTCCTGGGACTGCTCCCAGGGAGCAGCTATTCGGGACCAGGATCCAGGAGAATGAAACATCTTGGCTTGCTCTATGTCATTTTGCCTAGTCAGCATAGAGTCCATGGGTAGTGACGTATAACTTGCCTCTCTGATTTTATTTATTTTGGGGTGAAAAGGAGAAGATCACCTTGGTAACTCCTCACTCCTAGTTTCCGGGAGGGTCCCCACTCCCCTACAGGACTTTGTGGTGTCAGAGTCCTGGCCAGTAAGTCTTGGCAGGCTCACCTCTCACTTCTCAGGCAGAGGATGCATGTGAGCAACGTGAGCTCTTGAGCCTCTGGGAAGACGGATTGGGTGACTTCAGAAGGCCCGTGCAGGTAGTCTGGCTCAGAGGTGGTGGAGACATTAAGTTTACCTGGGCAGGAAAAGACGATCCAGGCACCTGCCTTTAGCTAGCAAGTCTCTTGGATCCAAAGGTAGAGGGAGCAGGGCTGGAGCCACATCCTTTGACACTGAACTATTTCATCAGTGTGTCCTGTGGGTTTTAGGTACCACCAAGTCTACGTCAACTCTTAAAGACCCCATGTGAGAGTACAATCGCTCCATAGGGTTTTCTAGCCCCACAGGTTTTTCTTCCAGTAGACCGGCTGGGTGGCTTCAAACTGCCAGCCTTTTGGGGTTATCAGACACTTCCTTAATCACTGTCCCACCAAGACTCCTTCAGCATGTCCAAGGGCTGCTCATTTCAATTTCTTTCTCATTGCCTCCCCTTCCACTCGGATCTATTCCCTACATTCCGGTGTTAGAAGATGTGTAGGCAACAGACAGGTGCATCTTGGAATGGAGAGGCAAAGAGAGGTTCCTTCAGGTGTCCTGGGACTCAGTACCAAGGTGTGTGTGTCCATGTGCTGCTTACCAAGCCGCTCCTATGGACTTACCTTTGTGGACAAGAGAGGGAATCTAGGGCCTCTCTGTATTTCAACAGCTCCAGGGAGTTTCCAGGAATAGCCTTGGCCTCTCTAAGCCTCATTACAGTACAGAACAACATCTTGCTGACTGTCTATCCTTACCAGCTGCCCCCACTCTCACCCCCTGCCCTGGCCTCTACCCCCATTTGCTTTTCAGCTTCCAACTTTCTCCTCTTTCTTTCCTGACTTCTCTATTCTAGCCGTGGGTTAGCTCCCCGTGGCTAGCTTGATTTGTACTTCCCAAGCTGAATTTCATCTCCCTTCCTGCTGCTTTGCACAAGCTCCCTGGGATGTCTGCTTTGGTGTGCTTCTCTGGTTATGAAGGATAAATGTCAACCGAGGACAGACTAAACCAGGTCTTCCAGGTCACACCTCCCCCGAGCCAGTGCCCAGATCTTACCTGCTGGACGGGCACAGCGCTGCTGACGCTCAGCCTCTGTGGCCTGCGCTCCATCCCAGCTCCGGCCCGTGGGCATTCCTTTCTCTGAGTCTCAGGGTTGGCATCTGTAGGATAAGGACCGCGATTCCATTCTCCAGAGTTGTGAGGAGTGAATGACAAAGAAGTATTTAGAATGTGGCAGCTGTTGAAATGGTTCAAGCTAATTATTGATTAACGTTATCATTGTCATGTGACTTGCTCCTTCCCCCCCCCCCACGTGACCCAGCATTTTCCTTGGATTCACCATTACCTCAAGGACCGTAAGAAGTGTTATTAACCCAGTTTGGAAGTGAAGACAGGAAGCCATAGACAGAGTATGCCATTCTTTCAAGGTCACATTTATTTTTAGGAAGAAAAGTTATTGGTGTGAATTCAATCCCTGACTCATTTAGGAAACAGTTATTGGCTGCTTCTGGACTTATGGACTTCACTAGGGCCCGAGGAGCCCTGGTGAAATAAAAATTTGATTCTTCAGTTGGATGGGCTACATTTCAAGTGCTCAATGACCACGTGCAGCTAATGTCTATCCATATTGCACCCTACTCCAAATGACAACACAACCAAAAAACCCCTCAGTGCCATTCAATCAATTCTGCGTCATAGGGAGCCAATGGGACAGAGTAGAACTGCCCCCGGAGCTTCTGAAGCTGTGAATCTTTATGGGAGCGGAAAGCCTCATCCTTCTCCTTTGGAGTGGCTTGTTGGATTTGAACTGCCAGCCTTGTGGTTATCAGCCCAATATGTAACTCACTATGCCAGCAGCACTCCTCCTATATGGATAGTGCAGGTTTATTTAAAGCAGACCCGAAGTCTATCATATTTTGTCATCATCATTCCAAACCAGTGATTTTTACCCCTTCGTCACTGTCCTATTTAAAGCTGAGCTATATTTGGAAAAAATCATCTTTCAAGATTTCCCTCCTTCTCCTGCTCTTTCTCTTTACTCTAGAAACATCTGGCAGAGGGGAAGCTTGTGTGAACGTCATGGAAACGGGCATTCTCTAACATCCATGTCCACCTCTTCTGAATTTGCTCAGAGCTATCATGTGCTCAGCTACAAGAATGACATCGACTTGGCTAATGAGCACAAGTCTAACCCACCCACAGAAGAAGGGGCCACTGAGCCGTGTTACCATCCTCTGGGGCCCGCCTGGCCTCAAAGCTGATGCAACTGGTCCCCTCTAGCCGTTGATTGTGCACTGCCGTCTCTGACCTACACATCACACTTCTTCCTCATTTCAACCCCAGGGGCCAGGGCTCGTGCCACTCAGACGTCTGCCTTCCCCTCGTTGGACACATGCTCTCCTGCGTGCCTTGTGCAGCAGGAGAACCCTCTCTCAGTCTCTGTCTAACCAGGACACATCGCTATTTCTGCTCTTCTCTATCCTTGCTGATGAGATGGACTCCTCTCAGAAGTCCAGCCTGGAAGTGTTCACCAGCCTCCTCTGCCCTCCACTTTCCTGTCAATCTTATAGGGACCGTCATTGTTTCTACACCCTCCCACCACACTTCCAAGTAACCCAAGCAGCCTTACCTCTAGGGACCGCTGTTTCAAATCTCGTAGTTCTTGCTGCTGCACATGCTATATTTGCTTAATTGCAAGAGAACGACTGTGCTATCTTATATCTTTACAATCTTGTGCTAAACCATGTACATAGTCCCCCTTTAAGCATCGAAGCCACCTCTGTGCTAGAAAACAAATGGAATCCATTGGTGGCCTCCCCTTTGGACTTCCTCTCAATAAATCTGGGTCATTTGACCATGACCCTGTGTTTCAGTTACCTGGTGCTGCTATTAAACAATACCAACAAAAATGCCATAAGTGGATGGCATTAAAGAACCGAAATTTATGTCCCCACTGTACAGGAAGCTAGAAATTCCAATTGAGGTCCTGGCTCTAGGGGAAAGCCCTCCGGTGTCTGTAGTCGCAGTCGTTCTTTGGCATTCCTTGGAGTCTGTCTTCTCTGTGTCCATTCCACTCTGTACTACTCAGAAGTGATTAGGTTTAGGACCCACAGGATTCTGGCATGCCCTCATTAGCATACCAAAAGAAAAGCCCCCTTTCTAAACAGAATCGTGGTGTAGGGGGCAGGGCTTCAGTACACACTTTGGGGAGGCACAAGTTAATTGACAACAGTTGGCTACTGTGTTTCTGTCAGCATGCATAATGCCTCAAACTGACCAAACTCACAGCCGTCACGTCAATTCTGAATCACAGCACCTGGAAAGGACACAGTAGGACTACCCGCCTTGGGTTTCCAAGGCTAGAATTCTTTACAGGAGCAGAAAGCCCCATCTATTTCCCGATGAGTAGCTTGTGGTTTTGAACTGCTGACCTTGTGATTAGCAGCCCAATGTGCCACCAGGGTCCCCCTTTGACCATGCAGTTGAACATCATTCTACTACGACACCACCTCGTTGGACTGCAACAAGATGCCCCAAGGGAATCTGAGTTCATTTTCCTGTTATTTGTTAAAATGAACTTGGAAAAAGATTGCAAACGGAAGTCCTCAAAAGTAGTTGCACAAAAATGGCAATATATCAGGAGTCATATTTTTAGAAAGATGCTGTAGTAATTTACATCTTAATTTTTTTCAACTTTTAGAAAGGATCCTTTCATACCACAGCAAAACCTTTGTTTAATAAAATGTACTATTTTAATTTACCCTTTCTGGTTAAAAAGCAAACACACACTAAGCACGGCGTCAGTGAGGAATCAATGCATTTGGCTGCAAGTACGAGAAACCCTGACTTGGTGGCTGTGAAAGAGAAAGGCGTTGTCATTGGACAGTGGGCTCAGACTGGAGCGGTGTCAGGGCTTCCATCGTTCTGAGATGGCATCAAGAATGGAAGTGGTTTGCATCCTTCTACTGTCACCGCCTCAGAGAGTTGATTTCATTGTCAGCATCTGTCTGGCATCAAGTCTACAGACAGCAAGTCTAAAGGCAGAATGCTTCTCTACATTCATCCTTTTCCATAACAAATATCTCCCAGGAGGCCCTGCAGACCCTCTCTTATGTCTGAGTTATATCATAAGCCCAATGCTTAAACCACCAAAGTCACTCTGATAGGCTTAGAATAATGAAGATTTACTCTTTGGGCTATGAAGTGCTCTCTTAATCCCATGAAAGCTAATAAAAACTAGGGATCTATTAGTGTTGGCTTCTTTTGGGTAACTGGGGATGTTGAAATGCCCCAGTTCTCAGTCCTACGCATCCATTTTTCATGATACTGGATTAGGAGGCTGAAATAATGAGTTGAATTTATATTGGTGACCGGGATGTATTTTAGCAGTTACATTTTAAACAAAGGACCAAATTTGCTTGTTTGGTTATCATTTACTTCTAAATTCTAGAAGCAGAGGGCTGAAAACTACTGCTGGCTCTATTGCAGATCTCTCATTCAAGTTTGTAAGAAGTGGTCAGTCTGCTTGATTCTCGAACAAGACTTTCTCGGTAGGGCTAGGGAGGTGAACTGACTCTGCTAAGGTTACATAGCAAATTGTAGGCTTCTTGGTTCTAGATGCGTCAGTAAATGTGGTGTGAAAAATGACATAGGATGAAAATGACCCAGCGGTTCACACTGATTACCTGCACAAAGAGTTAACAGGGATCCGAGGCCTCTTTCTTCCAGCAGAAGAGGATTTCATGTGAACTTGAAGATATAACAAAACGGGAGAGGTGGGGTCTAGCCTGTCAATCAGGTCACAGTCTGATGGCATCTCCCTGTGGGTGTGGTCTTCTCATAAAGAGGGCCCTGGGAACCACCCCACCCCCCA
>NW_022103896.1:45269823-45271006 GCF_000313985.2 Echinops telfairi | reverse complement strand
CATTGGCCCATTTTTCAGAAGCAGAGCATCAGGCCATACTCCCTCATCTGTCTTATCTGGAAGGCCAATGAAGCCTGTTCAGAATTGTAGCAATTCAGACCTCCACTGACAGGTGGGTGAGGGCTGCACATGAGAATTGTGCAGCCTTTGGTGAGAATTGCACCCAGCACTCCCTGATAGAAAATGATAATTCTACCCCTGGGCCACCACTGCCCCAAGCAACAAGGTGGAATTATCTATAAATACAATAAGTAAATAAGTGCATGGTAACAAGTGTGTTATGTGCTCATTGTTAGATCCAAGACTCCTATCTTCTTTCTGGTTCCTCTTGCCCCACTTTCATGCACACCCACAAGAACACACACACACACCCACAAGAACACACACCCACAAGAACACTCTCTCTCTCTCTCTCTCTCTCTCTCTGGAACTAGTTTACCAATGCCATTGTTCATGTAACTTAATTTCTCTAGTGATTCTAAATATTGATGTTTGAGGGGCATCTAAGAAGATCGTTCTTAACGTCCTCTGGTCCTAAAATTTCCCAAATGTTCCTGTTCTAGCGATCTAAGGCAAAGTAGCTGTGAATTAAGGAACAAAGTTCTCATTACAATATTAACCTATTTTTATGAGTACTGTCCTTTATAATATGCTCCATCCATCTAGATACTGTGTGCTTCAAGGCTCACCGTCTATTTTGTCTCTTCCGAAAGGTCTCATTCTAATCTAGGGTTAGTTGCTTGCCCTCCTGTCACACTTGTACTTAGATATCACACTTATACTTAGATATTACCTGTATATCATTTAGTAACCCTCCGTGTTTACATTCCTCCTTCTTTCCTAACTCTTTGGAATTTTGTCCTTGGGGAAATTGCTGCCCTTCTGAACCCAATTGATTCCTTATTCTAAGCTGTGTGCACCACCTCACTAGTGCTATTATTCCCCCTTTTAGACCTGTGTGTTTGGCTGAAAATTGAACCATGGGGGTGAGTTCATTTCCAGACCGGAAGGTTGACTATACTTATGCCCTAGTCTCAGGGGCTCCACTGGTCTCTATCTGACCGGTAAGCCTGACCTTTTAAAAAGAGACTTTGAATTTTGTTCCACATTTTTCTGCCAATCTATTCAATGCCTTTCAGAGTTCTTGGCACTGGTAGCTGAGGTAGTTAGTTTATGGTGCCAA
>NW_022103896.1:45267003-45268284 GCF_000313985.2 Echinops telfairi | reverse complement strand
CGGCAAAAGGACCGCCCTGCTGAGCTCAGTTTAAATTGTTGGACACCTGATCGGTAACATACTCAGTTATTATATTTTAAGGCGCTAAATTTTGAACTGACTTCTTTTGCAGCAATAGATAACTGACGCATTGTGGGAGGTATAGAAGGCGGAATGTGGAATTGATAGACCAACATTCAAAGAGAGGTTTGACTTGATAATTCCGTCTCAATGTCTACAGCAAGTGTAATACATATCACTTACATTGAGGACTTTTACATTATAAGTCCCAGTGATACACAAGAGATGACCACAAAGAAGGAAGACGGATGGTCATACCCTCTGGTTTGGTCAACTGGTGCCCGAAGGCAGCGTCTTTTTCCAGTTTTGTACTGTTTGCAAATGTTTACTTCACATAATTCATATCTGATTTTGGAAAAGACCTATGTGCATGAAAAAGAATGGAGATTTATGTATGAATATACTTTGTAAAATAAAAAAGGTGTTGAAATCACTTGCAAAGTCACATACAACCATAAAAGAATGCAGCTGCTGTAATGCTAAAGGAAATTACTTCTAGGCTTCCATCCAATACAACGCCATTTTCAGTTAACGAAGAGTGATGCCTTGAACAGACAAGGTAATCATGGAAACGCTGACAAACCCGTAACTCCACTGCTAAAGGAATGGTGAATAAGAGACCAGAATAATAAGGACCCAGTATAAGTTTCTAGTGTTGTCAGCGAGTGACAAGACAGGCTTTCATGACAACGTCATAATTAGATTACAAAAGAGATAGTTAAGTCCTTTCTTAAAGGACAAAGAGCACTATTAAATTTAGAGTAGGATTCTATTTCTCTAAGGTTTTGCTTCCTGTTCACAAGTCAAAGATTTCTCAGATGGGACACTACCCTGTCCTGGACTCTATAATGTCTTGAGGGGGCTGGGGTGCAGGAGAGGCAGTGCACTCGTCTTTTGAACAGAACACGTCCTCACCATGGCCCGGGATTTTGGGAAAATGTCTTCTGTCTGCTCCATGACCAGCACCTAACCCCCTTCCCTCTTTGAAGCATAGGGGCCTCAGGAAAGCATTTGGACAGACTCTCATCTCCGTTTATGTTCCCTCCTGCCTCCTCTGCCTGCAGCTCCCCTAAGGGCTCAAAGGATCTGCTCTTCCAGATGCTCATAAGAGACCCAGCAGGAAGGGCCCTGGCCAGTTTGAAAGTGCAGCTGCCCTAATTCATTACAGAAAGTTCTCGCTTCTTATCATGCCTTTTTTTAGCCTGAAGGACAGAGACCGAG
>NW_022103896.1:45264909-45266903 GCF_000313985.2 Echinops telfairi | reverse complement strand
TGACAACGTCATAATTAGATTACAAAAGAGATAGTTAAGTCCTTTCTAAAAGGACAAAGAGCACTATTAAATTTAGAGTAGGATTCTATTTCGCTAAGGTTTTGCTTCCTGTTCACAAGTCAAAGATTTCTCAGATGGGACGCTGCCCTGTCCTGGACTCTATAATGTCTTGGGGGGTGGGGTGCAGGAGAGGGCAGTGGACTCGTCTTTTGAACAGAACACGTCCTCACCATGGCCCGGGATTTTGGGGAAATGTCTTGTCTGCTCCATGACCAGCACCTAACCCCTTCCCTCTTTGAAGCGTAGGGGCCTCAGGAAGCATTTGGACAGACTCTCATCTCCGTTTATGTCCCTCCTGCCTCCTCTGCCCGCAGCTCCCCTAAGGGCTCAAAGGATCTGCTCTTCCAGATGCTCATAAGAGACCCAGCAGGAAGGGCCCTGGCCAGTTTGAAAGCGCAGCTGCCCTAATTCATTACAGAAAGTTCTCGCTTCTTATCATGCCTTTTTTTAGCCTGAAGGACAGAGACCGAGAAGAGAGCCTTGGCTTTCCCTGTTAATCGGATCCAGCTGGTCGCCTGTCCAACATCTGAAATCACTTCTGTTAGAACAATTATTGGGGGCAAGGGGAGCGTCGAAACTTATTTTATGTAATATTATGAGTAATAGGAAGGGAATGCAGCTCAGAACACTTTATTTTAAACCAACGATCCTTCAGACAAATGAAAACGAGGACAAAGAGGATGGCTTCTGATGAGCAAAATAAAATAGCCTGCTTTGCCAAGAACCTTATGCAAAATTAGGTTTTTCAAAAGCCTCTTTATTTTTTTATATTTTGTAATGAGTCAGTACCTCCTCCACTCCCACCCCACCCCTCGGGAGGTTTCTTAGTTACCCAAAGCTGTAGGAACTTGGAATGACTGGGTATACACAGCGGCATACTCTTGGAGCTGAAGGGGCCTCCTCATTCACTTTGGCTCATCAACTCCATCACCTCACCAACCCATTTGGGAACTTGAAACGAGGGATTGAGAGTTTAGGAAAACGAAGAAGAAATGGAATCTATGTCCCATTGTTCCCATAAGCAAACGCTTCCTTTGCCTTGAGACGGGAAGAATAGGGCAGTGCCTGGCTATTATTACTGAAAAATTCATTCTTTACAAGAATCCTTGATCAAAATGGGGGGAGATGTGAAATTGGTGTATACTTTCAACAACATTTAAAGAAAGCAGCAATCTGCCCACCATTGTATAGCTTGTGGAGTCAGTGGCCACTTCAAAACATATCCTTACGATTCCCAGTCCAGACTTCTGTGGGGTGTCCTCTGCAGCGCCACACCTGAGTTTAGCTGTATGTATTTTCTTACAACTTTTGTTTTCATTTGGCGCTTTTATAATTATTTACCTTAATGGATTTTTCTTTCTGTCTTTTGTAAATAGAGTTTTCTTTTTTCCCTTTCAATTTAAAAGAGAGAGAGAGAGAGAGGAGAGAGAGAGAGAGAGAGAGAGACCTATAGGTAGATTGAACGAATGAAACAATGAACACATTTATTCCATTTTCCTAAATTCAGCATCAAACATTTTTTGCCTTGCCTGTTTCTCTCTCCATTCATATGCTTTTACCTTTTCGGCCCCAATCTGAAGGTTACAGACATTAAGACACTTCATACCTAAAATATCCCCAAGAACAAAGCCACTCTCCTTCATAGCAGTAAGAACCACTTCGACTGCCATGCAATCTATCCCGGGCGCTAGCCCCACGCAGGGTTTCCAATGCTTCATAAGGAGCAGGGAGTGCTGTGGTTCTCCTGGGGAAGGGTTAGGGAGTTTGAACAACTGACCTCTCAGTTAGTTGTCCAATGAGGCAAAGAATTAAACACCTGTACAAAGCTATTACCTGAGAAATAGACTATGCTTAAATCTCCCCAATTATCTCCAAAAATATCCTTCATCGCTCTTTTCTACCTTCCTCATATACTTCTCTTCCCTCCTTTCCTT
>NW_022103896.1:45263663-45264809 GCF_000313985.2 Echinops telfairi | reverse complement strand
AATAGACTATGCTTAAATCTCCCCAATTATCTCCAAAAATATCCTTCATCGCTCTTTTCTACCTTCCTCATATACTTCTCTTCCCTCCTTTCCTTGGTGTTTAGCCTGCGTCCTTGAGCCATGGCCCTTGGTTATCGGATCACTTTAGTCTTTTTAAATCTGCAACACACCCCGCCTTCCTTACTTGGTCTTTGATTTGTTCATCTTTTGCAACATTGACTTTTTTTGAAGAGTTCAAGCCAGCTGCCTTACAGACTGTCCCAGAATCTGGATCTGCCTGCTTCTTGCCTCCTGGTTAGATTTATAATAAGCATTTTTCGGTAGGAACTTCCCAGTGATGCTATGGCCTCTTGCCATTATTCCCATGGCCTCTTGCCATTATTGGTGAGGCGTGATCACTTGGTGAAGGTGGTACCTGACAAAACTCCCCATTTTAAAGATATCATTTTTCATCATAATGAGTGGATAACACGGCTAACAACAAAAATATTTTTCATGGTGCCTTGGCTTTTAGGCCTGTCCCTGGGGTTATATTGGTAATTTCAGAAAATTGCACCGAATAGACCGCATAAGCTCTAGTTTCTTAGAGATGTTTTTTCCACTATATTTTCAGCTTAAGTTATACTAATTTGTGAATTTGTCAACCTAGTTTTAAATATGAGAAGAACTCAGACTCCCAAATCACAGGATGAGACAAAGAAGGTAAGAAGTATTTGAAAAGCATTAGGTAGTAAGGGACTTCCAAAGGAAGTTGTAAATGAACCAAGGGTGGCTTGTTGGTTGCACATTGAGTTGCCAATCCTAAGGTCAGTGGTTTGAACTGAGCAGAAACTCTGCAGTCTTTAAAAAATTTAAAGGTTTAGAAACCCAAAGGGGCAGTTCTTCTCTGTCTTATAGGGTCACTATGAGTTAGAATCAATTAGATGGCAGCAGGTTTTTCCGTGCAATACATACAGAGATTATAAATTGGACACTGCAAAGCCAGAATACAGCTTAGGAAGAGCAGAAAGCAAAAAAGACACATATATGGAAGGTGTGAGGGCAACTCAGAGTGTCAAAAAATAAGACTTCCCAGCAATTTTCATAAATGTTTTGAAAATCTAATTTTTTTCAAATCATGCAGTAAACATTTCAGAACACATTTTA
>NW_022103896.1:45258440-45263563 GCF_000313985.2 Echinops telfairi | reverse complement strand
AGCAATTTTCATAAATGTTTTGAAAATCTAATTTTTTTCAAATCATGCAGTAAACATTTCAGAACACATTTTAAGAGGTAGATGTCAATAGATAATTCATGTTAAATGTTTCAGAAATGAAGCTGATGCCATACTTCTTTATAAGAAAAATTCTAGCTTTTCTTTGAAGGGTTTCTGTGCTCCGGTGAAGTGGTGCCATCTGATACATGGCTGGAACATGTCAGTTTGAATAAAGGAGTTTGAAGTCTGTCAGACCTATTTTGGGTCTCCCAACATTTAAATATCTATTTATTGTACCAAACTCACTACCAGTCAGTCGATTATGATTCTGAGGCTGCAAATCTGTATGGGAGCAGAAGGTCTCTTCTTTCCCTTGCAGCTCCAGCAGGCTGGGAGAGCCGACCTTGTGGTTAGCAGTCAAACACACAACCCACTCTGTCACCTGGGATCCTTATTCATTTGACAGCAACTCTTGTTTCTGAGTTTCTTTTAAGAGAACAAACCCAAACTGACTGCTATTCAGTTACTAATAAAGGTGAAGTGATACATGGGGAAAATTCCAAGCTCATGTCATTTGCATGTTCAAATATACCTTTGATTCAGAGAACACCATGCGAACTGTGACTTGATTAAAATACTTGGTACAGCACAAACTACTTTAAACCAAGCCGGAGTGTGTTTCCTCTATCTCAGGCTAGCTAACACCACATTAAAATATCCTGATTTTTGATGGGTGAGCAGAGTACAGTGTGGTGTATGGCTTATGTTCTCTATCTCAAAAACTAGAGCTGATAGGGGGAAATCGGTGCCATTTCTGGAAATAGCAGGTCAAATGTATCCAGAAACATTTAACATTTGAGGCTTCAAAATGTGTGTCGGGCAGTCTGATCTGTGGGGGATATTTTGAGGGAAAGACTGGTTCTAAATTACTTCATGCAGTGCAGCCAGAGGGGTTTTGTCTTTGCTTTTTAAATGCTGACTTGGTATTCGATATCACCGCATGGCTGAAATGCAACACCTCACATGCCTTGCTTGACTCACGGCATACTTTTCACGCTGTTGAGCTGGGAGCAGGGGCCCTAAGATTAAAAGTAACCTTCCTCCTTTACAGACTGCGAGCCTGCAGAAATCTGAAGGTCATTCTCATGGTTTTCTAATATAATCCAGGATTTTGGCTTCATCCAAGCTTTGTGCTCTCCCCCCCCCCTTTTTTTTTTTTACAATTCATGGTGAAACTTTAGAAAGCGTATCCCCAAAGCTAATCATATCAAAGCACCACAATGTTCTAGGTAGGAACGTCCAATGCTTAAAACACAAAATGACATTAACAAACCAAAGATTTGCTTCTCAGAACTTTAAGGCTGGCGTATCCTGGATAACATAGAGCTTGTTTATTACCCTTGCAGCAGGGTGATATTTTCTTTGCTGGCTGGCACAAAGGACATGAACTTGAGAATGCAGGACAAAAATAGACCTCCAAGTCACATCAATCTTTTCTTTTTTCCTCTCCAAATTCTATTGATTTGTTGTTGCTGTTGAGAATGTACGCAGCAAAGCATGCACCAGTTGGATAGTTTCTAGCTAGGTGCATAAGTAAATGACATAGATGATATTCTTGGAATTGTACAACCATTCTTATGCTCCTTTCTGAGTTGTTCCTCCCCCAGTAACACACACGGAGCTTCCCGACTAATCTTTCTAGCTGGCTTGTCCGTTTGCTCTCACATAAAAGAGCATAGCACTCAAGGCAGATCTTTTTGTACCAGTAAACTAAACTATGCCTTCAGAGAACATTTTCAGTGTACGGTTGAAGGGTTTTCCCAGGGCGATAGTTTCAGGGACTCATCCACACTCCCTCGCTCTAGAAAATCTAGCGTTCAATGTCAATTCAAAAATCATTGCTGCTTTAACCAGAGCTTACCCTTTTGGTAATTAGTATTCCAACACTGAAATGAGTCTCTAAGTCTCTGAGTGCATATTAAATACGGTACTCTTGTATATAATGCATGCAAGCCTACCTTCAATGCATGTCTGTCCCAGGAAAGGGCTGGGGGGTGGGGGGTGGGGGGAGGCGGTGGAATTCCTATATTCCTCCCTGGTAGTGCAAGCTGCGCAAGAACCCAAACAAACCAAACCTGTTGCCACAGCATCACTTCTGACTCACGGTGACCCCTCTGTGTTGCAGACTAGGATTGCACTGCGGGGTTTTCAAGGCGATGACCATTTGGAAGCGGACCACCAGGACTTTCTTTTGAGGTGCCTCTGGGTGGATTTGAACCACCAACCTTTCAGTTAGTACAGTATTTTTATTTAATGTGAGCCTTCTACATTTGTTTGTCTTTCTTCCCCTCTCCCATATTTTCACACATAGTATATGCTAATTTTCTCAGTGCCATGTAGTATATTAGCATAGCATTTCCCAAAAGGACTTGTCTGTCAGCTGGCTTTATTTGAGGGCATGCGACCACAAAAACAAAACCCACTGCCACTGAGTCGATGCCAACGAATGATGTCCTTGGCGGGCAGAATAGAATTGCCAGTATGGGTTTGCAAGACGAAATCTTTATGGGAGACAGCCTCTGCTTTCTCCCACGGAGTAGCTGGTGGGTTTAATCCACTGACCTTTTAGTTAGCAACTCAATGCTTAACCCACAATGCCACCAGATTTCTTGACATGTGTGTCACGCTACAGTAGCCAAGTGCTTAACTCTTTGCACCGCTCCCGGGGCATTGATGAGAACAGTACTTTGCTCACTGGGCCCTGTATATTGGGTGTCTGATAATTGTTGGTTGAATGAATTCATGACTAAAAATAGTGCTTTTCAAGGCCAAGCGAAGCCAACATTTCCTTAAACAAGAGATGTCACCTTTCCACCCTTTATCCACCCCCCTTTCCTTGACAGACTTTGCGTCTTGGACGTGGGGGAGTGAATAAAGCCTTCTTAGTCTTCCTCTCAACACTCAGCAGCTCAGCCGGTCGTGCGCAGGCTGAGCAGGCTTCCACATCACTCACAATTCAACCCCTCAAGGCCACAGGCCACTTTTTTTTCCTTTTTCTTTTTTGGCAAAGCGAGACCAAGAAGGAATCTCCCATCATCACCCATTTGTTTGCCTCTTTCCAGTGCTGCCTTTGTACAACTGCTGAAGGTCCTGAGGAGAAGCAAGTCTGAGGATGATTGATAGAATGTATAACTTGTTTAAATGCTATACATTATTCACTTATTTGACATTGGATAGAACTACTGTGCTATAGAATTTTGGTTAATTTGTCTAGGTGGCCACTCATCTGAATGACCCATACTTTTTTAAACCTTAAGAGTTCCTGGGAGGGGGTGCATGTGATTCATTTGACCAGCTGGAACTGAAAGGTTGGAGGGACGAGTCCGCCCAGCTGAGCTTCGGAATAAAAACTTGGAGCTTTACTTCTAAAAATCCTTCCACTGAAAACCCTCGGCATGCAGTTTACTCTGAGGCACATGGTGTCACCATGAGTGGAAATGAACTTGATGGCGACTGGATTTGATCACACGAGTGCATGTGCTGTTCATGTTGCAGGCTTTCGGTTTACATACCTGAAAGAACCAAGCAGAACGCTCCCTCGAATCAGGAGCCCCCACGCCACCCTAGGCTCAAAGGGTGATTCATTTTCAGTTGATCTCCTTTGCCAATCATTAAATAAAACCATTTACTACCAAAACAAAAACAACAAAAAACGGTGATTAGGACAGTGAACCCTTGTTAAATGACTTGAATCTCACCCCTGGGTCTAGCCCTTGCCCTTGCCCCTTTGCCAAGCTTCAGTCTGTTCCCTTGGGTATGAAAGTCTTTAAGTTGTCTCCCCCTCTACAGTGGTCTCATGTAATATTTGTCCTGTTGTGATTGATAATTTCACCCAGAATCATGTTCTCCAGGTCCATCTATGCCATGGGGTGCTTCGTGGTTTTGTCATTGTTGTTTAGTTTCTTTATCCATTGTACTACTGATGGGCATTTAGGATGCTATTGTAACCGCTGCCGCAAGGAATATGGGGGTGCACCTGTTTGTTCATCTACGGCTCATATTTCTTTTTTCTCTTTAAAAATCATCTTATTGGGGACTCATACAGCTCTTATCACACTCCATACATACATAGTGTCAAGCACATATGCTGCCATCATCATTTTCAAAACATTTTTTTCTACTCGGTATCAGCCCTTGGTATCAGCTCCTCATTTTTCCCTCTCTCTTCTTCATGAATCCTTGATAATTTATAAATTATTATTATTTTATGGTTCCTATTTGTTTAGGGTATATACCTAGCGTAGGGTAAGTGGAATTTCTATTCCCAATTGATGGAGGTAGGGCCGATTCACTTTCCACAGTGGATGCACATTTCTGCAGTCCCACTAGCAGTGTGAAAGGTTTCTGATCTCTCTCCACCCTCTCCAACATTTGTGATTTTCTGTTTCTCTTTTTAACTTATCTGTCAATGTTGGTGTGAGGCGGTCCTTCGTTGCTTGGATTTGCGTCTCTCCAGAGGGCTAGTGATTGTGAGCATTTCTTCATGGTTGTGGGCTACCTGGACGTCTTCTCTGCTGAAATGCCTGTTCTTGTCTTGGCCCATTTAAAAATTAGATTATTCGTCCTTTTCTTGTGGAGGTGTTGTAGTTTTCCATAGATTTTAGAGATGTGTCATTGTCAACACTCACACCCACACACCACCACCTATGCCCATGAGGTTCTCCTCTCATTCTTTTAATGAAATCTTTTGAAACACATGTCGTATTTTCCGTGGGTCCTCGTCATTTATTTGTCTGTGTGTGTGTGTGTGTGTGTTTTCCTCATGCTTGGTAGTATGCTTACGGCCTGCATTAGAGGCCTTAGGTTTGTCCCTATTTTCTCAATGGTGGTCTTTATAGCTCTTGGATTTACATTTAGGTCTTTAATCTGTTTTGAGTTCATTTTACCACGTGGAGTGAGATTTGGGTCCTGTTTCCTTCTTCTGCAGATGGAAATCCAATTTTGCCAGCACTACATGCTGACGAGATGATTGCTTCCCCATTAATATTTTTGGTCTTTGTTGAATATAAGTTGTCTGAAGCTGGATAGATTTCTTTTTTTTCCTCCTTAAAAAAATCACTTTG
>NW_022103896.1:45240070-45257402 GCF_000313985.2 Echinops telfairi | reverse complement strand
TTCAGTAATTCCTATCAGTTATATTGCCCTTGATCAAGCCCTACCAGGCCTTCTATACCCTCCTCACCATTGATTTTGGATCACTTGTTGTTCCCTTTACCTGGGTTTATTAACACCCACTTCCTCCCCAACCCCCCCACACCTGCCTGCTTCACCTTCTCCCATGTGCCCCTGGAACTGTCAGTCTCTGGTGTTTCCTCCTCCAGATTGTTTATCCAGCCTATCTTATCTAGATAGACCTGCAGAGATAATAATATGCACAAAAAATAAGACAGAGCAAAACAAAGCAACAAAACAACAACAAAAACCAATGACAAAAAAAGAAACGTAAATAGTTCAAGGTCTGTTTGTTGGCCTTTAGGAGTGTTTTCTTGTTGACTCTGATGGGGTGCCAAGCCCTGGCCCCAGAGTCTATTTTTGATATTCTCTCAGGACTTCCTTGCTCTGCTCCCCTTGTTGTTCTGTTGTAGGTGGATAGATTTATTTCTGGGTGCTCTGTTCTGTTCCATGTATCTGCGTATCTATCATTGTACCAGTATCATTGTTTTGAGTGCTGTGGTTGTGTAATAGGTTTTAAGATAAGGAAATAAGAGGCATCCTTCCTTGTTCTTCTTAAATAGCTCTTTGTTTATCCTGGGTCTTTTCCCTTTCCATATAAAGTTAGTAATTAGTGTGTCCATTTCTTTAAAGAATGAGTTAGAGTCTGAATTGAATTGCCTTGCATTTATAGATTGCTTTTTGTTGTATTTACATTTTTAACAATGTAGGTCTCTTTTGCTTCCTGGTAGTGTTTTATATTGTTCCTTATACAGGTCTTTTGTGTCTCTTGTTAGGTTTATTTCCAAGTAATCCGTCTTTTGTGTAGGTTTCATAAGTGCTACTATATTCTTGATTTCCTTTCCAGAGCTCTCTTTGTTAATATATAGGACTCCAACTGATTTTTGTATGTTGATCTTATAACCTGCCACACATTGCCATTTTTAAAAATCATTTCCAACATTTTTGGTCGTCTTTGGGGTTTTCTACATGTAGAATCAGATAATCTAAAAACAGTTTTTCTTTGCCAGTTTGAACACCTTGGAGATCTTTTCATTACCTAGTACTCCAGCTCAGACTTTCAGCACAGTGCTGAACCAGTGGTGACAAAGGGCATCCTTGTCTGATTCCTATTTGCAAGGAGAAGGCTTTCTGTTTCTCCCCTGAGCGAGATGTTGGCAACTGGTTTTGCATACATAGCCTTTATTGTGTTGAGAAATTTCCCTTTTATTCCTATTTAAATGCTGATCTCCTCATACACACAAATCCAAATGGCTCATCTTTTCCCCTCACTTGTGAAAAATTAGGGAATAAAAGGTACAAAAGGGCAATAGTTCCTATATACAACATATACAGCTTATGTGTCCTAACCTTACACTTAGAACTAAACAGTTTACATTAATATGCCTAATTTTATCTATACATGACAAGACTTTATGGGGGGAAAATATCCTAAATCTAGTTTTCCTATTGAGCACAGCCCCTTTATAGTTCAAATTCTGCCCTGGAGGTGCCCTGGTTGCATAGTGGGTTACACACTGGGCTAGTAGCCATGAGGTCTTGAACTTACCAGCCACTCCTAAAGAGAAAGGTGAAAAATTTTGCCTCTTTAAAGACTTACAGTCTTGCTAACCCAAAATAGCAGTTCTATTCTTTCCTTTAGGGTTACTATGAACCACAAGTGACTTAATGGGTGGACAGAGATTCTCTTACTTCTTTTGAGGCCCATCCCCTTGCATTTGCAGGTACATAAACTACTTTTTTTTTTTTTTTGCAGCATCTAAAACTACTTTTTAAAAACAAGCATATTTTCTACTCAAAATGGAAAATGCAGAATGAAATATCAAATTTTCATGGAGTCCAGACTGTAGCATGGATATTAGAAGAGATTCTGAAATTTGAATCTTAATCATAGAGTAGCTAAGGCAAATGGAAGAAATGATGAAGTCAAAGAGCTGAATGAAACTATCAAAGGCCAGGGAATCCATGGAGGATGATCCCTTCAGGACCAGTGGTGTGAGTGGTGATACTGGGAGGGTAAAGGGAGAATGGGTTGAAAAGAGGGAACCGATTACAAGGAACTATATGTGACCTCCTCCCTGGGGAACGGACAACAGAAAAGTGGGTGAAGGGAGACGTCGGACAGGGCAGGATATAACAAAATAAACAATTTATAAATTATCAAGGGTTCATGAGGGAGGGGGGAGCGGGGAGGGAAGGGGAAAAATGAGGACCTGATGCCAGGGGTTTAAGTGGAGAGCGAATGTTTTAAGAATGACGAGGGCAATGAATGTACAAATGTGCTTTGCACAATTGATGTATGTATGCATTGTGATAAGAGTCGTATGAGCCCCTAATAAAATGATTTTTTTAAAAAAGGAAATTATCAAAGGCAGCCAGAGAAGACAAATTAAAATATTACAACGAAATGCAAAAGACCTCACGTTAGAAAACCCAAAAGGAAGAACAAGCTAAGCATATCTTAAACTGAAAGAACTAAAAAAAAAAAATCAATTATTGAGTTGCAGTACTGAAAGATTCTAGAGGAAATAGGACGCATCAAAAGAAGGTGGAAAGAATACACAGAGTCACTATATCAAAAAGATCTGGTCAACATTCAGCCATTTCAAGGGGTGGCAAATGAGCAAGAACCAATGAAACCGAAGGGAAAAAATCCAAGTTACACTGAAGCATTCATCAAAAACAAGGCTCCAGGAATTGATGACCTATTGAAATGTTTCCAGGGTTGATGAAGCAATGGAAGCACTCAGTTGTCTATATCAAGAAAATTGGAAGATAGCTACTTAACCAACTGATTGGAAGAGATTCATATCTGTACCCATTCCAAAAAGAGGTGACCCAACAGAATACTGTACAAAGTATAGAACAATATCATTGATCTCACATGCAAGTAAATTTTGCTGAAGATCATCTAATACTTTCAGCAGTACATTGACAGGGACCTGCCAGAGGTTTAGGCCAGATTCAGAAGAGGCCATGGAACAAGGGTCATCATTGTTGATGTCAGGTGGATCTTGGCTGACAGCAGAGAAGAGCAGAGAGATGCTTACTTGTTTCATTGACTATACAAAGGCATTTGCTGTGTGGCTCATAGGAAACTAAGGACAACCTTAAGAACAGTGAGAATCCCAGAACACTTCATTCTGCTTACACAGAACCTGTGCGTGGATCAAGAGGCAGTTGTGGGAACAGAACAAGGGAATACTGCATAATTTTAAATCAGGAAAGGTGTGCATCAGGGTTGTATCCTCTCACCATACCTATTCAGTCTATTTGCTGAGCAAATTGTCAGATAAGCTAGATTATAGGATGAAGAATGTGGCATCAGGATTCTCCAATCTGTGATATATAGACGACATAACTTTGCTTGCTCAAAGTGAGGAGATCTTGAAGCATTTGATGAGGAAGATAAGGGATTGCAGTCTTCCGTATAGAGTATAACACAATGTAAAGAAAACAAAATCCTCATAACTAGACCAATAGGCAATATCATGATAAATGGAGAAAAGGTTGCTGTTGTCAAGGATATGGATTTACTTGGATTCACAATTGATGCTCATGGAAGCAGCAGTCAAGAGCTCAAATCATGCATTGCATTCAATGAATCTGCTGCATAAGGACCTCTTTAAAGTGTTGAAAAACAAGGATGTTACTTTGAGGACTAAGATGTACCTGACCCAGGCCATGTTATTTTCAATCACCATATGCATATGAAAGTTGGACATTGAATAAGGAAGACTAAAGAAAAACGGGTTCCTTTTTAACTATGGTGAAGACTACTGAAAGTACCGTGGGCTGCCAAAAGAACAAACAAATCTGTCTTTGAAGAAGTTTAGCCAGAATGGTCCTTAGAGGCAAGCATGGGGAGACTTTGTGTAATGTACTTTGGATGTATCATCAGGAGAGACCAGTCCTTGGAAAAAAGATATCGTGCTTGGTAAAGTTTTGAGTGGCAGTGAAATAGAGGCTGGCCCTCAACAAGATAGACTGACATGGTAGCTGTAACAATGGACTCAAACATTAGAACGATTGGGAGGATGGTGCAGGACTGAGCAGTGTTTGATTCTGTTATTCTTAGGGTTGTTATGAGTCAGAACCGACTGGAAGGCATCTAACAATAAAAACTACAATTAACAGACAACAAAAAAGGCAGACTGATGTGAGATTTCCAAGTGTCACATTGCAACGAAAGAAAACACATGATACTGTATATTATATTAGTATGATGATATTGCAGTAGAGAACCCTGTAGCAGAAAAGGAACAGTGAAATGCATAATTTCAGGCTAAAGACTAGAGTAATTTTAAAAAATCCATAAAGCTAGTTCATGAATTTCAATTTATTTATAGAAAAATAAATCACTACTTTCTTCTTCTTCACCCCCCCCCCTCATCTTGCCATAATGCAGTGAAAATTCTATTATAAACTAGCACAGGTCCTGGGATCCACGTCTGGAGACCACTGATAAAAGACCTTCTGGCTAGGACAGATGGCTTGCGCATTGGGCTTCTAATCTAAAGATTGGGGGTACCCAGAGCTGCCTCAAAAGAACTTTCTGGGCATCAACTTCTAAAAAACAGCCACTGCAACATCTAAGCTCCATGCCATTCTAACACCCATGGTATCACCATGAATTGGAATCAACTCCTCAGCAACTCAATCTAAGAGAAAATCTTTCCTGACACCTCCTTCCTCCACCACCAGATAGCACAAATCCTCATCTCCCTTCTGCTATGAGTATTTTGTGACTACTTCTGCTGTAGTGCATAGTTTCAAAATTATCCCTGTTAATGTTTAGCTAGGAACCTGAGCACAAATTCTTAAAGACATGGAGATTATGTCATTCATTTTCCCACATCAAGAATGTAGCACAAGTCTGGATCACAGGAAACACCAAGACTCTTTAGCAAATGCATCTTTAGCACACGTAAGTCCAATCTAAATAGAAGGCTGTCTCCCCAGGAAAAAAATGGATCCCCTTATTTGCAAATTGGCATACCACAAAATGCCCTGGAGGAAGACCTAGGAAAGTAGAGAAAGAGTTGTAAGAATATTAACTTCAATAGGCACACAGCAATGACTTGCAGACTTACATTGAAATTGAAATAATGAGTAAAGTCCATTATTCAGAAAAACCGTTTCAGCTGATAAATTAGTTTGCAGTTTAAACACAGACCGTGGCAGTGATTTCTGCTCGTTCCAAATAGAAATGAAATTCTCAGATACAGAAGAGAGTAAGAATCATCAAAAGATAGGGCAAGAGCCAGCAGCAAATGAGAACCTCTGTTCATTTCCCCAGCTCAGCTATTGGTGAGTCATGGATCTGTGGTCTGAGTACTGACCACTAAGCCTGCCAGCAGTTCCCTGAAACCCGGAAAACAACATGTCCTCATTTATTTCCCTGGCAAAATCTGGCCCCAGTTCAGCAAAGCAGCACAAATATGTTCTGTAAACATAGCCTTATGGATTTTCTCATTAGACTGATAATGTTTCTTAGGAGGGGTAATATCACCCAAACGGTACATGTACATTTCCCATAAAGCAAAGAACAAAGTACAAGGAATTAAAATGACAATCCAGAGTCTCTTAAGCTGCCAAATTCAGAGCATGTAAGCATATAGTAATGTTATGCTAGCTAGCTGCTGTTTAACTCCTTGGGCAGTATCCAAAAGTGAAATTGCTTAGTGTTGACTTTCGGTTCAAAGTTACTCTTAGCTGTAGGAGTGATTAAGGAGAGTTGGAAGACTACAGAAATCTTTTGCGTATGAAATTCTGACAGCCTTGGGATCAGGGAGGAAAACTGTAAATTCAATCGCCACCTCTTGCTGGTGCCCATTTCTCTAGTTTCTAAATGAAACATGTGCATGTTTTAAGCCAGTGGTTCCCTGGTAAAATGCTAACCCAAAGGTCAATGGTTCAAACCTGTTCAGCTGCTCTGTGGAAGAAAAGACCTCGTGACCTGCTCCTGTGAAGAGTATAGCCTATAGGAAACCCCACAAGGTGGGTTTACCATGTCTTATAAGGTCACGGGGAATGGGCTCTCTTGACAGTGCATAACAACAGGACCTATATGAGTGATTCATGTTTTTGTAGACACCACAATGCAGGCTCAGCCTTGGAGCTTACTGAGGTCATCAGCCTCTAAGGAGCTCCCATAATTCCTACCCCTGGGATTCACACTTTGAGGAGTTTCAGAAGTGATGGTTTATATCATTTCTGTGATTAGGTTATAAAAGACATGGCAGCTACCATCTCGGTTTCTCCACTTCTCTCTCTAGCATTCAGATCATTCACTTTGGGCAAAGCCAGCAACCATATGCTAAGCAGTCCTACAGAGAGCCCCACCTGCCGAGGGACTGCTGCCTCCCCCCAACAGTCCACGTGAGAGAACTGGAAGAAGATTCTCCAGAGCCACAGTCTAACCTCAGATGCCTTGAGCTACAACCTCCCAGTTGAGCTGTTTCCAAATTCCTGACCCTCAGAAACAGTGAAATAATAAATATTTGTTGTTTTAAGTTGCTAACTTGGGGGTGTGATTTGTTACCCAATAATAGCTAAGACACCTACTGTGATCTTGGGCTTCTTGGACACTTCCATTGAGCCTCTGTGTTCTCATCTATATTGTTGGTGGTGTTCAGGTGCCCTGGAGTTGTGGTTGATTCTTATTGACCTCATGTAACAGAGCAGAATTTCCCTATAGGGTTTTCTGCCTCTTGATCCATGTACTAGTTCCAAATGAGCACAATGAAGTGTTTTAGAATTCCCATTCTTCTCAAGGTCATCCACAGTTTATCATGGTCCACTCAGTCTAATGCCTTGGCAGAGTCAATGAAACACAGGCAAACATCTTTCTAGTATTCTCTGTTTTGAGCCAAGATCCATCTGTTATCAGCAGTGATATCCCTTGTTCCACATCCTCTTCTGAATCCAGCCTGAACTTCTGGCAGTTCCCTGGCAATGTACTGCTGCACCATGGTTGGATGAGCTTAATATAAAATGTATTTGTGTGTGGTAGCACTGATATCACTCTATATAGTTTGAGGGTTCTGTTGGGTCATTTTCCTTGGAATGGGCACAAATATGGATCTCTTCCAGGCTGTTGACTAAACTTCCTGGCATGTGTGAGAGAGTGCTTCCAGTGCTTCTTCAGCTTTCTTAAGCATTGCAATGACTATTCCATCAATTCCTGGAGCCTTGGTTTTGGCTAATGCATTCAGAGCAGTTTGAATTTTTTCCTTCCGCACCATTGGTTCTTGCTCATATGCTCCCTCCTGAAATGGGGCATTGTCAACTAATTCTGGTACAATGACTGTGTATTCTTTCCATCTTCTCTTGATACTTCCTGAGTCATTTAATATTGTGCCTATAGAATTTTCAAAATTGTAATTTGAGGCTTAATTTTTTCCATTTTATTGGGATCTCTACAGATATTATAATAATCCATAGTTTAAGTAGATCAATCATGATTGTACAATTAATGCCACCATCATTTTCAAAACATTTTCTTTCTTCTTACACTTTTGGTATCAGCTCCCCTATATCCCTGGCCTCCTCCACACCACCCCTCAAGAACGCTTGTTATTATACAAATATTATTATTATTGCTATTCCTTCCCCCACCCCATACCTTACACTATCAAATGTATCTGTGTACATGCCCCTGCCCCTGCCCGCCCCTCTGCTCCTCGCTTTCTGAATCCTCAGGGAATCATTACTTCTGACACAATTCCTGAAGGGTTTATCTTTCTTGGATTTCATGCATCAAATGATCTTAAATCTACACATAAACATATACAAGTCTAACAGGATTCATGAAGTAAAACTAAGACCATAATAATGGGGGGGGGGAATATTAAAGAACTTGAGGAAAGTTGTGTGTTTCAATAGTGCTACACTACATTGTGGCTATATCATCCCTTCCATGTAGCCCTTCTGTGAGGGACTGTCCCATTATCTTACTGTTCTTGAGAAGTTCTCGACATTCTGGTGGGATAGACTTAAGGCTGACTCCTGTGGACTTGCTTTAATTTTCTCTAGCTTTATTCTGAACTTATGAGCAATTGATGGTGTGTTCTACAGACAATGCCTGACTTGGTTTAGCTGCTGATCTTGACTTTCACCATCATGATGTCTTCCCACAGATGCCGTCAGTTTTATTTCTGTGTATTCCATCGGGGAAGTCCATGTGGGTAGTCGCCTTTTGCATTGTAACAAAAGGTATTTGCTATGAACAAGTCTTTGGTGTTGCAAAATTCTATCATGCGATCTAGAGGTTCATTTCTATCACCAAGTCTATATTTTCCTTTTTAAAAATATATTTTAAGCTCCAAGTCTATATTTTCCAACTATTGTTTCTTCCTCTTTGTTTCCAGTTTTTCTTTTCTTTTTTTAAATTTATTTATTTATTTTTTGTTTCCAGTTTTTGCATTCCAATCACTAATAACTATTAGTGCATCTTGAGTGCATGTTTGAGCAATTTCTGACTGAAGTCGGTCGAATTCTTCAAAAGTGCTCATTCGGAACTTGCACATGGATCAAGAGGCAGTTGTGCGAACAGAACAAAGGAAAGCTGCATGGTTTAAAATCAGGAAAGGAGTGTGTGAGGATTGTACCCTCTCACTATACTTGTTCAATCTATATGCCGAGAAAATCATCAGAGAAGCTGGATTATATGAAGAAGAGTGCGGCATCAGTACTGGAGAAAGGCTCAGTAACAACCTGTAGTATGAATATGTCACAACCTTGCTTGTTAAAAGTGAGGAGCACTTGAAGCACTTTCTGATGAAGATCAAAGATGGCAGCCTTCAGTGAGGATTACAACGCAATGGAAGGAAGACCAAAATCCTCACAACTGGACCAATACGTAATATCATTGTAAATGGGGAAAAGGTTTAAGTTATCAAGGATTTGGTCTACTTGGAATCACAATCAATGCTCATGGAAGCAGTAGTCAAAAGATCAAAAGATGGATTGCATTAGGTAAATCTGCATCACAAGACCTCTTTAGAGTATTGAAGAGCAAAGGTGTTATTTTGAGGTCCAAGGTGCCGCCTTATCCAAGTCATGGTATTCTCCATTGCATCATATGCACGTGAAATTGGACATTGGATAAGAAAGACTGCAGAAGAACAGATGTGTTTGAATTATGGTGCTGGAGAAGAATATTCATAGTGCTGAGGACTGCCAAAAGAACAAACCAATGTGTGTTGGAAGAAGTAAGGCAGAGTGCTCCGAGGCAAGGATGGTCAAATTTTAACTTACATACTTTGGACATATTATCAGCAGAGACCAGTCCCTGGAGAAGGACATCATGTTTGGTAACGCCTTCGTGGGGAAGGATTGACCCAGTGGCTCACCAATGGGCTCAGGCATCGGAACAATCGTGAGGATGGTGCAGGACTGTGCAGTGTTCTGTCTACATGTGCATAGGGCTGCTATGGGTTGGAGTCATCTTGAAGGCACCTAACAATACCTACACAGGGTTTTATAGGTTGAATCCTGTAGAGACTGCAGACAGAAGTTCTGCTTTGTTGCATGAGGTCACTTTGAGTCAAAACCACTCAGAGGCACTTAACACTAATAGCAACAATTTTTATGGGAGCAGATTTCCAGGATTTTCTCCCAAAGAGCCACTGGGTGGATTCAAACTACCAGCCTTTTAGTTTGTAACCACATGCTAAATACTCTTGTGCCACAAGGACTCTGTGGTAGTTACATAATTTCATGTCAACTTGATAAATAAGTGTAGGGAGGAGTCTGGCCTGTCAATCAGTTCCTAGCGTGATGATACCTCCTTGCATGGCCTTCTCATGAGGATTCTGGGAACTTCCTTTCTCACTGCCTTCATCTTCCTGTTGAAGAGCCTCACTGGAGAGCTGGACAAGCCACAGGGAGACTTGCTGAGCCCTGTGAGAGCCTCTCTTTCTCTCTCTCTGCTTCAACTTCCTGCTGTTGAGTCACTCGGAGAGCTGCCAGAGCCACGCTGAGACCAACCTGCGAGAGCCCTGGAGATGCTCCCACCGCCACTGGATCCACAAGACTTTACACCCACTGGTTTGCGATCTTCCTGTATTTTGTATCATTGCACATGCTATGTGAATCTGAAGAGGAATTTATGGACTAATATGGGACTTATTAGGTTAATATCGGATTTATGGACTTGAGCTGGACTGGGCTAGGACATTTTCTTAATATACAATTGCTCTTTGATATAAAACTCTTTCTTATACATGTATGTGTGTCCCTGGATTTGTTTCTGTAGTCAACTTGGTCTAACATAGGCTCCATCCTCATCATATAAAAACACCAAAAACCTAACCCACTGCCATCTACTTGATTTCAACTCCTAATGACCTTGCAGGACAGAGTAGAACTCTCTATTGGATTTCTAAGTCTGTCAATTCTCATAGAAGCAGACTGCTAACTCTTTCTCCTGAGGAGCAGCTGGGGAGTTCGAACCTTGGGCCTTTCTGCTAGGAGCCAAGTGCTTAATCACTGCGCCATCGGGGTTCCTTCTCATCTGCACACTGGAGAGTAACATAACGAGAAAACACTTTTCTTCCCCCCTTTGTTTCAGAATGAACGTATGACTCCTTTCCCGGATATAAACTATAACATAGCATAAATTTAAAATGAGAGGGAGAACGGAAAAATAAAGCTGAGGGTATAAAATGGAAACAGGAAAGAGTCTGAAAATATAATATACACATTCTATAACTATGCCATACTCTGGTTCTGAAATGTTCAACATTCTTTCTTGTCTGACACAGAGATGCATGTCAGGTCATTATTCAGTTCAGAGTTCAAAATTTTTTTCAAAATTACTTAATAGACATAATTACTCTTGGTACTAATATGAATGGTAATTTTTTCTGGGTGCTGCCCTACAGCAGACACTGTGTGGAGTATGAGCTAATGTTTCTGTACTCTGGCATCATTTCATGAAATGGGATCATCCGAACAGTGTTTCATTTTGTGCAGGCACGTAATGCTTTCAGGAAAGCAATGCTTGCTATTCCTACCATGCCGTGTAAGGTTTACCACTATGTGCTGCTGCTCCGCTCGGAAAGACATTTGCTTTTCATGGGCTAGTACTCATGCTTTTCCATTCTCATAAATATTGAAAACAGTCCACTGTCAGCTATGAACGTAATGGAAACAATTTTGGGAAGTCCCAAGTGTATTTTGCCCCTGTTTCTTTCAATCAGTAAGAAAAAGGCAAAGCTCGGTGAATGGCCAGCTTCCTGATTGGCCATGTGTAAAGCACTGGGCCTCTTAACCCTTGCCTCCTTTCATTGCCACCAGGTTCTGCCTCCTTTCATGTGCTTGGAAATGTAAAATGCATTGCCTATCCAATAGGCAATGACAATGACCCAATTTATAATGAAAATGTAAAACTTACTTTAGCATTCGCAGTTATAATTAATTGAATATGAATTCTGACTTGTCTTTTAGAATAAAAAGCAGCACATTCATTTATGGGTGAAATATTCTCAAAGCACTCAACTCTTGCAACTTGTCACTTTTTCCCCCCCATGTGAACTGAGTTTCGGCATTCATTGTTGAGCACCTGTTGTGTGTGGTGGTCACTAGAGCACGGCACCTGAATGGCTCCACCACTTCCTCTTCAAATGACTGGAGAAAAGGAACTTCTTTGTGACTCAGTTTCTTATCCTCTGCCCCCCTTTAAAATGGTTATAGGGAGAATAACCCAAACACCCAAAACCCTGTTGATGTCAAGTAGATTCTGACTCGCATCCACCCGTTGGAACAGAGGAGAATTTCCCCCTTCAGGTTTCCAAGGGTGAACTTTTCCTGCAACAGCTGTATTGGCGTATAATTCACATATCACACAATTCAATAGCTCAATCACATCAAGAAAGGTTGTACAGGAAGTGAGGGAGATCTGGCTGCAACATCTGTCACCGCACTGATCATCAGAGTAGAATTGCTGATCTGTCTGGGTAGGTGGGTGTACCCTTCCTCCCTCACTGCTCCATGTGCATCGGTTGACTTTCCCAGAAGAAGGAGATCCATCCGCCAGTCAAGTTATCCAACTAGCGCAGTTTCCCTGCTAGAACCCCCAAACAAGCTATCAAGGAGAGTTTTACAATCATCACCACAATCAGTTTTAGAACATTTTCATCATTCTTGTACTCACTGTTACAAGCTCCCTATTTCCTCCCAACCTCGCCTGCCAGACCCCTAAGGAACCATTAATCCAGGTGCAGTCTCTATAGGCTATTTTATCCTGGATTTAATGTACAGAAAAACATTAAGAAAAAAAAAGCTAACAACGATAACAAAATAAAACAAATAAATGTGTCAATTGGAGAGAAAGCAGAAAATATTAAAAAGTTGAACAAATATAAATGGATCAAAAGGGAGATCAAATAATAGGGAGCTAACTTTTAACCTAACCACATCTGCAACAATCTACTTCCCAATGCATCTGCATGTTAGCAAGGCCATTCACATCCCTGGCCCATTTCCCTTTCACTCATTAAAAATTAAAAAAAATTAATTCATAGGGCTCTTAGAGCTCTTATAACATTTTATACATCAACTGTATCAAGCTTATTTGTACTTATGTTGCCGCCATCATTTTCTAAACATTTACTTTCTATTTGAGCCGTTGGTATCAGCTCTTTTTTTCCCTACCCCCACCCCCCATGACCCTCATGATAAATTATTGTTGTTTTCATATCTTACACCAACTGCTGTCTCCCTTCACTCATGTTTCTGTTGTTCTTCCCCTGGGGGGTGGGGGTGGGGTGGGGATTGTGTGTCGATCATTGCAATCGGTTCCCCCTTCCTCCCCTCCTCCCTCCACTTTCTCCCTACCCTCTTGGAATTGCTACTCCCATTTCTGTTCCTGAAAGTTCACTCTTTTTTTTTTTTAATTGGAACAGGTTTAAAATAAGTCAAACAGGAAATCATGATAAGATATTACATTTGACCTAACTATGTCTGCCATAATCCAATTTACACCTCTCTCTGCCTGATAACAGGCCTATTCATATCCCTCAACTCTAATCGGAGGAGACTCACTGGAGGCTTAATCCCTGTGTGAACCTGGTAAATGGATAATGGGCTTCCACTGTCACCCAGAACCTTCGGCAAATCAGGTGTTTATGATTTAAGTGCTGATGCCATTCCCTTCTTTAAATTTGGATTATATTATTGACAATCCTTGGATCACACAGTCTGGTGTACTGCTTTCATGTGGACTTAGTTACTGCCTCACTTAGATGGCTGCTTGTTTAAAAACAAGCCTTTAAGACCCCAGATGGCATTCTTTCTGATAGCCAGGCACCATCTAGTTTCTTCACCACAATTTGCTATAAGGGCTTCACTCTTGAGGGAACCAGATTGCCATACCTTTCTTTCACAGAGTAGCAGTTGAGCGCTACTCTATGCACTGCTCCACCAGGGCTCATGATGCTAACACCCACCTCGTATGGGTGTTAAGAAGAATCTATGAGAGAATGGTTTAGAACAGAGATGGTACATTCTGTTAGGGTTTCTATTGAGGAATAGCACAACTTGAGCTTGCTAGATACAAGCACAAAATCATTCAAGTGGAGAGAAGGATCTATCTATGAGGAGTCTCCAAAAATTTCATGGAAAATCTTTATCATCTTTCAGTTCCATTTTCCATGCACTTTTTGAAGCCCCCTCCTACAGAGAGATAAAGGAAAGAGAAGGGGTTTAATAATTGATTGCTGACACAAAAGCTAACTATTACAATTGTCGATATGATCAGCTTCAGCTTTAAGTCCTTTGAAATGTAAAGGTCCAGCACCTGCTGAGGAAAAGCGTTACCACCTCGGTGTGTGGAGCCAGCTGCATTAGAGTTGATTGCATCCATTATACATGATTGTAGTCATGAACATATTTTTTTCCAGGTGTAAATCATTTATATCTTGACACATTCTTTTCTGGTTTATACCCTGACCTTTTATTTCCTGGTAATGCAGGTTGGCTCCACTATTCTTTTCCTTTTAAAGTTGTTATTGTGAAATAGGTGAAGGTTTATAGAGCAGTTTTATATTCAACAATTCATATACATTCTCATTCAACTTATCCACTGCAACCCCCTCAACATATCATTGCTTACCCCACTTCTCCCTGTGTTTCCATTTCTCCCTCCTTCCCAATTCTCTGAACCCTGTCCTTGGATCAATGTTGTCCTTTTGAATTTCAGTGGTTACTTATTCCAGCACGCCTGGTGAGTTGGGTTCCAGTTCTGAAGTAGTCTTAAGCGTCCCATCTCTCTCTCTCCAACCAGGAAGCCTGGTGTCTTTTATGATTTTGAGTTCTGGTCTACTTTTTTCTCCCACTCCACCAAGAACCCGCTAATGTGGTTCTTCTCTGAGCAATCCATCAGTAAACCACCCAGTTCTGGTCTAAGGGTTATGGAGACGGATGTCTGCATACTCCCTTAGTACATTGGGCTAATTTTTTCATGTGTCTTTTAATTTCCATCACTTTTCTTTTCTCTGAGCAGGAAGAAACCAATAGTTCATTGTACCTTAGATGGGTGCTTACAAGTTTTTAAGGCTACAGTCACATGTACCAAGTTAAGTTTGTCTTTGTGAACTATGTTATTCTAATTGACCTTGGTGTCCTCTGAGACTATGATCTTAATCCTTCATGCCCAGGGACTTAATCCCTCATGCCCTCACAGTGTTGGATTATGTCCAAGAAGTCTGCATACCTTTGTACCCTGTATGCTTCAGCACATTCGTGGATATATTTGCAGCAAAAGTAACTATACTTATGCAACTATTCTCTGTTAAAACCTATGCATATTCATGGGTATACCTCCACTTCCCCTCTTCCATCTGTTCAACCTGGATGTCTGTCTAAGCATCTACTTTGTAGATTCCCACTGTTGCAAGATTTATGTATAAGAGTGTGTGCCCCTTTTGCCTTTAACTATTGCTAACTTCTCAGGAGTTTCCCCTGCTTCCATCGTTTCCCCCATCAATTTATGTGCTGCCATCCATTTACCCAAATATTTGTCTATCCTCTAGCCCATTGATTCTCAAACTTATTTGGCCTACGGACCCATTTCAGAAATAAATTATTCAGTGTCTTGCTGGCAATGAATAACTTTTGTATGATTGCCCATAACCCAGGATAAAGTGCCAGTAACTTCTTTTGAAGCCCCCCTGGATCATTCCAGAGAGCTCCGTGTCTCCCGCGTCCCCGCCCCCCCCCACCCCCCGTGGGGTGGTATCACTCACTTTGGGAAATACTGCGTTAGTCCATGACCTTTCCTCTCTCCCTTCTCCCACCCCTGGTAATGATCAGTAGTTCTTTTAATGTGAAAATCTGTTCCTGACACTTGGTAATGGTGGTCGCCGACAGTGTTTGTCCTTTTGTGATGGACTCATTTCACTCAGCATAGTAGCCTCTAGGTTTATCCATAGTGCGAGGTGTTTCACCGATTCATCATAATCTCATGATGTGTAACATTCCACTGTGCGTATGTGACAGTTTATCTGTGCATTCTTCCACTGATGGCCTTTTAAGTTATTTCCATCTTTTGTTACTGTGAATAGTGCTGTGATGAACGTGGGTGTGCACATATTTATTTATGTTGTGGTCCTTATTTTTCTAGGATATCAGTTCCTAAACTCACTTAGCCTACCACACCTTTTCAGGAAAAGAAAATTATTCTGTGCCCTCGGGGGGGCTGTATTGCCCACTTTGGGAAACACTCCTTTAGGATATATATCAAGGAGAGGGGTTGTTGGGTCATATGGGGTTTCTATTCTCAACTTTTGAGGAAGAACCATACTGCTTTCCACAGGACTCTGATCATTTTACAGTCCCACCAGCAGTGTATGAGGGTTCCCGTCTCCGCACTCTTCCCAGCATTTGTTAGTATTCCCATACCAGCATCTTTTAAAAAAAAGTTTTGCTTTTAATGTTGGGGTAAAGTTATATCCCATTGTTTTGATTTTCTTCTCTTGAATGACTAATGATCTCAAGCATTTCCTCATATGTTTGTTAGCTACTTGGATGCCTTCTACCCATTTTAACATCAATTGTCTTTTTCTTGTTAAAATGGTCAGGTTTTCTATATATTTTAAAGATTAGCCCCTTGTGATATGTCATTACCACAATTCCATCCAGCCCCCGGACTCCCAATCCGTGGGTTCTCTTTTCAGTGTTTTGGTGAAAATTTTAAATTTCATTTAAGTATCTAATTTTTAGAAAGTCCTAGTCACCTACTTTATCTCCTATTCTTTGTTTGCTTTCCATTATATTTATGAGAACATTTATACCATGTATAAGTTTGTTCCTATTTTTTCATTTTTGTTCTTGTAGATCCAGGTTTTACATTTAGGTCTTTGGTCTACCTTAAATTCATTTTCATAGATCATATGAAATGTCTCCTGTTTCATTTTCCTGAAAATTAATATCCAATTTTGTCAGCACCATTTATTGAAGATACTATTTCTTCACTATTTAATGAGCTTATGGCCCTGTAATTCTTACATCTGACATGGATGCCTCTACTTTTAAACTTTTCTCTTTACATTTCTCCCTTTTGATCAAGTCTTTGGTAGGGTTCACTGGTCACCCACAATAGTATAGCCTTTCTTCTGCAAGAACGTTGGTTTTTTTTAAAGGACTTTTAGCTAATAAAAGCTATTTTTCTTTGCCTTGCTGAGCTAATAGGCTTCAGTTCCAAAGGTGATGTTTCCTTTATGAGACATATCTTAACAGACAAGGCCAAATTAAGGAAAATTTCTCAGGACAGAATGATAATAATCAAGATGAAACATTTCCAAGTTCACAGAAGAGAAGTGATTAAACAACATAATCACTGGTGAAATCCTGTGAAACCAGTATGATTTTATGTGAAAGGTGAAATGGTTTTAAAGTACAGAATTTCATGAATAAAATGTTTTGAGCTAAATCAAAACAGCAATTTATAATCACAAGAAGAGAAAGAAGGAATATGAGGATTCCAAAATAAGGTAGCAATTTTTCCCCACCATCTACCACAAGAGAAAAACAACTACTTGTCCAAGTTCAAAGGGGTACCAAAAAAAAAAAACCTGGGAAAAAGCTCTGCTGGGTGGAGCTTGCACAGTTCGAATTTTCCCCACTAGAGGAGCATCAAGCAACTCACTCTGAGTTAGTGCACTCTGTGGCCTCGCTAGGGAGAGTTCTCTCTGGTCACAGTGAATACTTTCGTAAAAGCAGCTTCCCTCCAACCTCATTTTTGGGGATGGCCGATTTAAGAGAACAAGTG
>NW_022103896.1:45234956-45237368 GCF_000313985.2 Echinops telfairi | reverse complement strand
AATCACTGCTCATTCTTTGGCCTCTATCAGCAGCATCACCAGCAGCAGCAGTGGCAATAGTAGTGACAAGGATGACTGAAAGTGGGCTCCTGTAAGATTTTAATATAGCATTCATACAACATCCAAATCACACACCGTTCTATTTCCTATGTGTCGATGTTAAGTGACAAATACCTGTAATTTCAGTTAAGGAAGGAAAGAATTATTATGATGGGATACTACATGCCTCATATTAATATTGTGTGTAATATAAGCACTTTTTTTCAGAAACGTAGCAATCAGATTTTATTGTGGCACAGGTACCGCCTTAGGCTGAAGTGAGAATGTCTAGGCCATTCTATTTTGGAGAACTAATTCTTGTATTGTTACTATTTTGGTAGCAATCTCTTAAAGTCCATAGGTACTGTCATTTAAAGCAATTTGTGCACATTTGGCTAATTCACTCACATCTTTGTATCCTATCTGAGGTGCGAACTACAGCTAAATGATCAAGCAATTAAACACCTATTGAGACCAACCAGCTCTTAATATAGGTATTTTAACTGGTAAAGGTAGTTTGGTTATAATTTGTCCTTCAATTCAGCTCTGGCCCAGAGTGCATCTTCCAATTCAGGACTCAAGGTTGGCTCGACATGCCCAAAATGTACCACGAGGGTCTACCCAATAGATATCCAAATGTCAGTTGGTGACAAACCAATTAGTAGCTTGTACGCTTATAACCAATGGTGGGATTCAGCCAGTTAGCCAGGCCTGTTGGGTTTGGTGAACTGGTTGTTAAAATGGCTCTAATCAGGGTTCTCTCTAAGGCCACCCAATGTGGAAATCACAAATTTTCATCCCTTATGGTTTAAAAAAGTTCATCTGTGCAACAGCATATTCTAAGCACCTGTAATAATGTTCATTCCATCATAGGTATAAAAATTAGATGGAACTATGCTTGTAATATTTATTTCATCATTTTATAAAACCTGTTACACTTTTGATGAAATAGTACATTTTCTTCTCTTGCATTTGTTACTTCAGCAAACAAACATGCAATGTAAAGGGGAAAAGTGCCAAACCACCAGAGGGTGACAGGCTTGTCCTTCAGTTTAGCTTTGTGTTACACTCCAAATTCCCCTGAGATACTAGGAGTGAACTATGCAGCTCCTGACAGTGTTCAAAGAGCTAAAATATTGTTGGAATAATTGCTGTAAGTTCAGCGGAAACAGAAAGGGGTTTTTCAAAGATGAACATAGTATGTCTAGAGAAGAGAAGTCACCTGTTTCTAATATTTCAAACACAATGACTATTGTCTGATTGGCCTACCTCTAAAGGAATGGGATCCTATTCCCACAGTGAAAAGATGGTTAAGGATAAACCACATGGCTGATGATGCCTCAAAAATATTGCAAGTGTGGATGCAATCAAGAAGCAATATGGAAATATCTGAACAGTTTTATTATCTTTTGTCAATTATTATTTAATATTTTGCATTAATATTCAAAAACTCTTTCTGATAATATATTCTAGTTTTGTGGACCTCCTTTACTGGTCTCATTTAAGTGTTAATTGTATGATATAACAAACTACCTTCCGGTATGTCTTTTTTTATACTTAAATGGTCATTAGGGCAGTGAACCAGTTGTTAAATTATTTGAATCCCACCACAGGTTATAGCTGACATACACCCAGAATTGGAAGCCATGCTGAGATGTTCATTAAGTATGATTAGATTGTTCCCAGAAGAGAGGAACAAGCTCACAGCTTCTTCAATTGAGAAGTTAGCCAAGTGAATTCTTTCCACAGTTGTTGATATGTACCTACAATATCAATAAAACTGTTTTGCTTTTTGTTTGTCCATAATAGGCTTTATCTCAGAAGTGTTACTTCATTGGGGTCATCCTCTTGTAGTTATGTTTTTTTGGTACATGAAACCCAGGATTGATGAACCTAGAGGGACAGCAAACAGAATAAGGGTTTGGGGCAGTGGGTGGTGGGGTACAGTGGTGGTTGTGGTGGGGCGTAAAAGGAAAGTGATGTCAAGGGGTCCAGGAAAGAAGAGAATGTTTGGAAACTGACTGTGGTAGTAATTGTACAATCCTGCTTGACGTGATTGAACTATTGAATGATATGATATATGTCTTAACTGATATACTGATTAACATGAATTGTTAAATGATATGCATATGTAATTAGGAATAATAAACTGTGAATTTGGAAGATTTTTTAAGTAGCTCTTCTTGGACAACCCTAGTTAGTAAAGGAAGGGTGTGTTAAGACTAAAGGTTAACTCAAGGCCTAGGTCTTTTTGAGGTCTGAAAAGAGGCCGTTTATCAATAATCCAGTAATGGTGATTCCCTATAATAAAGAGCTATTCCTCTGAGTTCTTGTATCCATAGATCAAGAACAACTCAATCAGATCCCTGTAGT
>NW_022103896.1:45231965-45234842 GCF_000313985.2 Echinops telfairi | reverse complement strand
AAGATGTGGTCTTAACCATCTGCTCGATCCATTTTCCAGGATCTCTTTGAAGTCCTCTTGTGTAAATTAGAATATTGAGTAATGTGGTGGTTGAATGGTTGATGGAAGCAACGTAAGGAAAGATCTCTGGTCTCCTAGTAATTAATTCATTGAGGTAAGTGTGTGAGCTCCAAATGGTGTGGACCTCTGCTTTAAAAGAATAAGGGAAAGATCTTAACCCCGGATAAAGTCAACATTTCACAAAGCTTTGGTATTTTCTTTATTATTCTATCAGCGCCCTCTACCAGACAAGAAAGCATAAGATAATAGTGACAGTGTGGCCTTTGATCAATGTGGAAAAGCTCACCCTTGTTCTTGGATGACTTCACCAGCGAAATGAGTTCTTCCATCACTAGGAGGAGTTTTGGGGGGTCCCCAGGTGGGGATGATGTTTTCCAGAAGTGTCTTTGCTACAAAGGCTACAGTAGCACAATGGCAGGGGCAGGTTTCTACCCACTGTGAAAATCTGCAAGTCATTGCTAATGCACATTTATGACTATTTGAGGGTGGAAGCTGAATAAAATCTAGCTGCTGCTCAAGCACAGGATGGAAGGTAAAGTTTGTCATCTAGGAGCTTAGGGTGTTTTCCAGGATGACACTGAGTAAGTCAATCCCTGCAACATGATCAGCAGCCCCCGAAAATGTCCCCACCAATATTCTTTTAAGTCTCAATCATTGTATATCATTCTAGGTGGGACCCTTCATGTAAGTCTTGCATCATAGGAATATACAAGAAGACAAGTTTCTTATTCAGCCCAGTTCACAATTTAGTGGCAGGACTTTGGTAACAGCCTGGCACTTTTTTTTTTCTCTTGGTCTCAGCATGTTCAGGGGGAAAGGAATAGAACATACACAAAAGTTACCTACTGAATCTTCATTTTTTGTGTGTAGCCTTTATGGTAGAAACTAAAAATCCTCCCATAACATGTCAAAATCATGTACAATTTGAAAACAATATTTATTGTTACTAAAAAATATTAATAGATTTTTCTGAAACAAGTCTACAAGCACCAGTGAGGGCAATTAATTGGACTGAAATGGATGCAGTGAGAGGTTGATTTTCAAGGACTTAAGTAGAAATGGTCAGTATATTCAGCTTGAAAGCAAAGACTGGTAGGATTCTATTTTAAATAGGAATTGTCCATAAGCAAAACTCAATCAGGATTAGTTAAAGGGGCCTTTTTAAAAGTCTTTGTGGTGGTGGGGTGAAGGGGTGATGAGGTCAAGGGGTCCATATAGAAAAAGAATATTTGTAAACTGATTGTGGTAGCAAATGTACAATTCTGCTGGATGTGATTGCAACATGGAATGATTTAATATATGTATTAATCCCAATGAATAACAATAAAATAGTCTTTCTGGGGACTTGAAAGTTTCTCAGTCAGATCTAGACAGTGGTGTGTACTTAGTTGTTCTCCTTAGGGAGAAGAGTAGCTGGATTTTATCAGGCCTCAGAAAGTGGTCTAATGTTAGATGTATCCAGGATGCACTTCATGGGAACTTAGCTGTATGTTAACATCTAATGTTAGATGTATCCAGGATGCACTTCATGGGAAGTTAGCTTGCTGGCAAAAAGATGTATCAAAGCAGAATTAAGTAAGGCAGACAAAGTATAGGGCACATTAAAAAACAAAACAAAACAAAATTCAACTGCCATTAAGTCGATGTTAACGCATAGCTACCCTACAGTTCAGGGTAGAACTGCCCCTGTTTCCAAGACTGTAACTCTTTATGGAAGTAGAAAGCAATGTCTTTCCCCCATGAGGCAGCTGGTGGGTTTGAATTGCTGATCTTCCAGGTAGCAGCCCAACAAGTAAGCACTACGCCATCAGGGCTCTTTTATATAGGTCACATAGACAACTAAAATATGTCCTACCATCACACTGCTGTGGTTTCCACTAGGTTGGCAATAGCAACCACAGTCTTCAGGCAGGGAGGTCATTCCTGGGCTACTGGGCAAGCTGCAGGGTGCACTCACCTACAGCTCTTTGTTTTCCTCCGTGCTTTGGAGTTGGCGTTCTAGATACTTCACGTACAAATAAGAAAAAAAAAGGTGGTAATTAGGACAACTTAGAGCAGATATGTTCATTAAAGCCCCCTTTCATTGAACTATGATTTCTCAGCCTCCTGCACAATTTGAGTGAATCCAACTCAGAGGGTTATAAATATTTCTACAGACATAACACAGAGATATTGTGGGTTTTGTTCTAGAGCATTGCAATAAAGAAAGTCACATGGGTTTTTTTTTTGCTTTCTCAGTGCATATAAAAGTACTACGTGCACTATATTATAGTCTATTAAGCACGCATTCATGAAAAATAAAGCAGGATATTGTGAGAATGATCAAAATGTGACAAAGAATTATCAAGTGTGACAAATAAACACATGCTGTTGGATGAAAGACAGGGCTTTCTACTCCTGTAAACAGTTATAGTCTTGGAAATCCACAAGGGAAACTCTACCCTGTCCTACACAGTCACTATGTATTGACATTGAGTGGAGGGCGGTGACTTTTTGAGAGTTGGAAAAATGGTGACAATAAACTTCCTCAATTTGCAAGAAATGTATATCAGTGAAGCTCAATAAAACAAGCACAATAAAATGAGGTTTGTCTGTAAAAATATTAAAGTTTGCACCAACAAAGAAAAATTGTGAATCCAGGTCCAATCATAGCTGCAGAGTTCTATCAAACCCCATAGCTGCTTCTATGTTTTGGGTATAGGAAAGACAGGAATAGTTTCTTTCCATGTAGAATCAGTAGAAATGCCTTCTGTAGAAGTTATGTGGCCCAAATATTTAACAGAAAGATGAATTAATTCTAATTTTTCTTTTGGAATC
>NW_022103896.1:45227871-45230563 GCF_000313985.2 Echinops telfairi | reverse complement strand
TAGAAAGCAGGTGTTTTGAGAATGATGATGGCAACATATGTACAAATGTGCTTGACACAATGGATGTATGTATGGATTCTGATAAGAGTTGTACAAGCCCCCAATAAAATGATAAAAAAGGAGGGGACTTCTGGGTATCTAGGAATAACACATCTTAATCAAATCTTCAGGTTCTATTATTATTATTATTATTATTTTTAATATGTGCTATCCTGGGGGGTTGGGGGGAATCCATATTTTTTCACTACAGATTCCTTTATTCTGAATCAGAAGGTAAGATTTGTTTTAAAGGGTGAGCTATGCCAGTTTTTGTTTAATTTTAAATTTATAGCATTCATTTTTTTCCTAATGGTCAGGAGTTTTACAATAATGACAAATATCTGCCTTTGTGCCATTGGAAGGCTTAGCATTTTTCTTTTGATTGAGAGGTCCTAGTTATTGTACCTGAAGGGTCATTAATTTGTTAGTTTTAGACATTCTTTTGGTTTCAGATGTCTGGAAATGTTTGTACACTAAGTTTGTTAGCTTACAATAGGAGTCACCTCTCAGTCTAATCAATGTCACTTTATTAGGGCTGAAATCTCAGGCTTATGACTAGATATGAAAACAACACTGAAAGAGACATAAGCACCAGGCATAGACAAATTGAGTCCAGAGTGTTCAGAAAACTTCTAGACCAGCTGAATTTGATGATCTTAAACACTTTCATCTTTACAAGAGCTTCTGTTCAAACCATCAAGGGAGCCTTTGGAAGAGACTCTAGCAATGTTTTACTCATGACCCAAGACTCGTCCCGCAGCTTGGTGGGCATCTTACCAACATTTAAGACTAAACTGTCCTTCCATTCTGTCTGCTCTAGCTGTAATTGAGCATCCCCTATGCTAGTAATCATGTGAAAGTCATGGATTCCAGACTGGTAGGCTTGAACAAAGATGGTAAATCAGAAAATGTGTAGGGGTATGCACAGGGTTGAGGAGAATCTTTCACAATGCTATTTAATCCAGGATGTGTCCTCAGGCAAACATGGTACAATGAACATCTTCATCTCCACTGCTAGGGTAAAATTGAAAGGGTAAGAGTTTATTTGTTGTTTTCTTAGGGGAAAGGGCAAGTTCAGATAAAGTGTTCTTAGAGGAGCTGCTACTGTTTTTGTTAAAAACAACTCACTGCCCTCAAGTGGATTCCAAATCATAGCGACCTTATAGGGGAGGGTAGAACTGCCGCTGTATGGTTCCAAGACTGCAAATCTTCACGAAAGTAGAAAGTCTCATCTTTCTCTTGCAGAAGGCTGGTGGTTTTGAACTGCTTGGCCTTCTGGTTAGCAAACCAACATGAAAACCACTAGGCCACCGGGACTCCTATCGTGGTTGTTAGGGGCCATCCTGTCTGCTTCCCCGCAGAGTGACCCATGTACAAGAGAACTAAAACATCGCCTGCTCCTGTGTCAGCCTTCCTATTGCTGTGTCTGAGCCCATGGTTGTACTAATTAGTTGGTGTACCAATGCATCTCGTTGAGGGTCTTCCTCTCTTCCTTACTAACCCACCTACTTTACATGGTGTCCTTTCTCAGGGATTAGTCTCTCTGGAAAACATGTCCAAAGTATGTGAGCCAAATTCACTCCAAAGAAAGGAGTTCCTCTGGCAGCCCGGGGTACTTTCAATATTCTTTGCCAGCACCATAATTCAAAATGCATCCATTTTAAAATAGTCTTCCTCATTTATTGTCCAGCGTTCACTTGCATATGGGGCAATTGAAAATCCTGTGATTTAGGCAAGGGACACCGTAGTCCTCAAAGTGACATCTTTGCTCTTTAATACTTTAAGAGGTTTTTTCCCTCCAGATTTGCTCAATACAAGATGCCATTTGATTTCTTAACAGCTGCCTCCATGAAGTGTTGATTGTGGACGCAAGTAAATGTACAAATGTGCTTGACACATGGATGGATGGATTGTGATAAGAGTTGTACGAGCGCCCAGTAAAATGATTTCATGAAAACAGAAAAAGATGTGTTGTCTGGGAAAGCCACAGGGAAGGTCTCCTCTGCTGTACAGGGTCACGCTGAGTCAGAATTGACTTGATGGCAGTGAGTTTGGTTGTGGTTTTTTATTCTGCATTCAAGAGAAAGTTTAAGAATCTCTTTTAACATCCACATTGGCCTTTTCTTTCTTTCCTGTTTTCTAAATGGCCATTTGCTTTCTTCCAGTATGATGTGCTACATGTCACCAGCTAACTCTTCTGGTCTTAGGTCAGTGTTCAATGTGTCAAAGCTGTTCTTTAAAAAAAATTTTTTTTATTAAAGATCATTTTATTGGGGGGTCTTACAGCTCCTTGTTCTTAACATAGTCTCTAAATGTGGGTAGGTTATACTCAAAGTTGCTTTTAGACTCTTTGGATTTAATTTTTTTCAACTTCACTCTGAACTTACATGTGGGCCATTGGTGGTCTGCTCCACCATTGGACCCTAGAGTGGTTCTGACAGATGACGTTGTGCTTTTCCATAGTCTATGCCCAGAAATGTCGTTTATTTGATTCCTGTATATTCTATTTTCAGATTTCCCTGTGCATCATTTCCCTTCATTTTGTTGACAAATGTTATTTGCAATGAAGAAGTTATTTGTCCTGGAAATTTTTTTCATGTGATTTCAAGCGTCATTGTTGTCACTATTGCCATGACTTCCCAGTGCTGATCCT
>NW_022103896.1:45224677-45227041 GCF_000313985.2 Echinops telfairi | reverse complement strand
TTACATTGTCCGACGTCTCCCTTCACCCACTTTTCTGTTGTTCATCCCCCAGGGAGGAGGTTATATGTGGATCCTTGTCATCGGTTCCCCCAAACTGTTTTAAGCAAAGCTCTGGCAGAGAGAGAAGAATATAGTGTGGTTCATACAGGGAACAAGAACCCTATAAGGTAATAAACAGGATTCCTAGAAGGTGGCTCCATATCTTCTTTAGACACAGTATAAAAGTCTCCTTTTATAGTGATAGTTACAACAAAGTAATTTTCACTTACAAGAACCAAAACAAATGCACAATAAAACTTGCAGAGTTATGAACACGGGCAGTGGAGCTTAGCTTTGAGAGTTGAAAAAAAATCTTCAGGATTCCTGAAAATTCATCTAAGTGGAGCGTTCAGATTGACTCAGCATGCACGGTCATCATGTCCTTAATGCCTTGGGGATCATGAAATACGATGCACCTTTGAAATCTCACTTCTGACACCAGCAATGTCAAAGGAGAAAGTCTCCTACTCTGTTAGGAGTGGAAGGAGTTTTTACTGAACAATATTAGAGTTTAAGCTGGGCAGCACTAAGCAATAATTCAAAGAATACAGAGAGCATATGGAGAAGATAGTGGTTTAATGCATACATAGAGTTCAAAGAAAAAGTCGTGGTTTACTGCTTGATGGTAGATATGATCAGCTGCAGTTTGAAGTCCTCGGGAAGGTAAGTGCTGGTTATTTGGATAGAAAGGAGGGGAGTTATCTGTTAGGTAAGTGGCACTGGCTGGTTTCACTGTACATGATTGTAGTAGGTTAGACATGGTTGTAGTCATGAACACATGTTTGGGGGAACAAATTGTTTACATCTTAGTACATTTTCCCCAACTGATTTATATCCTGACTTTTTTATTTCCTTGGAATTGATGCTGAGCTCAGCATTCATACATTTGACATGAATCCATACATTCCAGGTTGAAACATTTACATTTACGCACTCATGACCTGCTAGTTTTTGCTATTTGTAAACAACACAAACCTCGTGTTTGTCCTAGTGAATATGAGACATGACCCCCCCTGAAATGGTTAAACTCTAGAAGTGAAGGTGGATGTATAGCTCTTAAGCACATAAGCCAGCTGGGCTCTAAGTTCAGAGCTTTGGAACTTGGTGGAAGTCTGCAAATTGGCCTGGCCTGCCTGCTTCTGACGTACCCATAACCTAGCACTTCTTATGAAAATGGTTTCATAGTCTCCCTGTCGTCCCGGCTCCTCTGTAGCCCTTCCCCTAGCTTTCACCTCTGTATTTTGCACACTTAATCTACAGATTTACACTGAATAAAAAAATGAATGCTGACTCCCACCCCTCTCATGAACACCCTTCTCGATATTTGAAGAAAGCCCATTAATAGGGATTTTGCAGGGTGTCTCAGACTCTGATCCATAGACTTGCAGTCTTCTTGCAAGAAGCACCAAAACCTCTAATTAAAAAATCTTCATATTCTTTGTCATGCTAAGCTGATGCACTGAAATTTCCTGCCTACTAGCTAGAAGACTGTTGTCCACTAATTTTGCATGAGAATGAAGCTTCATTTATTTAGCCTTAAACATTTTACTGTCCCTCGAATTCTCTGGAGACCTTATTTTCAGTATCTTACTGTGGTAAAATAGATGGAACAAAGCACTTCCAATACATTTTTAACATGCACAGTTCAGTGACACTGTAACATTCCCCGTGCTATTTATCACCACTATCTGCAAAGTCTCCCAGCAGTAACAGAAACCCAGTGCCCTTCAGCAAGACTTCTCCTCCTCCCCTGCCCCCTGCCCCTGGTAACCACTAATAAGCTATGTCATCTATACTCTTCTTCTTTCACATAAGTAGAATCAGACAATATTTGTCCTTTTGTGACTGATTTATTTTACTCAGCATAATGTGTTCAACGTTCAAGAACTAAGTATTTTAAAAGTATAAAACGAGACCAGTATGAAAGCACCTAGCAGTCTTTGGCCCAAAGGAGACATGGTACAATGCATATTCTTTCTTTCTTTTAAAAATGTTTTTATGCTTTATTATGATAAAATATATCAGGCCATTGTAGTAAGTTTTGAGTGTACACCCAGGGTCATAAATAGCATTTATGCTACCGTGTTGTGCTACCATAGTTACTACTCAGTTCCCAAAGTTATAAATCACCTCAATCTGTATCTTTTCTTACAAACCATTTCTTGATCTCTGTAGCTCTAAGTAACCCAAGTTCAGAGAAGCAGTGTCTACATTCCAAACCGAACCAAAGGCCCGGCCATCAACTGATTCCGACTCATAGCAACGCTGCAGGGCCGACTAGAACTGCTCGTGAGTTTCTGCGCCTGCAACTCTTTATGGGCGCAG
>NW_022103896.1:45219221-45224529 GCF_000313985.2 Echinops telfairi | reverse complement strand
TTTGGTAATTCTCACAATAGTCCAAACGTTTTCATAATGCTATCAAACACTTAAAAGACAACAGTATACTGTAAACATGTTTACATGCACTAGGAGCCCCCCTAATAATGTGGCTTGCTCTATTGAGACATTAGCTCTTTTGTGGAACCGAACCAGCACTCTGTCTGAAGTTTGCCTGAACCCACTGCTTGGGTACTTGGTAATAAGAGATTTCCTACCCAGTACCTGTAGCGAGGCAGAAACTGAAGAGAAAAGCTAAGAGCCAGCCTCTCTGCCCTCTGATTGATTTTGGCAAGGCCAAGGTGAATCAGTAACCATCGGGCTGATGTGGTCTCAAACCCACGTACAGATCTACCTTATGCTTCCTGGCCGGCGCTATGGGACTCTGCTGAACTCTCTCCAGGGCATCCAATACCTGCAAAGATCCTATCACCTTCCCATGAGACCACCAGGCCACCTGGTCACAAGTTGCTCATTTTCTGGTTTATTCCAGGGCAAGAAAATGAGTTCGGTGTTAGCAGTCACATTCAGGATTGGTCTTTGAGTTTGGGGTGCCAGAGTAAGAATTTGTGTAGACAAAACAATTTTTTGTACAGAGCTTTCTTCAGACTGTGTTTGTTTGGAGGCTCCTTCTTCTTGCTGGCTTGGCCCCTCTCCACAAGAATCCCAGTTGTTTCAGGGCTGCTTTCAGCACCTCCCAACGTCTAAATGTCATCAGGTGGATGAGATAGTCTGTGGGGTCAGTGCAGCACACCCAAGGACCAGCCCTGGCCCTGGCCAGGTGGCCATGTGCTATCAAACAGCACTTCTGAAATCACCGTATTGGGTGGCCAAATGGAAGCCTGAGCTAGCTACAGGAACAAAGCCAGGCCAGAGGAGACACACGGCTGAGAGTCGAAGGAATAGCCATCGGTGGTGAGCCGGACTATGATTTTATACTATCTGTATGACTGAATCTTAACACTTTGCAACCAGAGATTAGAACTCATACCCTTAAATCACTGCTTATTTCACCGTATTGGGGAGCCTTCATTTTGATTCCAGAAATACCTTGGCTTGCTTTCAGCAGTTATGACAAGTTTTTGACTATATTTAGTGGTGGCAAATATCAGCTATTTTAAGAAATAGCCAAGTCATTCAGAACTAAGGAGAATAAGATGGGGAGTCAATACTATTTTGGTAGAAAATAAGGATAGTGGATATAAAGTGGAGTTTCCTGTGCAGCTCCAAAAACAATTTGAAAAAGGAATTTTAAGTGATCTAAACAGAAAACAAGATATAGGGTCGAAGACATGGGGAGATTGGTCTTCTCCACTGCTGATGAGGTTGCAAAATGGCACGAACTCTATAGAAAAGGATGTGGGGCTTCCTTCAAAAGCTAGAAATAGGAATGCCATATGATCCAGCAATCCGATTCCTAGGTAGAGATCTAGTAACAATAGGCGAGCACACCTATGTTCAGGAAAGCATTATTCACAATAGCAAACAGATCAAAACAATCTAAGTGCCCACCAAGAGATGAGTGGATAACAAGGTGGCCTGTACATACACAGGAATGCTGTGCGACTAAAAAGATTGGTGATGAGTCCCTGGAGCATGCTACATGCATGGATCTGGAAGGCATTGTGCTGAATGAAGCAATTCAAGCATCGATGGACAAATAGTGCATGATGCCATTTGTAAAGGATATATATATATATATATATATATATATATATATATATATCAGGAACCCTCCTGGTGTCGTGGGTTACATGTTGGGCTGCTAACCAGGAGGTTTGCAGTTCGAAACCATCAGGAATCCCATGGGGGAAAGAGGAGGCTTTCTCCTTCCATAAAGAGTTACAGTCTCACCCTTTCCTTTATAGTCGCCATGAGTCAGAATTCACTCAATGGCAGTGAGTTTGGTTTGGTAACATGAAATCAACTTTTTCTCATAGTTACTAGAGATGGGAATTATCTTTAGAAAGTAGACTCAATTTTTGGGGGTATAAGGCAATACCAACTGTGAGTGAAGTGTGTATGATTTAACCAAGGTAAAGGATGACAATAAGAAATATGAACTGTGCAGGGTGCAGTGTAGCAACAATGAAACATACAACTTTCCTTTAGTTCTTTAATGCTTCCTCGCCCCAACTACCATATCCCAAATCCACCTTAAAAATTCGGCTAGACCAGAGGATGTACACTGGTACATATAGGAACTGGAAACACAGGGAATCCAGGACAGATGATCCCCTTAAGACCAGTGGTGAGAGTGGTGATACTGGGAGGGTGGAGGGATGGTGGGGTAGAAAGGGGGAACCGATTATAAGAATCTACATATAACCCCTTCCCTGGGGGATGAACAACAGAGAAGTGGGTGAAGGGAGATGTCAGACAGTGTAAGACATGACAAAATAAAAATAATAAAAAACCAAGTTATTAAACAAAAACACCAAAATATTAAGCTATATTTATTTATATATTTGGAAGAGCCCCCCCCCCAATAAAATGATTAATTAAAAAAAATGAACTGGGACTCTAATAGCTGCATTTTTTACTTACCCTCATATATGCATGTATGTGTAAACAAGAAATATATGCATGTATACGTGTGCATATTCAGGTGTATCTATGGACACACACAAGGGTAACTCAAAAAATATTGCTAAAAATCATAAAAACAAGTTATTAAACAAAAACATCAAAATGTTAAGCTATGTTTTTTTATATATCCTCCATCTAAGTCTATACATTTCTCACGGCAGTATATCCATCTGTCCACCGCTTTCCCGAAGAATGTCGGACTCTTCCAGTTACATCACCATGTCAAAGCAGCAGCTCTGACATCTTCACACTTGAAATCAGGCTTCTTTTCCATGGTCTCTAAGGTTGGGGACCAAACATAGCTGAAGCGTAGATGGGTTCAGGCTTCTCAGTGAAATGTTCACAGGAAAGCTCTTGCTAGCCTGGAAGAATGAGTAGGCACACGGTTGTGAAGAAAAGAAAAATTCCTCTGTGAAACTTTCCTGGCCTTTTTGTTGGCTTGTGCAATGTCCAATTTTCTTAGAATTTCTACAGAACAAGTTCTCGTGATTGTCCTGTGTCTTTAGAGAAAATCTCTCAAGACGACCCCTTGGGGAAGTCCCCAAACAGTTGCCAGGCCTTCTGAGCGGACCTGTTTGCCTTGACTTGAGCTGGTGTAGCAAATGCCCTCAGACGCCGGTTTTTATTGGATCTTTGGAAGGCACCCTAATGATAGTAAGACCGGTGTTTAACCAAAAGAACGTCTTTAGCCACCCATTGATTGCAGAGGGATGTTTACACATGTTCTGTTTGGAATAAATCAGTCATGGATGAATTGGAACTCTAGTAGCAATACTTTTTGACTTACCCTTGTGTACGATAAAGCCCAAAGGGGACATAGTCATGGTTACCTTCCAGACATAACTAAACATCTTTCGGGATTGGTTTCTGGGGTTTGAAGGCTTTGGACCACAGGCTTGTGGGATAATTCAGTCAATTGGTACCACATACTTTATAAAGTTTATGTTCTACATCCTGGTAAGTAGTATCAGGGATCTGAGAAGTTTGGAAGCAGTCCTCTAGGATACAATGACTGGTCTCTACTAGTTTGGGTCCGAACTGACTCAACAGCCCCTCTTGATGGCAGTGAGTTTTGGTTAACAATAACAATAACAACAACACTTGGTTGGACAAAACAAAGAGACAAACAACAGATTCAAAGAAGAATCGAATCTATAAAACTGTCTATATTAATCACAGCCTCACCTATCTAGACACCAGAAGAACTAGATGATGCCTGGCTACCACTAATAACAGTGCTCACCAGATACACAATAGACAGTCCCATAGAGAGAGAACTGGAGAGCAAAACCCTGATTTTTATTTTGTACAAAGGTCAAGCTTACTCTGCTATAGAGGCTAGAAGAACCTTAAGAACATTACCCCAATATGCCTGTTAAACTTTGAAGTAAAACTATCCCCAGAGGTTACTTTTTAGTTAAATGACAGATTGGCTCATAAAGTAAACCTACGAGTCCTGTGCACTTAAAAACCATCATTTACCGTAAAGCATAGATGAGGAGGTTGGAGTGGAATGAGTGTGGGAAGGGAGGCTGGGGTAGTGGAAGGAGAATAACCAGGCAGAAATACGGAGCTTGTTGACATGACGTGCACAATGGAAGCAACGTGACTGAACACTATATCCAGAAATTGTCGTATGCTTAAAGTTTTGGTAAACTTCCATGAAAAAGTATATATGGGATATATGGAAAATATTGGTCTCCTTTGTGCTTTATTATATACAAGGGTAATTAAAAATATTGTTACTAGGGTTCCAATTCATACATTCACTGGTTGAAACTGCAACGCGGTATCTCTGAAGAGGTTATTGATATGCATGTATAAATTCTAAATGCTAGAGTATTATTCATCTACCTTCACAACCAATAGGAAAAAAGTTTATGGACACCAGAGGACCCTAGTCTAAATTTCATTCCCAGGCCCACTTGCAGAGTTGTAAAATAAAAATCCACTCAGTTTCGGTTAACTAGGGTAGCTCTTCATTCATGGAAAGTAGAATGACAAACGGGTTTTATGTAGTTGTGAAGTTCACAACATCTTTAATTCTATGCAGAGAGGAGTCACAGTCAATAATGGCAGTTGTGTGTAAGGCTCAAAATCTTACTTAGGCTATGGGATTCATATCAGTTTTTTAAAATTTTTAATAAATCATTTTATTGGGGCTCGTACAGCTCTTAAAACAATCCATACATCCATTGTGTCAAGCACATTTCTACATATATTGTCATCATCCTTTTCAAAACATTTTCTTTCTTCCCTTGGTATCAGCTCATTTTTCCTTTCCCTCCCACCTTCATGACTCCTTGATAAATTATAATTTTTGTATCTTACACCATCCACTGTCTACCTTCATCCATGTTTCTCTTGTTCATCACCCTGTGTGTGTGTGTGTGTTGGGGGGATGTTATATGTTGATCATTGTGATTGTTTCCCCCTTGCTCCCCACATCTTCCTGTAGCCCACAGTGAAAGGCAGGAGTGGGGTCATCATAGCAGGTGGGGGAGAAAAGGGAGTGAGGAAGAGTCAAGGAACCAGAGGAATATTGTATGTTTCACTGGTGCTATACTTCACCCTGGTTGACTCATCCCTTCCTTGCGACCCTTCTGAGAGGGGATGTCCAATTGTCTACAGATGGGTTTTGGGTCTGCTCCAATGCCCCTTGTTCTCAACAATGTAGTTTTTTGTTTGTTTGTTTGTTTTGGGTCTTCTGATGCTGATT
>NW_022103896.1:45216560-45218569 GCF_000313985.2 Echinops telfairi | reverse complement strand
CCTCAATGTATTGCCATATAAATATATGTACCTATGCCACTACCTCTATTTTTATAAATATATTTATATAAGTGAATACCTATGTTTATATTTCTATCCATAGTCTTGCTTCACTACCTTCACAACCAAGATCTTTCCTGTTTCCTTTTATCTTCCTCCTTTCCCACCATCACACATGTTCAATGACATAGAATTTAAAGTACTGTTTATATGAGTTTATGGGAGTAAAGTCCAACTCGGAGTTGCAATCCATGAGTTTGTTGTTTTGTACAGATTGATTTCTTAATTGATTGAGCTCTGTTTACATTGGGCATGGGGGTTGGTGCCAAGAGAAAATTTCCTGTATCATTTCTTACAAGGGCAGACCCTTGCCTTTTAAAGCCTGTCATATTAATACTAGAGGAACACTGAGGTACTAAATACATGGTGGTTCTGGGTCTCCTTTCATTGGACACCCACCAAGCTAGGGGTCCCACCAACGACTGCCATTTCCACAGTCTTGGGGTAGCCATTCTTTGACTTCTCTTCCATCAGGGTATTTCAGTCCCAAGTTCAAGGGTACAGGTAACTTTTTGATAGGCCCCAGTTCATTTATTCAGGCTTCCATGCCCAGCCCTTCTGGTGTGGTCTTTGCGGGGGGTGGGGGGGTGTGTGTGTGGGAGGTGATGCCACGTTCCCTGAAAGGCCAGCGTGGTGTGGTTCATCGAGAGTTGGGTAGAAACATATTTGAAGCGTCTACCCAGGACCATAGAACCGGGTTTCTTCTTCCCTCTGGATCCCTACATTGATGGTTTCACATCCCTTTCCAATGTGAGGTTGCTCCTCCCCATTTACCCACTATACCCACCGATAGAAATACCAATGCCTCCTCTAAAATGTAGATGCTCCCCTCCCTGCTCTTGATCTCCTCTCATTCTTATGGAGGGCCTGTTGATCTGTCGTAGCCTTGTTTCAATGTTGTAGAGCATCAAGTGGGTGGTCTTCTCCTTTTCCCCTTCTTGAAGTAATGATCCTAGCCAATGTGCGGTCTCTTTCTAGGGGGCTCTTATTATGAAGTGTACATAAGGGTGGTTCATGGCTGGTAGGCAGACATTGTATCCCTTTCTTTGGGAACTGGTTTCTAAGGTTTGTTTAATTTAATCAGTATTTCTCCTTATAGAAGGGGACTTATACAATATGTGTCCTTTGTGATTGACTGCCTACACTCAGCATAATGGTTTTGGGGAAGGAAACCATTCCTTCCATGTCATATGGTGTTTCATGCTTTTATCACCGTTTTTTTTAAGGATGCATAGTATTCCATGTGTGCATGTACCATAGTTTATCCATTCCTCCACTGTTGGGCATTGGAGCTGCTTCCAGTTTCTTGCTATTGTGCTGCTATAAACATGGGAGAGCACATATCAACTCATGTTCTCTCTCTTCCTTTGGGGTATATGCCTAATAGTGGTATTGCTGGATCGTGTGGGACTTCGATTCCCAGTTGTACCAATACCAGGCTGTTTTGACTGTGGCTATGTAACAGGTTTTTAAGTTATTGTAACTCTTTATGCGAGCAGAAAGCCACGTCTTTCTCTCTGGGGGCAGCTGGTGGTTTTGAACTGCTGATCTTCCAATTAGCAGCCCATTGCATATCCACACCACCAATGCTCCCATGGGTAGTCAACTATCAGTAATAACTAAGGGTCTTCAGTAATGTTCAGCCTAAAAGAGGCTTTTGTGTGTGTGATGTGAAGTTTTTTTATTACAGAAAAATCGGATACTGCAGGATTAATGAAAATAGGAAAACTGCACACCACTACCTGGAGGACTTCGGCCAACATGTCAGTTTTTTTATGAAGCTCACATCTCTTTGCTAACTTTATTGACTAGAAAGCACAGACGCTTAATAAATCAAGGTAAACGCCTTACCATCAGGCAAGATGACAAGTGTTAGATCTATCTGACATCTCCGAGCAAGTTTCTATTAGACTCTCAACGACTAGGGAGACCTGAAGGCACTGTTGGGT
>NW_022103896.1:45189194-45215018 GCF_000313985.2 Echinops telfairi | reverse complement strand
GTGGATGTCGTGCACCCCCGCGGGCGGCGCGCGCGTGGGGCCGGCGGAGTGGGGAGCGGATGCGGCGCGCCCTGGGCTCGGCGCCCGGGCTGGATGGAGGGCCGGCCTCGGGGCACGCCCCTGCCCTCGCCAGGGCCCCCGCAGCCTGGGGCTGGGGGCTTGGCTGTGCCTCCCTGGCAGGGCGGGTTTGTTTGCTCTCCCCACCCCTCTCGCCGCCCGCACCCTCTTCCTAGCAGCCCCATTCACCGGGCTGCAGCGAGCCCTCGCCCCTCCTCCGCTCCCTCCTCCCCCGCCGCCGCCGCCGCCTCTAATGAGCATCTCTGGCTTGCTTTCAATGGGCCGGTGCTGCTGTCGCTGCTGCTGTCCGCGCGGGTTGTGGATGTTGTCGGCTCCGTGTTGTGATGACAGGAGAATGTGTGTGTGTCCCGGGCCCAGACGAATTGGTAGGTATTCACCTAACTACCTGCGTGGGATACCCAGAAAGGATGCTGGCTAGTTTCGTTTGTGGTTCGTATAGGTGGTTTGGCGCGGCTTTAACGGGTGAGGTAGATAGGAAACGGAGACAAAGGCTGGGGTAGCATGGATGGTTCTGGGAATGCAGTTTTTTTCTGGTGGGGACAAAGAAAACGAATCAAACAAGTGCTGGCTTGGTGCTGCTTGTCCTGCGAAGGAAACCGGTTGTTTTCTTACCACGTTCACAGGAGCTATGCGAGAAACGGCTCGGAAATGCTGAAAATATACAGAGAATCTCTATGCCGGGTGTTTAATGCAAGCGGATTACATAAACGGGAGTTCTTATACGTTTAAGGACAAGTATAACATTTCTTTTTGGTTTACCCCCAAAGCTGTGCAGAACTAAAGAGCGCCAGCGTAGGTGCCGTGACTGCATTTTCTAATTAATTTGGCCCGCGGATTTATTGATGAAGTGGAGGCATTTCTTGGCACGGGCTCCCTGGAGCCCAATCACTAAGAAACCATCACTAAGGAAGGATGAGTTTGCGTCCCTGTTTCTGGTCGCCGCGCATCTTCATTAATCATCTGGCAAAATCTGCCTCGGACCAAGATGCTGCATCCGATGTGGCTGCGCTCAGTCTTGAGTAGTAACTTGTTCCTGAAGCGGTGGTCAGAAATAACTTGGGGGGGGGGGGGGCCGGGGCGGGTTTGACACTGCACCAGTTTGCAAACAACGAGCTGTTCCTTGTTGCTGTTTAATTGCTGAATCGGGAGCCTTCTACTTCATTAATTTAACAAGTTTGTTGTCAGCAAAAGTTTGCTTTCATAGGGTGGTTTTGATTGTAGAATCGCAGGATAGAAATATTGTCAGGTTTTGAACGCTCACTGTTTATGAAAGCACTTGAAAAGACTGGCTTCTGAGGATCTCTGGCCTGGTGGAGTGAAGATATGGCTTGTACCAGGGATGATGATTCTCATTAATCACAGAGCAGGATTTCCATGGATCCCAGCTTCTCTAAGAGTTTGTCATTTGAAGGCATGTTGGGAGTTGGAGGATTGGGATAGAGTATCAGTTCAGCTGTTGGGCCTCTGAAAGATGAGTCGATCAAATTTACACTTCATTTTCTTTGTTGTTTTTAATCTTGAGAATTTTTGCCTTGAAGGAAAAATGTAATTTATTATTTGAGTCGTTTGCTTTTGGATTGAACTGTGCTCAAATCATTCATTCTTTTGCCAGAAGATTTCATTCATTTTGTAGTTAACTACACAAGTTTTTAAAAAAGCATTAAAATGTGAATTTCAGGAAAGTGCAGGTTTCCTGGATTTGTTACACCTCAATTGGGCTGTCATATAATCAACTCCTACATGTGTTTTTTTTTTTTATCATACTTCCTCGCAAAGTACACACACACACACACACACACACACCCCTTTGGTACAGTCTGTATTCCACATGTACAGGCAGAAATGCTTTTGTTTCCTGTAACTTTGTTAAGTTTGGAAGTCAAGACAAATGCAAACATCTAAAGTTGGGGGGAAATGTTATTTTCCCTCAGTCTAGTGTGTTTACATTTTTGACTATACAACAGCTTTGGACAAAGCATAGAATGAGTTGGTAAGCTGTCAACTTGCAGACCTGAAAAGTGATGTGGTTTATATCTGGAAGGCAGTGTCATGTGGCTCCACATTTGAGCACATCCCCTGGCTTGGGCACGTACACTTGCTTCACCTTTGGATGACTTTCTTAGTTTGGAGTGCTTTTATTTAGGTGGATCTTCCTGACGGATGCCTGTTCTTCTGGAATTTCTGTTTTGCAAAAGGAAATACTTCAGGTTGATTTTAGTTATGATTCTTATTTCCAGAAGCCTAGCCAGCACCTTTTACTGTTGAATCTTCTTTCCGTGCTAGTCAGGGGAACTCTGCCCTTGAAAAAGGGCGATGGCTGACTTGCTTAGTGCTTACTTCAGAAACCAACAAGATCAGTGACCAGCCAGTGTTTGGTTTTCTCTGCTCCCTACCCCCACCCCACTTGCCATTTCCTCTTCAAAAAAAAGGATAGGTAGCTAATGCTAATACATAGCTAACACTGATGATACAGGGTTGTTGTTTTTTGTTTTTTTTTCTCCTTGCTGGATTGAATTTTGAGAAGGATTAATTGGTCTTAAATGATTTAATTTCCTTTTCATTTGCTGCATTTATTTTCTTGTTTAATGTATCTCTAAAACATTCTCTATAGGCCAACCAGGATACTTTGAGGCAATACCTTGAAGATTCAGGGAAAATATGTTATTGAGGAAGATGGGAGTATGTATGTGTAATTTACCAGGATTACTGATGAAAATTCTTCAAGTGTTCATTATTGCCCAGAAAAATATTTGCAGTGTTATATCATGAATGATAATCAGTTTTTAAATTCATGATTAAGCTGCATGTTAAAAATTTAGCATTAAACTATTATTCTTTTATTCATTTATTTTCAGGGACAAATATCTTTATTTTAATGTAAAATATTTTTCTAGAAGAGATATATACTTAAGATCAATAGCAAGTGAAAATATTCCTATAGCTTTTCCAAAGCTAGGAAGTAAATGAAATTCCAGAACTGATACTATATACATTATTTTTTTATTTTTTTAACATTTTATTAGGGGCTCATACAACTGTTATCCCAATCCATACACACATCAATTGTGTAGAGCGCATTTGTACATCGTTTCTCAAAACATTTTCTCTCCACTTAAACCCCCGACATTAGGTCCTCATTTTTCCCCTCCCTCCCCGCTCCCCCCTCCCTCATGAGCCCTTGATAGTTTATAAATGGGTATTTTGTCATATCTTGCCCTGTCCGACGTCTCCCTTCATCCACTTTTTGGCTGTCTGTCCCCTAGGGAGGAGGTTACACACAGTTCCATGTAATCGGTTCCCTCTTTCCTACCCATTCTCCCTTTACCCTCCCTGTTTCGCCACTCACTATATACATTATTAACAAAGTTTTAGAATTACTAGATTATTTATTTTGCTTTTAAATCATGAAGGACACAGTAAAATTACAGTGACTAAGTGAATCCTGCATTTGAGTTAGAGACACACACAAAATCAAACCGTATAAAATATACAATATTGGAAGAAGCGCTGGACGGCATCTACTCTGATGGATTCACTTAAATTTGGGATGCTGAGGTTCAAAAAGGTGGCAGGATTTCCAGGATTATTTGGTGAGTTGGCGGCAGACCTGACTCACTTGGTGGGCCAGTTTGGTGCAGTGGTCAAGGAAAGCAGGGTTTGCTAGACCAGCCACAGGCAGGGAGGGAATCATTGGAATTTCTGTTGCTGTTTCATTGTCTAAAATGTGTTTTTTTCTGTTTGTGTTATGAACACAGTAGGTTATGTATGATATTCGCAAATAAACACAAGCTAGAGCTGCACCTTGACACTTTCATGGATTTCCTGAGAGCCACTTCCCTTCAGATGCTAATGCTGGACCTAGGATCGAGAAACAGGATCTTGATAAATAGGAGAATGCCTTTTGTAATGTGGGAGATCCAAGGCCTCTTCTAAGGGTAGGAAAGGAGAAGGATGATTGGCCAGGTAGACTGCTGTTTCAAAGTGTTATTATATAACCTTCATCTCCTCTCCTTTCCCTAGCCACATTTATTGTACATTCTGCACAGCTTGTACTGCACAAAGAAATACGAAGAAAAAAGAAAAGTGCTGCTAGATCACGGCTCAGGACTGGCTCCCTAAAAGATTGAGAGTTGCACTTAGAATCACGTATTATACTCAAGTATAAGCCGACCTGAATATCAGCCGAGGCACCCAATTTTACCACAACAACTGCATTAAATATGTGTTGAAAAACTCGGCTTATACAAGAGTATACACGGTAGATCTTGTGGAAATGACACATGGATAAAACACAGTGCCTCCTAACCTGGGACCTAGTGTGTATGTAGGTTTACCTGGTGAATATTTTTCAAAAGCCGGGATAAATGATGTGATCTCAATGGTAACTATTTCTCTGTGTGCATCTGTCTAATTTGCTGTCTAGGACTCCCAGTCAGAAGTTCCAGCCTGCCGCTGTTTGCTGATGCCATGCCACCACCAACTCAACTGGTTTTCCCCCTGCTCCGGAACTGTGAACTGAGCAGGATCTACGGCACGGTGTGTTACTGCCATCACAAGCACTTCTGCTGCTCATCACCCCATGGTCCTCAGAGTCGCCTGAGATACACACCCCACCCAGCGTATGCCACCTTTTGCAGGCCGAAGGAGAACTGGTGGCAGTACACCCAAGGGAGAAAATACGCTTCCACGCCGCAGAAATTTTACCTCACACCTCCACAGGTGAACAGCATTCTTAAAGCTAATGAATACAGCTTCAAAGTGCCAGAATTTGATGGCAAAAATGTTAGTTCTATCCTTGGGTTTGACAGCAACCAGCTACCTGCAAATGCTCCTATCGAGGACCGGAGAAGTGCAGCAACCTGCCTGCAGACCAGAGGGATGCTTTTGGGGGTTTTTGATGGCCATGCCGGCTGTGCCTGTTCCCAGGCAGTCAGTGAAAGACTCTTTTATTATATCGCCGTCTCTTTGTTGCCCTATGAGACCTTGCTGGAGATTGAAAATGCAGTGGAGAGTGGGCGAGCACTGCTGCCCATTCTCCAGTGGCACAAGCACCCTAATGATTACTTCAGCAAGGAGGCCTCTAAATTGTACTTCAACAGCCTTAGGACTTACTGGCAAGAGCTTATAGACCTTAACACGGGGGAGTCAGCTGATGTTGATGTTAAGGAGGCTTTAATTAACGCCTTCAAGAGACTTGATAATGACATCTCCTTGGAGGCCCAAGTCGGGGATCCCAGTTCTTTCCTCAACTACCTGGTGCTTCGAGTGGCCTTTTCAGGGGCTACTGCTTGTGTGGCCCATGTGGATGGCGTTGACCTTCATGTGGCTAATACAGGGGATAGCAGAGCCATGCTGGGTGTGCAGGAAGAAGATGGGTCTTGGTCAGCAGTCACACTCTCTCATGACCACAATGCTCAGAATCAAAGCGAACTGGAACGACTGAAATTGGAACACCCGAAGAATGAGGCCAAGAGTGTGGTGAAACAGGATCGGTTGCTGGGCTTGCTGATGCCGTTTAGGGCTTTTGGAGACGTCAAGTTCAAATGGAGCATTGACCTTCAAAAGAGAGTGATAGAATCTGGCCCAGACCAGATGAATGACAATGAATATACCAAGTTTATCCCTCCTAATTATTACACACCTCCGTATCTCACTGCTGAGCCGGAGGTAACTTACCACCGGTTGAGGCCACAGGATAAGTTTCTGGTGTTGGCTACTGACGGGTTGTGGGAGACTATGCATAGGCAGGATGTGGTTAGAATTGTGGGTGAGTATCTAACTGGCATGCATCACCAACAGCCAATAGCTGTTGGTGGCTATAAAGTGACTCTAGGACAGATGCATGGCCTTTTAACAGAAAGGCGAGCCAAGATGTCCTCGGTGTTCGAGGATCAGAATGCAGCCACCCATCTCATTCGCCATGCTGTGGGCAACAACGAGTTTGGAACAGTAGATCATGAACGTCTCTCCAAAATGCTTAGTCTTCCTGAAGAGCTTGCTCGGATGTATAGAGATGACATTACAATCATCATTGTTCAGTTCAATTCTCATGTTGTGGGGGCATATCAAAATCCAGAACAGTGAGTGGGCCCTGCCCTGGCATGTCTCAAATTCCATTTAAAGGGCTGAGAGGTTGAAAGAGGTGATCATACCATTACCAGTGGGTCTTTCTAAGCATTTGCCCATTTGCTACTCTAGCTCTATCAAGTACTCCAAATTGACTGCAGCAGGGTGGCAAGATCACAAGGATCTGACTCTGCCCAGCTCAGACCTCCCAGCACCTGTTTATGAGTATACTGAGTTTGTGAATATGGTGCTCCTTATTGTGGGTGTCTCCAAACATTGGAGTTTACCAAATCCGAGAAAGTCGGGATGACTGGGCAAGTAGGACTTTGAATAGGTCAAAAGCAAATGTCTTACTGAACATACGTTCTCGGTAAAAGGGAAGAAACATCACTATTCACACTTGCACTCCCCTTTCTTCACTAAGAGTGGGATGTACCCGGTAACATTTATTTATTGCATGACTTCCTAGATACATAATCTATGCATTAACCATCTGAATTTGTTTTAGCCTGCAATGGTTTTCCAGTCCAATACTTAAGCCATAAATGACCAAGAACCAAGCAGTCTGAATGTGTTCAGTTTTGTGGTGATCCCACTAAAACACTTCTTACTTGGAAGAACAAACTCTTGCTCCCGTCCCCACCCCTAGGTTCCTCATGTGTGTAAGCGTTTTCTGTGCCACACACTTGAAAACAAAGATTTTTAATTTTATCTACTCTTATGCTAAATAAAAAGCATTTTTTGTTTGTACTAATGAAAAGCTTTATTTAGTTTGAAATTAAAAGATGTAGAGTAAGAAGGGGCTATTGGTATGTTCCATTAATGCTTTCAGTAGCCACCAACATATCTCTCACCATACAATTCCCAATGGCTTTGCGTACTGTGCATGTCGGGTAGGTAGACGGCTGTTGGAAAACATTCTAATTTATTAGTGATAACAATTTTTTCCCTTTTTTGGAGGTTTAAGGATGATACACAACACTAAATATCAGTTGTGGGTTTAATATTTAATATTACCAGTAAGTATTGAGAAGCAGGGAGGAAGTTTTTATTTTTACCCCTAGGTCAATTAAAGTATTTGGTTTAAAAATTACTAAGTGCTTTAACCATATTGTAGCTTATAAGTAGGAATATAAGATAATTTGTGAGAAAATTAAAAAGGTAACTATTGTGCATGCCTGATGCTTAAATAGAACATGTAATGGCATCATGTAGTGTCTGCAGCAGCCTCCCTAATTATATGCAATTTTTTCTAGACACTATCAAAATGTACATGAAAATAAATATATTCAAATTGTTTTGGGGGGGAGCTTATTTGATATGTATCAAATGGCATTTTGTTCCTGTGTTTAATGGTGATCTGTGTACAGGTGTGCATATATTTTCTTAGCTTATTCTAACATCACTGTTTAAGAAACTGATACTCATATAGATTTTAATAAACAAAAATCAACTTTCTGTGGTATAATTAATGAGGGGATGCTTAGAAATCCTTTCAGATTTTGTGTAGAATCTGAGTTCAAGGGCTCCCTCTGGCTGTAGATATCGAGGGCAGTGCATTACTGACTGCTGAGTTTGTCCCAATTGAATAGACTCAGGAAGATTGCAGCTCAGAACATCATATAATGTTTGGCTACCGAGTTTTATCTTTATTTTTTTAAGTCAGCTTGGGACTTTTTTTCCAGGCAATATTTTAGAAGGGAAAGGTTATACTGTATATTTACCGTTAGATGTTTCGACAGCCTTCATCTTTTGACAAAATCTATATGGACTGCAGTAGCAATGAAACCCCCTTTCAAGCTGCTATTTGAATTTTCCCCGGAACTGAAGCCCTCCATAGTCTTAATAAGGTCTCATCTGTATCACAGTATGTATACATTGGGTGTCTTGGCATGATCAAGATAACTCTTAATGAAAAGGAAACTTGCTGTGTAGTTTGAAAGCTGGTCCACTCCATAAGAATGACAGTACACAGTGTGGATGTTGTCATTGTGAAAATGGGCATAACTGGGGCCGAGAAATCCCCAAATACTATCTTCTAAAAGCAATTGTAATTTTATGTAAATGGTTGTCACTGTGATGCAATAACTAGATTTAAAGAATACATGTAAACTTTCATGGTGGTTAGTCAATGTTTTTTTTTTTTTTTGTTTAACTGTAGCACATGCATTTGATTTTTGTATTTATATTTAGTCAGTGATTCATGGTATTTATAATACTCTCCCATAACTTGTTAAACCTGGAATATTGCTAAGGTACACAGTCTTTGGTAGGAAAACTGTCTTATAAAAGATGTGTTTGTTTGTTTGTAGGCATTTCTGTATGTATATAATAAAGAGAATGGTCATGGAAATGCCCACAGTGAATTAAAGCTTTGTTAACTATCTGCTTTCTGAGTGCCTGTATTTTTCATGATAAATTAGATGATTTCTCGAGTAGTATATTTAACTTAAGGATCCAGTAGGCAAGCAGTAAAAAAGGTTTTTGTTTGGTTTGTTTAATTGATCTGAGTATTACTTTCAACAAAATATAGAGGTTTTTAGTGTTGAATTTTAGTAACCACTATTATAAAAATATTAATTCTATTGCCCCAGGAAATAGCTTTATGCCCCTTTCTACTAAATCTCTTTTAACTTTTAGACCTTCATATAAATGGAATCATAGGTACTTTTGTATCTGGGTTTTGCTCAGCTGTGTTTTGAGATTCCCTCATGAACATAGCCTGGTCTTACTAAATAGCATTCTATTGTATGAGTATTTCACAATTTAGCTATTTTCTACGGAGGAACCTTATTAATCCTCCTTTTAAAAAAGTAGGTTAGGAATTCTCAAGAATGCTATTCAGTTGAGGTGTATATTTAACTCTATGTATACGTGAATTTTACACTCAGTGATGGGACTATTTGTTAATTGCCTTAAATTGATGGGCATTTTCAAGGTGAAAAAATGTCAGTTACAGAATGGTCCTTTATTATTGTTTAAATCTGTCCCACTGACAATTTTGGAAGTTTACTAAGATTAAAATGGTGGTTGTATTGAAGAAAAAGGCAAACTATAGGATAGTTTCTTCTGCTCTTGGCTTACACTGTATTGGCTATTGTAATGAGAGATGAGGAAAGAGGTAGGTATTTAGATGCTGTTAAATTAGGACAGGCGTGGTGACTTGGATATTTCTGCTTTTATTAAGGAAAACATTGTCTGTAATGAGCTTCCCAGATGGGTTTACTGATCAAACATACTTGAACATGGGTATTGTTAGCTTTGTCCTTGGGTGGAGCAACAGTCCAGGTCACTTTTCCTTAGTTTTTACGTCAGCATTCCTTCATTTAGATCCTTTTTATAAATAATAAAGCGGATTTTCACTTATTGGGAAGCTGAACCTTGCTAACATCGGTGCCACAGTGCCATGATGGCTTTCTGGGCACGCGGAGTAAATGAAGACGTCTCCAGAGGCACCTGAATTGGCTTGTTACACTAAGCGTGAAGGTCATTTTCTGTGTTCCTTTCTGAATTTAAAAGCCAAGTATAATCCTACTCAATCCTACCTAACCGGATTCTTGTGACACTTAAATTTACACCCTGGATTGAATGATGAAATACACTGCGTTGTTATTTCAATAGCTCTCAAATTACAAATCATCAGAGTGAATATATGAAAACTGATGAAATCCATGTATTTCATGCGGCATTAATGATTATCCAGTGCACATATTTTAAGAACCACCCATGTTAATCTCAGTTATTTGGCTAATATTTAGATTGACCAAAATTCGTGATCTTAATAGTTTTTGAACATATCATTTATCCATCAAAATCTTCAATCCTTTAAGGACTGTCAGTAGTACCCCTTGGTTTTGTGTCTCTGTGCTAGCACAAAGTTTAATTAAAAATACAAAGCGTAGAAATGAACTTTTAGAATATACTCAATTAATGACAGGTCAATATGTGAAAATGGAGTGTGATCACATCAAATCACAATGGAGGATGCAGACATCTGGATAACTGACCAATCACATCATCACGTAACTGCCGAGCCACTGAGCATAACGGCACATAGCCCTAAGCGTCACAGCCAGCATTGCTATTGTATAGCACACAAACATTCATTCCTGAACGATGTCTGTCATTCATGTGCAAAATATTCATAGAGTTTTCACTAATGCAAATATGAACTGTCAACCAGAGGGTAGTGTGTGCCCTCCAGAGAGAGGTATTGCCTGCTTCGGGGAACAATGGTGCACATCCTACCTTTGTCAGAAGTCAGCATCTCGATTCAGATACCAAGACATTTATTCCTGTACGTAGTTTAATTTTATAGTTAAGCTAAATGAACTTGATAGGTGCCACTGAGTCAATTCTGATTCAGTGAGCTACGTACAACAGAATGAAATACTGGCCCTATGCCCTTCTCACAAACATTACTATCGAGTCCATCGTTAACAGATATCTATTGTGCATCTTGAGGGTCTTTCTTTTGCTGACCCCTTATTTTACTAAGCATGATATTCCTCTTTACTAAGCAAGGACTGCTCCCTTCTAATAACGTGGCCAAAGTACTTGAGACAAAGTCTCACCAGCCTCAAATTTCAGTGAGTACATTAGCTAGGTTTTTTTCCAAGACAGATTTGTTCATTCTTTTGGTAACCCATAGTTTATTCCATATCGCCAATGCCAAAATCAAATGATCAAATGATTCTTTGGTTTTCCTTATTCATTGTCAAGCTTTTGTATGCATAGGAGATGATTGAAAACACTGGCATGGGTCAGGGGCACCTTAGTCCTCAGAGTGACATCTTTGCTTTTTAACACTAAAGTCGTTTGCAGCGGATTTGCTCAATATGTCATTTGATTCTTCAAGCTGCTTCCGTGGACATTGTGGTTCCATTTAAACCCCCTGCCTCTTCGAACTTTTCTCCATCTATCACGATGTCACCATTTGTGAAGATTTTTCTTTTCTCCATGTTAAGATGTAGTCCATACTGAAAGGTATGTTGTTGTTTCATCGTCATCAGTAAGTGCTTCAAGTCCTCTCGACTTTCAACAGGTAAGGTTGTGTCATCTGCATGTGTCAGGTTATTAAGGATTCTTCCTCCAATTCTGATGCCATGACCTTCTTGATAGAACCTAGCTTTTCAGTATTTTCTCCCCTTACAGACTGAAGAAGTATGAACGAATACAGCCTTGATGTGCTCTTTTCTTGGTTTTAACCCTGCAGTAATGCCTCGTTTTGTTTGAACAATTGCCTCTTGTTTCATGTACAGATGCCACAGTAACATTCTTCTCAGTGTTATCCATACTTTGTTATCCACACAGTCAAATGCCTTTGCACAGTTGTGTTAGGCCGGGTCGACTAGAGAAACAAATCCTGAGATGCTCATATATGTATAAGAAAGAGCTTTATATCAAAGAGTAATTGTATATTAAGAAAATGTCCCAGCCCAGTCCAGATCAAGTCCCTAAGTCCAATATTAGCCCCTAAGTTCCTCTTCTGACTCAGCACATGCAGTGATGCTGAATGCAGGAAGATCACAGGCTGGCGGGTGAAGAGTGTGGATCCAGTGGTGGTGGAAGCATCTCAGCACTGGTGCAGGTCTCCATGGGGCTCCTCCAGCCTTCTAAGTAACTCTTCCTTAACACGGCTCCACGTGGCTTGACAACAGGAGCATGAAAGGAGAGAGGGTATGGCCCATATCCAAGGAGAGAAAAAGGAAGTTCGCAGAATGCTCATGAGAAGGTCACGCCCACAAGAAGGCATCATCAGGGGGTGATCTGATTGACAGGCCAGACTCCTTCCCTTCACTCTTAATAGCCTCATGAGATTATGTAACTACTACAATAGTCAAAACACATGTAGACATCTTTTCAGTATTCTCTGCTTTCAGTTAAGATCCATCTGACTTCACAGTGATACTCATTTCATAAACTCTTCTAAATTGGACTTGAGTTTCTGCAGTTCCCTATTACTGTAATGCTGCAGCCATTTTTTAAATACTTCAAATTTTTAACTTGTGTAGTACTAATGATAATTTCTGTATTTTGTTGCATCGGTGTTTTTAAGCCAGACCCAATCCATTGGCTTTGCTCTCTGCCTGCAGCACTTGTCAACCAAATTGCACAATTTTTACTACAGGGCAAAGAGATTAAGGGACCACACAGCCTTCCAGAAACCCCAAACCCTGGCCTCTGAGCAACACAAGCATCCAGGAAGAACCAAAGAGTTTATCACCCTTAAGCAGTCTGTCTCTTTGAAGGGCAATTTGATTGGCTGGCCATGTTGACTGAGAGGCCACCTTTCTAGCATGCAGGCTGAGAAGCTTGGGGAGAATGGACAGGGGACCTAGGAGAGGGAGAAGGTGAAAAGGGTGGGAACCTTGCCAACCATCGTGACTGATGGAGTGATTACAGGCCATCGGGGAGGCAGTGTCGGTCCTGTGGCGTTTTGGCCCAGTGACAGGAAAGAAAGCAAAGCAGAAGCAAGCCCGCAGAGAGCTAGAGTGGTGAGGCACAGGATGAAAAACAAAGCAAAATGTTTTAAGACCTGGAGAAATTGAACATTTTATGGGAAGGCAGCAGCAGCCGTTGGAGTGAAAGACAGTTCTCATTCGCATGGTCTGTTTGTGCCTGCCCATTAGAGATAAGAGGAAGAAGGGACGTCTCTGAAACTGACCGTAAGCAAGAGGGATCTGTGTTTTCTAGAGGGACGGTTTTCTCAAGAGAACTTTGCCCAGGAGTTATTTCTTGCTCCAAACCTGGGAACAGGTTAACAGCCTGATTTAGCCCCATGAAAACAGAGTGAGGGGTGACTTGAAGCCACCGTGTTGTGTGGGGAGAAACTGAGCTGTGGATGACCAGGGAGAGCATTGCTGCCATTACCAAGCCTGTTGTCTGGGACGTCAGGCTCTTGGGCTGTTGCTTAGAGGCACGAGGATGGTATGAGGGAGAACCAGAAAGCTCACTGATCTTGTCATAGTAGTAAAAACAGTCACCACAACTGCTGTTTCTTGAGCACTTCCTAAGCCCAGGCCCTGCGAAAAGTACATTATATGCATTTTGTCATGTACTCCTGTGCTGGCTGTTTGGCCCATTCTCTAGCCCCCTTTGTCTGAAGCAGAACACAGTGGGCGGCATTTCTCAGGGCTGTCTGGCCTCTGATTGCTATTTGGGTTCAACCAGTGAATAACAGTGGTCAGAGATTGGAGGGTGGGATGAGAGAGATGCTGGGGAATTTCTTCCTTGTTCTGTCCATGCTTCAGGTTACATCTCTAGCTGTGTCCCTTCAGCGGTTCTCAACCGCTGGGTTGCGACCACTTTGGGGGTCAAACGACCCTTTCAGAGGGGTCGCCCAATTCACAACAGTCGCAAAATGAAAGTTATGAAGTAGCAATGAAAATAATTTTATGGTTGGGGGTCACCACCACATGAGGAACTGTATTAAAGGGTCGCGGCATTGGGGAGGTTGAGAACCACTGCTCTACACTGTAGTTCCACTGAGGCAGCCCCCCTTCCAGGATATCAGGTCTCCGTGGGTTCAAGTAACCCACTACATCCTCCCTTTGTCCCTTTGGTCCTAACAGCTGTATTGGCTTCCTACTGTTGGTAGTTTCTGGTTGCCTCACCAACCGTTGTTTTGTTCCAGCACGCTCACACCTCCGTACAGAGTCCTTTTCTTTCAAGCATCTGGGTTGAAATGAGATTCATGCCAGGACCTGACCGATAGAATCCTCAAAGCAAATGGAATATGATTTCTCCTATTATATCTAGCACATACCGGAGAGGTAACTCGCTCAGCACCACCCAGTAAGCAAAACCATATCCAAACATGATGGCCTTCAGCTAGTTCATGGAACCGTTCCACCCCACTCCCCACGAACCCTTGTATTTCAAAACCTGCATGTCTAATTCTGACTCCATACTTCCCGGTCTCTCCATGTAGCTAGAATGAGTCCTTCGAAATCAAGATAACTGACACGTAGCCAGTAAGCAAGTGATATCTTGGGAAGGAGGAGGAGATCTTCACAAGCAGGAATAGAGATTGATTCAGAGACATTGGGAATGGCGGAGAACACCATGTGCCGAACACATGAAGATCATGGTTTCCTAGGTTAGTAGCAGGCATGTCTCAGCAGGGCAATGCAGTGTAGCAGTGGCCTTCCAGGTGTTTCTGACTCACGGCAACCCCCCCTGTGCCTGAGTAGAACTGTGCTTGTGGGACTTTCAATGACCGATGTTTCAGAAGATCACCTGGCCTTTCTTCCAAGACACTTTGCATGCACTCAAAGCTCCCACCTTTTGTTAGCAGCCCAGCATGTTACCCATTTGCACCACTACAGGTATGTCATTCTGTTTGTTTACTGAAGTATTTATTAAATATTATGATCTATGATCATGGAATTCCCAAACAAGGGATCTACCACCCCCTTTACAGCAAAAAACCCTACTCCATATCCCCGCCCCCAGCAATTAAAATCATTTGTACAATGCCCATAATCCAGGATAAAGTGTAGGTATCTGCATTTGAAGCCACACCTGATCATTACAGCATCCCCCAGGGGGCAGTAGTGTCCAATTTGGGAATCACTGATCTAAGATCTGAGGAGAGGTGTTGGGGAGAGTTGGTCTTGAAAAAACTCCCAATTTATTAGGGAAGATGCATGTGGAAAAGAAAAGAATTGTCCTTCAGCTGTTAAAAACAGCAGTCAAGACATCAAAAGACAAGTTGCATTAGTTAAATCTGCTGTGCAAGGTCTCTTTAGAGCAGCAGTTCTCAACCTGTGGGTTGTGACCCCTTTGGGGTCGAATAAGCCTTTCACAGGGGTCGCCTAAGACCATTGGAAAACACATATTTCTGATGGTCTTAGGAACCACTCCTCTATTGTCTCTAGGCATGTCCGCCCACATGCGGATATGCCCACATAAGAGTACCTGGTGTGAAGACTTACAAAATTTCATTTAGAAACTACAGTTATGAAGTAGCAATGAAAATAATTTTATGGTTGGGGTTCACCTCAACATGAGGAACTGCATTAAAGGGTCGCGGCATTAGGAAGGTTGAGAACCACTGCTTTAGAGTGTTGAAAAGAAGCAAGGATGTTTGTTATTTTGAGGACTAAGGTGTGCCCAACCCAAGCCGTGATATTTTCTTTTATTTATTTTTAATCATTTTTTGGGAGCTCTTATGGATATTATAACAATCCATAATTCAATCAGATCAAGCACAATGGTTAAATTGCTGTCACCATCACTTTCAAAACATTTTCTTCTTGAACTCTTTGATATCAGCTCCCCTTTAGTCCCTCCCTCCTCCTCCCCCAGGAACCCTTATTATTATTATAATTATTTTTTTGCCATATATTACACCGACCAATGTATCCATTCACTTACAATTCTCTTATTCGTTCCTTATTTTCAGTGATTTCATATTCATGTGAACGTTGGACACTGAATAAGGAAGACCATAGATGCATTGATGCCTTTGAATGGTGGTCTGGAGAAGAATATGGAAAGTACCATGGACTGCTAACAGGATAAGCAGATCCATCCTGGAAGAAGCATGGTCAGGGTGCTCCTTAGAGGTAAGGATGGTGAGACTTCATCTCCTGTATTTTGGACATGTCAGGAGAGATCAGTTCCTAGAGAAGGACTTCATGCTTCATAAAGTGGAGGGGCAGCAAAAGAGGAAAGCTCTCAATGAGATGGATTGACACAGTGGCTGCACTGATGGGCTCGAGCATGGAAGAATGGTGAGGCTGGCGCAGGACCAGGCAGTGTTTCATTCTGTTGTGCATGGACTGAGGATGGCGCAGGACCAGGCAGTGTTTCGTTCTGTTGTGCATGGACCCGCCTGAACTCAATGGCATCTAGCAACAAGAACAACAACACAATAAACAAAGTTCACAGACTAAAAAGCACAAATTCCAACAACCACCTAGAAAAGCAGAAAAGAGTGATTAGCTCTGTGTGGAGAGCCAGGGGAGTGTCATTAAAAGGAACAATGCTTGCGCAGAGCTTTGAAAGGTGAAAATGAATTTACAGGAAGAAATAACGTAGGAATGACATTCTTGGCAGAAGGCACAGACACAGAACAATCCCGTATGGCTCAGACTCTCTCAATATCTCAGTGTGACTGAAGCATGCTGGGAGGGGGATGTTGGGAAGGGGGTTGGAAGGCCGGGTACAGTATAATAAATCCTTAGGGGAAGACATAGAGACTGGTGGGCATCCTTGCAAGCTGCCTTTCTTTAAGGGCTGTCACTAACTGAGAAGCTAAGACGAGCTAAGCCAAGTATGGAACTTGAGCTGCTAGAAGAGGGTGTGGAGGAAGAAGCCCAAAGTAAGGTCAGCCAGGGCCCAACGAGGAAGGATACGAGGCCAAGCAGAACGCCTGTGTGATTTATATATTGTCACCAGTCATTCACGTGTCTATAGTCATCATTTAGTAGTGTTTAATGGAGTTCAAACGAACCTTTGTAGCACAGTGGCTAAGTTTTCGGATGTTACCCGAGAAGGTAGGCCATTCGAATTCACCAGCCCCTCTGTGAAGGATGTGGCAATCTACGTGGAAACCCGAAGGGCACTTCGATCCTATTGAAACTTCTTTCCTATTTACCAGGAATCAAAAGTAACGTGATGGCAGTGGGTTTTTGTTGTTGCTCCGTTTAGTTCAAATGTCATAGGTAGGCATTCAGCTGCTACCTGTAAGGTCAGTGAGTTCAAATTTATAGCTGATCCGAGGAAGAAGGACCTGGCAATAAGATCCCATAAAGATTACTGCCTTGGAAATCGCATGGAGCAGTTGCACTCCGTCACATAAGGTTGCTGTGAGTCAGCATCACCTCCATGGCATTCGGCAACAGCTTAATATATGTGTGTTCCTACTTTATTTTTTCTCAATTCCTGGATTGCTGTCTGTGGTAGTTACATAATCTGGTGGTGTTAACTTGAGATTATTCAGAGCGAAGGGGTGGAGTTTAGCCTGTCAATCAGATCACTGCTTGATGATCTCAATTGGAGCTGCTACAGAGATAAATAGCTCACTGAAGGCCAGACCCATACTTTCTGGTTGATCTTCCTGCTGGCAACCACAGGGAGCTACACTGATGGAGCCAGAGCCCTGGAGCTGGAGGAGCCACGTGGAGACCCACACCAGCACTGAAATACTTCCACCACCATTGGATCTACAAAACTTTTCACCCACTGCCTGTGATCTTCCTGCATTCGGCATTATTACATGGCTGCATGAGTGTGAAGAGGAATTTATTAAATGGTATTGGACATATGGGCTACTGTTGGGACTTGGGGACTTGATCTGGACTGGGTTGGGATGTTTTCTCAATATACAATTGCTCTTTTATATTAAGCTCTTTCTTATACACACATATGAGTGTCTCTGGATTTGTTTCTCTAGTCTACCCAGACTAACACACTGTCTTAGTTGTTTAATGCTACTATAAAAGAAACACCACAAAAGGGTGGCTCTAACAAACAGAAGTTTATTTTCTCACAGTTTAGGAGACTAGAAGTCTGAATTCAGAGTGCTGACTCTAGGGGAAAGCTTTTTCACTCTATGGCTCTGAAGGAAGGTTCGTAGCACTCTCTTTAGCTTCTCCTGACCATTCTTCACATGGCTTAGCATCCTTTGTCTTCTCTTATTCTCTTATATGTTTAATTTCTTTCATATTTCAGAAGAGATTGATTTAGAGCAGGAGTGTCAAACTGGTGGCCCGCAGGCTGCATGCGGCCCCCAAGGTAATTTTTTGTGGCTTTCTTCATAACAGTTTTTTCTATTTTCATTGTATACCAGAGCATCATGGGCCACAAAAAAATTACCTCGGGGGCTGCATGCGGCCCCCGGGCTGCCAGTTTGACATCCCTGCTTTAGAGCATACTCTGTACTAAGCTTGTTCATTAACCTGGTCTCAAATGGACTCATAACCAACCTATGGCCACTGAGTTGATTCTGACTCGTGGTGAACTTATAGACAGAGTAGAACTGCCCCTTTGGGTTTCTGAAGCAGTAAACCTCTACAGGAGCGCAAAGCTTCATCTTTCTCCGTCAGAGTTGTTGGTTGATTCCAACTACTGGCCTTGAGGTTAGCAGCCCAACATGGAACTCACTAGACTACCAGGGATCTTTAGTCATAGGCATAGAGGTTAAAATTTAGAACCCATATTTTTTGGGGAGACAATTCAATCCATAAGTTACCATAGTACACAATTACTGAACTCCACTCAGGTACTGGACACTTTGAAACAACTGAACTTTGGCAACGTAACCCGTCATCCATCAAAGGCTTGCACTATTACACCTGCTTTGAATTGTTAGCCACCAGTTGACTCAGTCCAATCTAGCAAGTGTTTATTGGGCTTCTTCATGGTTTTCGGCAATAGGGATATGTGGTACCATACTTGCAACCTGGCTTTAAATGATGTTTGTCTCCTTTGTTCATCATAATGTTTTTGATATTCACCTATATTGTGTATATTAGCAGTATGCTCTTTTAAAATAATGCTCTGCAGTATTACATTGTTTGCCTCTACTAAAATTTTTTTAGCTATTCACCTTTTGATGGACATTGGAATTGTTTCCAGTTGCTGGCTATTTTGGATTAGGTTGTTATCAGTACTCTTGTAAATCTTCCTGTGGGCATATGCTTTTATTTCTCTTCATTAAAGACATGTTAAATGGAGAAAAGATTGGAGTTGTCAAGGATCCCATCTTGCCTGGATCCACAATTAGTGCTCATCAAAGCAGCAGTCAAGAGATTACACAATGCATTGCACTGGGTAAATCTGCTGCACAAGACCTCTCTAGAGTGTTGAAAAGCAGGGAGGTTGCTTTGAGGACTAAGGTATTTTCAATGGCCTTAAATGCATGTGAAAGTTAGACCTTGAATAAGAAAGACCAAAGAAGAATTGATGCATTTGAATGATGGTGCGAGGGAAGAATACTGAAAGTACCATGGACTGCCAAAAGAACAAACAAATCTACCTCGAAAGAAGCACAAATCTGCCCTTAGAAGCAATGGTGGTGAGGCTTCGGTTCACATTCGTTGGACATGTTGTCATGTTTGGTAAAGAAGAGAAGCAGAAAAGAGAGGAAGTCCTCAAGGAGATGGATGGACACAGTGGCTGCAACCGTGGGCTCAAGCACAGGAAGGATTGTGAGCATGATGTGGGACTGGGCAGTGGTTCGTTCTGTTGTGCATGGGTTGCTATGATCAGTCAATGCAATGGCACCTAACAACAACAACCACAACAACTACTACATAAGTGTAATTGCAGGGTCATAGGGAAGATGCATATTTATCCTGAAAGAAATGATCAAACAAGTCTCATATGTCTGAGCCATTTACGTCCCCAGCGCCAATGTATGGGAGTTCTCATGGTTCTACATTCTCGCCAACATTTGGTGATGTCAGTGTTTTGGTTTTTATTTCACCCACTCTGGTGGATGTACTGAGATCTCCTCGTGACAACATTGACTGCTTTTCCTCATGTGTTGTTTTAGATCTAAAGTATGATCCGGAACCTTCGTGAACATGAATCCTGAAAATGTTCTCTTTTGCACGAGTGTCTCCCAGGTTTTGTTCTGGCCACCTGCAGAGGGGGACCTCACAGCTTCCTGATGCCATGTGTAGAAAGCATTTGGCAACAGAATAAAATGCCCTGGGGACTGTTTTAACTCTTCTTATCCTCCAAGATGTGTTTTATTCTGCACATAGATATTTAAAATAAGATCAGATTGTACAATACATATTAATACCTGTTTTTCCACTTAATATGAGAAGGCTTAAGAAAGTTCATGGAAAATTCCATGACTTTAAAAAATTTCCATTTTCCCCCCATGAACTCATAAATGACAGATATGGAATAGATTACTATAATTTATTTAAGGGATTATCACAATGTATTTAAACAATGTTGTATGATTACTGGACATTGAACTACTTACAATTATTTTTACTAATAACCTGAGGTAATATTTACTGTTGTTTCTCTTTTACTGAATAATTTCTGTATTTTCAAAATATTTACTTATGTGGCCAGTCTCTGACTATTTTCCATGTCCTCTGCTTCATGTCTGACATGGTATCCAAGAGAATTGTTATTTTTTATTGTCAGTTTGTAGAGTGTGATTATGAGATTCCTGCTTTACAGCTCCTTCAAGTAGACAGGTGACTCTTTTATAAACAAACACTACCAGCCCAAGACTGTCTCTGACCTCTCCCAGATCACCTCCTACTTCCCTGCTGCCTGCCCTGGGAGGCTCCCACTCTCCTTGTCTTATCTTCCTCGCCCGCTGTCTTTCTGGTCACCGGTCAGGAGAGCAGCCTGAGCACAGTCCTCACAATGCTCCTGGGCCGACATGCACCGCTTTGCTGCAGTGCTGTGACTCCAGAGTGAACAGGACCACAGATCCCCAGGAAGTAAGTAACCTTGACCAACAGATTCTCTGGCTGCCAGGTTCTCATTTACTTCACTTGAATTAGGCGTTCCCTCTGGGCTAAAATATGAAACACATGTCTCAGAACTCTGTGTCTAGCATGGCAACACGAGAAGCTCCACAGACCAACTCCCAGTGAAACATGACTGGTGAAAATTACTTTTCAAACAAACCAACCTTGTAAAGACTCTTGGGAAACCTTTATTCAGGACAGTCTTCTAGGTCTCTGGAACAGTGAGAGTCTGAGTTACGTGAGCCACAACTTGCTCTCCGTCCTACTCCCAGCTCAGTGTAACAAGAGCTCCAATTCAGGTTGAGGTGGCCGAGGAGGAAGTGGGGCTGTCTCTCACAGCGCCCCCTAGCTCCCAGTCAAGAGTGTGGGTATCTTCCTGGCAGAGTCTACCCCCATTTCTCACCCCTCTCAGATCTATGTGGTATTGGTTAAATTCCAGTCAGATGCAGCTGAGGGGTTTGTGGCTCCCTTCCTTTGCCCAGCTCCCACTTCTAGGGCAGAGGCACATTGGGAATCCAGGCTCTAGTTTTCCAGCTTGCTTATAAGAGGCTCCACACTGGGAGGGGCAAGCAGAGAAGACCAGAAGCTATTGCTCCTGCTCAGCTTGCTGCTTCTGAGCAGGGATGTCCTTCTGAGAGGGCAGGCCACTGTACCCACCTCTGGCTGTGAAGCAGTGGCTCAGAGATTTTTCCTCATAGGGCAAGGCAGTCCATCAGAACAGAAAACACCACGCTTTCCCCAAAGGAACTGATCTTATTTAGGAGAGAGGTGGATACATTGAAGCCTGAGGGTGTTCTTGAAAACCTTAGAGACTGGGGTGATGAGCAATTAAGAGGAAGCTGAGAGTCCCATCAGGGCAACAAAATAAAGCATTCCCCAACTAATTTACCAGAGACACCGAGAATAGTTCTCATAAGATCAGAGAGGGTACATTTGAAGTAGAATGCTGATAAGGAGTCTATGGTAATCCCTAGGGCAAGGATTCTGAAAATGACTTAAGAAATCAATAGTGAAAAATTCACAAGAATTAGAATGCTTTGTCGGAAAATATTCTCTCAACGCAAAAGAAAGCAGTAAAGGAATAATAATAGTCATGAACCATTACCATCGAGTGGACTCCAACCTATAGAAGGACCCTGTAAACAAGAACAACAGCAGAGCCGGACCCACAGCTGTCGTTGTTGCTAGGGGCCTAGGTTAGACAGGGCTCTCTAGAGAAACAAAACCAGAACGCTAATAATTACATATATATATATATAATAAGAAATAAACAATTACTCTATAAAACAGTACAAATGGCTCAGTGCAACTCACTCCAATGAGACAGCTGTGAGACACTGGCAGGCTTTCAAGTCTTGAGGACCGCCGGGTATCCTCTGTAGAGCAATTCAGGCTATCCGGGCACAGGCAGCAAACAGCAAGGCAGGTCACCAACAGTCAGCCAGATGACAGGCTCTGACAGTCCCCAGCTTAAGAGATGTAAATTCCAATGGTGTGACAAAGCAGGTCTTGAAGGAACCTCAAATTACAGGGATACAGTCCACGGGTTAGGTGTCCCACAGGTAGTGAAGCTTGCAAATTGAGGCACAGAACAAGCAAGGCAGCCGCAGACTGGTCTGATGATCAAAGAGCAAGAGACAAGAAAGGCGAGGTTGGCCGAGCTATTTGTCTCTCTGCCCTTCAATTAATCCCACATGTGTTCATTGGCCATGTTGGCACAATAAACGTTAACTATCTCAGTGCCATCGAGTTGGTTCCGGTCCCTATCGACCTCTATACAACAGAACGACACACCGCCCAGTCCTGAATCGTCCTCACAATTGTTCCTGTTCTTGAGCCTGTTGATGCAGCCATGGCGTCAGTCCATCTCCTTGAGGGCCTTCTTCGCCTTCACTGCCCCACGACTTTACCATACATGACGTCCTCCAGAGATTGGTCTCACCTAAAAACATGCCCAAAGCGTGTAATACAAAGTCTTGCTGCCCTTGCCTCTAAGGAGTGCTCTGAAAACCTTAGGCATAGCATCAAAATGGCTGTACATTGATACCAACTCAGGATGACCCTAAAGGACACAGTAGAACTGCTTCCTAGGATTTCCGAGGCTGTAAATCTGTATGGAAGCAGGCTGTCTCGACTTTTTCTTCTGGAGTCACTGGTAGATTTGAACTGCCAAACTTTGGGTTAGTAGCCCAATGCTTAACCACTGTTCCACCAGGGATTTTCTAAAGGTGGAATAAACCAAAACTCAAAAATAGAGGAATATAAAAGTGATGAGATATATAGAAACAAAAAGTGAGATGGGAGCCATAAATATGGGTTATACCAATACTAACATTAAACATAAATTGATTAAACACTTCAGTAGAAAGGCAAAGATTATTAGACTGGATTAAAACAAAACAAAACAAAAAGTAAACAAATAAAAAAACCAATTATATGTTGTCTAGGGGACCTGGTGACATAGTGGTTATACATTGGGCTGCGATGCACAAGGACCAAAGTTCGAAATCACCAGCCACTTCTCCGGAAAAAGACGGGACTTTCTACTGCTGTTAAGAGTTACAGCCTCAGAAATCCACAGGGACAGTCAGCCTTGACTAGATGGCAGTGAAGCATTATTTTTTTGTTTTTAATATATATGTCTACAGGAAACATGTTTTAGATTCCATAATATAAATAGATCGAGAATAGAATGATGGGAAAAGATATGTCAAGGAACAACAACCATAGGAAGCTGGAGTAGCTATAACAATGACAGACAAAATAGACCTTAAAACAATAATATTGCTAGACATGAGGAGGAATCATTTATACTGATAGTTCATCAGGAAGATATAACAATTATATATGTATATACACACATACACACACAAGGATAAGTAAAAAGTACTGTTACTGTATCCTAGTTTGTACACGTTCAGACATATTCAAAACAAACCATGTTGAAACGTCTCTGCACTCAGTGAGTGGCTGCAGATAATGTTATCTCAGTAACACACTCGTCTTCGTCTCCTTAGGGAGGCTTCAAAAGCAGAGTTCAATAATGGCTTCTGAGGGGATCTGCTGGGCCAGTTCAATTCAAGACAGAGAGGTCAGCTCAGAAGGCTATGGAGACTATTTCAGGGGATTTCAAAAGGGTAATCTTGATACATCTTCTGAAAGGATAAAAGATAATCTTCCCTACACGATTGCTGAAGACAAAGTGGGTGCATAAGCAAATGTGGTGAAGAAAGCTGATGATGCCCGGCTATCAAAAGATACAGTGTCTGGGGTCTTAAAGGCTTGAAAATAAACAAGCGGCCATCTAGCTGAGAAGCAACAAAGCCCACATGGGAGAAGCACACCAGCCTGTGTGATCACGAGGTGTCAATAAGATCAGGTATCAGGCATCAAAGAACAAAAAATCATCATTGTGAATAAGGGGGAGTGCGGAGTGGAGACCCAAAGCCCATCTGTAGGCAACTGGACATCCCCTTACAGAAAGGTTGTGGGGAGGAGATGAGCCAGTCAGGGTGCAATATAGCACCATTGAAACATGCAACTTTCCTCTAGTTCTTTAACGCTTCCTTGCCCCCACTATCATGACCCCAATTCTACCTTACAAATCTGGCTAGACCAGAGCATGTACACTGGTACAGATAAGAGCTGGAAACTCCAGGACAGATAAACTTCTCAAAACCAATAATGAGAGTAGCAATATCAGTAGGGTAAGGGAAAGGTAAGGGGGGAGAAAGGGGGAACCAATCACAATGATCTACATATAACCCCCACGCTGGGGGACAGCCAACAGAAAAGTGGGTGAAGGGAGACTTCGGTCAGTGTAAGACATGACAAAATAATTATAATTTATAAATTATCAAAGGTTTGTGAGGGGGGAGGAGGGAAAAAACCCAGCTGATACCAAGGGCCCAAGTAGAAAGCAAATGTTTTTAGAATGATGATGGCAACAAATGTACAAATGTGCTTGACACAATGGATGGATGTATGGGTTGTGATACGAGTTGTATGAGCCCCCAATAAAGTGATTAAAAAAAAAAAAAAGAATCATGAGGGCTTATTTCGAAGAAGTTTTAAGACACTTGAAAACTACATTAGTGAGACATAAATGCTGAAAGGATCTTTTTTTTGTATTACGACAATGTACCTGCTTAGTCTTCCAGAGCAGCAAGAGCTGTTCCACAAGAGTTCCATTGGGAAGCCTTGCCACGTCCACTCTCAGCCCTGATCTTGCCGCCTCGGAGTTCTTTTTGTTCTTAAACTCACAGAACATTTTAAAGGAATGTGGTTTGGGTCTCTTGAGGGTGCCAAAACTGTCCATTGAATTTGGTGTAATTACAACTGAAGAGGGCAGAATTCCTTAGAAAAGGATTAGAGAGGGGGAAACACTGCCTTCAGGAGTGTTTAGATCTAGAAGAAGCATATGTCATGAATCAATGTCTTCATATTTTTTATCATAAAGGTTTCTGTGATTTTACTTACTATGGTACATATCAAACTAAAAACAGAACCCCAAATCCATGAAGCAAAATGGACAGAACTAAAGTGAGAAATAGATCGTTATATTTTACAACACTGAGAACTGAGTAGTAAATTAGATCAAATCAAACACAGAAAGATTAGAGCAGAAATAATTGAAAAATAGATAAAATCAACAAAGCCAAAAGTGAGTTCTTTGAAAAAAATCAACCAAGTTGACAAAATTTTAGCTATACTGTCCAAGTAAAAAGAGATAATCCAAATGATTAAAATCAGGATAAATATGGCGCATTCACTGTCGATTTTAAGCCCCCCAAACTGTCATCTATTCATTCCTGACTCATTGCAACTCTCCAGGACAGCGTAGAACTTCCATACAGCATTTCCATGGCCGTCATCTTTATGGAAAGAGATTGCTGCCCCCGTGTTTCTCTTGAAGCCTGTCTGGTGGGCTCAAACAGGTTAACAGCCAGATATTTAACCACTGTGCCACCAGAGACCCTCAATACTGATTTTAGAGCAATAAAATTAATTATAGGTGAGTAATATGAAGACCCACATGCTAACAGATTAGATAACAAATTACAGACAAATTAGAAATGGAAAAATTCTTAGAAAAAAAATCAGAGGCTACAGAAAGTCTTTAAAAGATCGTAGAAAATTTGAATTGAGTTAGAACAAGCAGAGATTAAATTAGTAATTTTCTAACTCCCCACAAAGAAAATCCCATGCCAGATCACTTCTCATT
>NW_022103896.1:45183760-45185281 GCF_000313985.2 Echinops telfairi | reverse complement strand
GGGTTCACTGTATATATTTTTTATAGCCGGGCACCACCAGCTTTCTTCACCACCTTTGCTTATGTTCACATTTTTCTTCAGCAATCATTTCCGGAAGGTGTGCATCCTGGAATAGCAAGCTGTTTTGACTGTAGCTGTGTAGTAGGTTTCATGATTGGGAAGTGAAAAGCTTCCTACTTTCTTTAGTAATGCTTCGCTTGTCTAGAATCACTTTCACTTTCCATATAAAGTTGGTGACTGTCTTTCCCATCTCTTTAACGCAGTGGTTCTCAACCTACCTAATGCCATGACCCTTTAATACAGTTCCTCATTTGGGGTGACCCCCCAACCATAACATTATTTTCATTGCTACTTCATAACTCTAATTTTGCTACTGTTACGAATCAGGTGACCCCTGTGAAAGTATCATTCAACCCCGTGACCCACAGGTTGAGAACCGCTGCTTTAAAGAATTATATTGGAATCTGGATGAGACTTGCATAATATCAGTAAATTGCTGTAGGTAGCAGTGAAATGTTCAGTGTTGTCTTCTTATCCATGAGCATGGTATACACTTTTGTTTATAGAGGCTTTTTGTTTCTTGTTATGTTTTGTGGTTTTCCTTGTACAGTGCTCTTGTTTCTCTGGTTATATTTACCCCTAAGCATTTCATCTTTTGGGTGATGGGAGAAGATGAAATTGGCTAAATATATCTATAACTCCCACCAAATTATTGAAGGGACCATGCAAATAACGTGCAGAGGATGCTAACGCAAGGATTATGGGTTTTGCCATTCTTCTGCATAAGAGAGCCATCTCAGAAGTAGGAACAGAGAGAATATTAAGACCATCAAGAATGAGCAGGCACCAGTGCAGCTTGTCTATGGGAGATTCCTACCTGAAGTGTCAGAAGCAGCAGTAACCAGGAACAGAGACCATGATACTGAGAAAAGGAGCTACTCCAAGAGAGAGTGGAGAAGCTGCACTGATGAAATCAGGAGAAAGTGAGGCAGGGTGGCAAGTGGGCTCATTGCCCCATAGAGGCCGAGGCCGAGACACTGAGTAACCACAAAGTATCAGACAGATACTTGCTGCTGGCTAGAGAAAAAAGTACTACAATGCTAAAAGTGACCAATGACTGTATTTTTGATGTTTTTAAATCCTGTTTTGTGGTAACCTGTTGACTTCCCTAAAAATACTTAAAAAAACCAACCCTATAATCATGTGTATTGTCTGTGAGTTCTGAGTGGTTATTGCAATGGATTATCAAACCCAACAGTGAAGTACAGTATCTTGGAAGAAATGGCTGTGTCAGAAGAGGGTAAAAGAAGGACGGCGGTAGGAGCAAGTCTGACTTCTGCCTTGTGTCCGTCAGTCTTGGGCCAGTGAGGAGTTGCAGTCACCTTTCCCTTTGCTCAGTCAGAGGAGATTCAATGTGGCCTCCATGCTCTATCTTCAGGTCACTATTATTATTCTCCCAATTTCCTCTTGTTAGATCTTGTTAGAATAAGGGAATTAAATTGATTTCTGTATGTTGATCTT
>NW_022103896.1:45181275-45183118 GCF_000313985.2 Echinops telfairi | reverse complement strand
TTTTTTAGTGACATCTCTGCCAGGTTTTGGTATCAGGGCTATGCTCACTTCATAAAAGGAATTTGGAAGTTTTTCATCCTTTTCTATACTCTGGGATAGTTTGAGTAGATTTAGTGTTAGCTCTTTTCTGAATGTTTGGTAGAATTCATCAGTGAAACTGTCTGAGTGTGGACTTTCTTGTAGGGAGTTTTTAATGGCCTGATCAATCTCTCAGTTCGTGACAGGGTTGTTCAGGTTTGCTCTCTCAGTCTGTGTTAGTGTAGGTAGGCAGTATGTTTCCAGAAATCTGTCCATTTCTTCTAGGTTTTCAAGCGTGCTGAAGTACAATTTTTCATTGTATTCTGTTACTGTCCTTTGCATTTCAGTTGATTCTGTTGTGAAATTATCTATTTCACTTATTTGTGTCTAGTTTTCATTTTCCTTTGTTAAGCTCGTCATGGTTTGTCAATTTTATCAGTTCCTCCAAAGAGTCAACTTCTTGCCTTGTTGATTCTTCCTGTTGCTCTTCTGCACCATTTATTTCTGCCTTAGTCTTCATGTTTCTTTTCTTCTGGTGGCTGCAGGCTTATTTTATTGCTTTTTCTAATTGTTGGAGATGTTTTGGCCCTTTCTTCTTTTTTGATGTATATATATTTGCTATAAATTCCCCACTGAGTACTGCTTTTGCTGTGTTTCAAAGATTTTAGTATACAGTATTTCATTCTCATTTGATTGAGCAAATTTTTTGATTTTTAAAAAGTCTTCTATTACCTGGTAGATTTTAAGCAGAGTGCTACTTAATTCACATGTATTTGATTTTCCCCCTTTATCTTCCTATTACTGATTTCTAATTTTATAGCATGATCTAAGGAGATACTTTTTAACATCTCGATATTTTCAAATTTCTTAAGGCTTGCGTTATAGCTTAACTCACTGTATTTTTCTGGTCTGACCCCTGATATACTGAAATGGCCCATCAGATCTCGTTGGAACCCTCTGTTTTGATTGGACCAATTTTTTTTATGATGGCCACCCAGTGCGACTAAGACAAGTGTATTATCAGGAGATCCTGTCTGCAACCACCCATTGACTGCAGAGACTCTTTGCAGTATGCTTTGTTTGGAATGAACTCGTACATCTATAAACCAGAACCAGAGTAGCAATACTTTTTTCAGTTCATATATGCTTGGTCCTCATATGTAGGAATAGCTTCTGTTAGCTTGCACTATTCTATGTCTCCCTGTTGTTGTTCGGTGCTGTCATGTTGGTCCCTACTCACAGAGACCCCTTGTACAACAGAATGAAACACCACCTGAGCCAGTGCCATCCTCATTGTTTTCATGTGTCACCCCATTGCTGTAGCCACTTTCTCAGTCCAGGTCTGGTTCTCTTTTGCTGCCTCTCTCCTATACTAAGCATGATGTCCTTCTCCAGGGACTTGCCTCTCCTGGCAACATGTCCAAAGTACGTGAGAAAAAAAATCTCACTATCCTTGCCTCTAAGGAACATTCTGGCCGCACTTCTTCCAAGACAGATTTACATGTCTTGGTACTTTCAATATTCTTTACCAGCACCATGATTCAAATGCATCTATTTTTTGTTCTCACATGCATAGGAGCGATTGGAAATACTATGGCGTGGGTCAGGTGCTCCTTAGTCCTTTAAGTGACATCTTTGCTGTTCAATACGTTAAAGTGGTCCTGTGCAGCAGATTTTCTCTATGCAATGTGTCGTTTGATCTCTCAACTGATGCTTCCATAAGCATTATTGTGGATCCAAGCAAGATGAAATCCTTGACAACTTCAATCTTTTCTCCGTTCATCAAGATGTTACTTAGTGGTCCAGTTGTGAAGATTTTGATTTT
>NW_022103896.1:45169591-45179822 GCF_000313985.2 Echinops telfairi | reverse complement strand
AAAAAGAAAACAGCACCCCAGCATTGGATACTTATTCTCCACTGTCCTTCCCTCAAACCATCTAGTTTTGTTTCCCACAAGTCCACAGCAGATCTTGCAATATTTAGAAAAACGAATTTTTATTTCTTTTACTTGGCTGATTTCTTTCCCCATGTAGCTTTCCTTGTGAAATTATGTCTTCCTCTCAATGCTGCTTATATGACTGCAGCAACGTGTTAATTCGTTTCTCTCTGCTCCCCTCTTGAAAACCCATTGATCCCATGAAGTGCTTTCAATGAGTTTCTGTGCTACGGTAGAATGATTTCCTGCAGAGAAGTTACAAGATCCTGCATTGCTGTTTGACACTTTTTACTTATTGGATTTGAGGATATTTATATCTACACATCAACTGTAGCATTTTAAAGAGATGGTGTTGCAAACACATGCACATTTGGTTTATTCCCTATGCAATCTTTATCTCTTTTGACTGCCACATTGTATACTCTTGTGGGATTAAGCCCATATGGTAGAGCTTTATTATACTCTGATTAGGTTCTTGGAAAACTGCCTAACATAAATATGCTTAATTTCAATTGACTAATAAAATGTAAGCTGTATTCTCTTATCATGATTCATAGATTACGAAGTTGGCACAAGGTTGGTCTGCGGTGGCAATGAAAACACTTGATATAGTCAAAGAGAATAATCCAATTCTTTTCTCTTTAACCTGCTCAAAAAAGGGTAACTAGACTGCCTCATTATCTTGTTTACATAGAAGGATCATAATTCATGACTAATTGTCTTTAAACCCTCTGCCCTTCCTCTCGTCTAACACTTTGTAAATCCTAAAATCCTTTCCTCTTCTCCCCAGAACAGTCTCTAGCTCACCCAGGCTGGTTCAACTACCTTGCCACCCGCTCTCACTGCCCCTTCGGCGAGTCTCACTTCCACCGTCCCATGCAGTTGGTGGCAGGGTGAGCAAAGGAGGAAACGACTAAGAAAAGACCCAAATGATTTTTGCCCGGTTGCATTTCGTTCACATCAGGTCTCCAGGGTTTTGGAACTTGCCTTTGTGGTTTTAATGAGGGTTTAGAAACGACTTTTTTCCCACGTAGGAATCACAGAAGAACATCATTAAGACCACATGTAAACTTTTGCTGAAGATTATTAAAATGGTCAATAGCATCGACAGGAAACTACCAGAAATTCAAGCCAGATTCAGAATGTGGCTTGAAGGATGTGGAATGAAGGATATTGTTGTTGATGTCAGATAGACCTTGGCTGAAAGCAGAGAACACCAAAAATTTTACCTGTGTTTTATTGACTATGCAAAGGCATGGTGAGGATCATGATGAACTATGCATAACATTACAAAGAATGTAAATCTAGAACACTTAATTGTCTTCATGTGGAAGCTGTCCATCGATCAAGAGGCAGTCATTTGGATAGAACAAAGGGCAGCATGAACCAGGTGCACCTTAGTCTTCAAAGTGACATCCTGCTCTTCTTCCACATTTTAAAGAGGACTTGTACAGCAGATTTGCTCAATGAAATGCATCATTTGAGTTCTTGATTGCTACTTCCATGAGCATTCACTGTGGATCCAAGCAAAATGAAATCCTTGACAACTTGGATTTTCACTCTGTTGGCCATGATCCTGCCAATAGGTCCACTTAGGAGGATTTTTTTTTACACTGAGTTGTATCCTTTCAACATATTTACTCCATCTATATGCTGAGAAAATAATCCAAGAAGCTGTACTATATGAAGAACATGGCATCAGGATTGGAGGAAAGCTTATTAACAACCTGTGATATGCAGGTGACGTGCTGCTGAAAGGCAGGAGAAGTTGAAGCGCTTGCTGATGAAGATCAAGGGTTGCAGTCTTCAGTATAGATTATAGCTTGAGAGATCCTGAGTCTATACTTGGATTCTGACAGTCTATCTCCAGCTCTTTACATTTTCATTGTCATACTTTACTTTGTCTTCTTGAGTTACCCTCTGAGGGTTTCCTTTCAGCTTTTTGTACCTTATCATCATTTCTCCCATTTATTTTAGCTAGTCTACATTCAAGATCAAGTTTCAGAGTCTTCTGATATCCATTTAGACATTGTATTTCTTTTTTTTTATGACCTTTTGGTTTTGCTCTTAAAGTCGTCCCACAGCTTATCACATCTTCTGTCACTCGTGTTTCGTATGTCAAATCTGTCCTTGAGATGCTCTCCAAATTCAGGTGAGATAAACTCAAGGTAATACTTTGCCTCTAATAGACCTGTTTAAATTTTCTTCATCTTCAGTGTGAATTTACATACGAGCAACTGATGTTGTATTCCACCATTGGCCCCTGGCCTTGTTTTGGCTGCTAATTTTGCACTTCTCCATTGTCTCTTCCCACAGATGTAGTTAATATGTTTTTGTCTGGTGAGATTTGTGTATACAGTTGCCATTTATGCTGTTGAAAAGGTATTTGCAATGAAGAAGTTCTTGGTCTTGCAAACTATAATCATGTTATATTTAACTTAATTTCTTTCACCCAGGTTTCCCCCCATACTATCCTGTCCTCTTTGTTTCCAATGATCACATTCCAATCACCAATAATTATCAATACATCTTGATTGAGTGATCAGTTTTTGATTAAAGAAGTTGATGAATTCTTCTATTTCTTCATCACTAGTGTACATGGTACCTAAATTTGAATAATAGTTGGATTAACTCTACTTTCTTGTTGACTTATAGATATTATCCTATTCAGACAGCATTGTCCTTCAAGATAGATGCTGAAATGTACTTTTTTGGATTATAAAAGTGTTAGTTCTACTATATTTCTTCAGTTACCCAAGAAGTCCCCTCTCTGTGGTAGTTACATAATCTGTTGTCAATTTGAGAGGATTAAGAGTGAAGGGGTGGAGTCTAGCCTGTCAATGAGGTCATGGCTTCATGACCTCATTTGGAATGTTAAGGAGATAAATAGCTCACTGGAGGCAGGAGACAGGCTCACTCCCTGCGAGACATTTCTGATGAGAAGCCACATGAAGCTACCCTGATGTAGCCAGAGCCCTGGGAGCTGGAGGAGCCACATGGAGACCCCTTCCAGGTAGAGATGCTTCTACCCCCACTGGATCCACAAGACTTCCCAGCCACTGACCTGTGATCAGGCATCATTGCATGTGTTTTGTGAGTTTGAAGAGGACTCTGTAGATTGTTATCGGACATATAGGCTAATATTGGACTTATAGACTTGATCTGAACTGGGATTTTTTTTAATGTATAATTACTCTTTATATAAAGATCTTTAAAAAATCATTTTATTAGGGACTCGTGCAACTCTTATAACAATCCATATAGCCATCCATTGTGTCAAGCACATTTGTAAATTTGTTGCCATCATCATTCTCAAAACATTTGCTTTCTACTTGAGCCCTTGGTATCAACTCCTCATTTTTCCCCTCCTTCCCCACACCCACCCATAAACCCTTGATAATTTATAAATTATAAATTATTATTAATTTGTCATGTCTTACACTGTCCGACATCTCCCTTCACCCACTTTCTGTTGTCCATCCCCCAGGGAGGGGGTTATATGTAGATCCTTGTAATCGGTTCCCCTTTTCTACCCCACCTTCACTCCACTCTCCCAGTATCGCCACTCTCACCACTGGTCCTGAAGGGATCATCCGTCCTGGATTTCCTATGTTTCTAGTTCCTATCTGTACCAGTGTACATCCTCTGGTCTAGCTAGATTTGTAAGGTAGAATTGGAATCATGATAGTGGGGGGGGGGGAGGAAGCATTTAGGAACTAAAGTAAAGTTATATATTTCATCATTGCTACCCTGCACCCTGACTGGTTCGTCTCCTCCCCACGACCCTTCTGTAAGGGAATGTCAAATTGTCTACAGATGGGCTTTGGGTCCCCACTCCGCACTGCCCTTCATTCTCAATGATGTGATTTTTTGTTCTTTGATGCCTGATCCCTGATCCCTTTGACACCTCGTGATCACACAGGCTGGTGTGCTTCTTCCATGTGGGCTTTGTTGCTTCTGAGCTAGATGACTGCTTATTTACCTTCAAGTCTTTAAGACCCTAGATGCTATATCTTTTGATAGCTGGACACCATCAGCTTTCTTCACCATATTTGCTTATGCACCCGCTTTATCTTCAGCAATCGTGCCGGGAAGGTGAGCATCATGGAATGCCAATTTAATAGCGCAAAGTGTTCTTGCAATAAGGGAGTACTTGAGTGGAAGCCCAATGTCCATCTGCAATCTTAATACTAAACCTATAAATATATGCACATAGAAAAGATCTTTCTTATACCAATATGTGTGTCTATGAATTTCTCTAGTCAACCCAGGCTAGCACACTCTCTATAGAAATAATTTCCCCTATCACCTGGCAAACTAAACTTCATAGATCTCAACTACCAAGAAACTTAGAGCACCATGACCTAAGAGGTAGCCAAGGTTGGGGACCATTGCTAAATTCCACTTTCTGCTTTCTTTTTGACTTGATTGTTGTCTAAAACCCAGGGGGAGACAGAGGGTACTTACCACATTTACCCACAAACTATCCTACACGGTTTCATTAGCATTTGTGAATACCAAGCACACACAGCCAATACTTCAGAGGATCAGGAAGTCCTGCGGTAGATTAGTCAGTGGAGAGCAACTCAGCACAGCATGTGATTTTAAAATATTGTGCTCTAAAAAATATGGACACCAAAGGAAAACACATTAGGTTTAAATTGTGGTATAAAAATACATGTTATGTAACATTTCAGGATTCCTGCTCAATTCTTTTTTCACAGGGCTCCTTTGGATTTAAAAGGCATTACAGGTAGTCCCCGACTTACAAAATATCCCAGTTACATGAATCACACTTAAAAGAGTCCAGGTTTGTTTTTTGCATATCTTTTCTTTAGTAATATAGAGTATGTACAGGGTTGCAGTGCATCATTTGTAGCTCTTAGTCTCAGATGTTCTACTAACAGAAATTCAAGGATTAGATTTGTAAAGATTTTGTTTATGATAGGCAATAATACTAAGGAGGGATTCAATGATATCACACCCTTTTATTTCTCAAATTAAATTAGAACTGGATTGAGTCCCCATAGTCCCGCTGTGGGTATGTCCTGGACTCCACATGTGGTGTCTCCTGTGTCCACCACAGAGTCTTTGTGGTCACCCAACAAGCTGGTTTTAGGCGGTTCAAAACAGGAACTTTAGAAACTTCTCATGTGCTCAGTAACCTGTGTTCTCCCCACCTGCAGCTCCCTTGGCTAAGGTTGTGCCTTGAGACACAGGTGCATTTGCTATCGTGGGTCTTCCCCCTGGAGCACACTGGGTCCCTGCTGTCTCAGAGTCATCCCCCATCAGTCGGTGCACTTCAAATGGGAGCACTAAGTACCGTGAGTCATCCCAGTCCTTCTACGGGAAGCTCCTTTCCTGCTTTATACACCCATCCAATGTCTCCACTAGCCAACAAGCAATCCCAATGCAGCAGGAATGGAATAAAATGATAAAATAAGCCTAATAGATGAACCAAGCAACCGGGACCTCAGCTCTTTGACAAATAAAACCAAATTGCACAACTCTGCTGGATGTTAACTTATTTACCCAATGTCTGGACTTGCTCTGAGTAGACAAGGATCAATAAATAACTGTTTGATGTTGTTTTTGGTTTTTTTCTTGCTGTAGAGCCCAGGTGCTCTCGAGGCGGGCTGGGAACAGGCAGAGAATAATAGGATTGGAGCTGAGTCACTGGTGAGGTTTAGGAATATCTTTTTGCTTATCATCTAGCAGGTCCTCAGTGAGTTCCCAAACCCATTCTCTACAACAACTATTCCAAAGGTCTAGCACTTTCCCCAACACCCTGTAGCTCTTTCTCCTCCCCTTTCCTATACCCTCTCAACAGATGGTTTGTCTCTGTCTCTTGCTTGGAACATTTATAGGCTTTGACAGGGAAGGAAGCAGGACCCTCTTTCAGCTGAGTCTATTCTCTTCTTAAGTGACTAGAACCTAGTTACAAAGCTGCACGTACCTTCAAAGCAGACTGGGGAAAGTAGTCTTTAGCTCATGCACTGGTCATGGTCTTGGGTGCCATGAAGTGGTTGTCTGTGCCTAGTGACCCCATGTGACAGAGTAGAGTTACCCAGGGAAGGGCCAAGGGCTCTCTTGTCTGCCACCCTTACGGGTGCCAATCACTTAATTGTTGTCCCTGTGTGCAGTTGAGCCAATTCTGACTCACAGAGCCCCTTGCAACAGAATGGAACAGCCCCAGACATTTTCTAGGCTGTAACCTTCAGTGTGTTAGTCCGAGTTTGACTAGAGAAACAAATTCATGATACTCCTATGTGTATAAGAAAGAGCTTTATATCAAAGAGCAATTGCATATTGAGAAACATCCCAGTCCAGTCCAGATCAAGTCCATGAGTCCAATATTAGCCCATATGTCCAATATGAGTTTATAAATTCTTTAGACTCACAGAGCCATGTAATAATGATGAATGCAGGAAGATCACAGGCCAGTGGGTGGAAAGTCTTGTAGATCCAGTGGTGGTAGAAGCATCTCAGTGCTGGTGTGGGTCTCCACGTGGCTCCTCCAGGTCCAGTGCTCTGGCTGCAATCAGCATAGCTCCCTGTGGCTTGTCAGCAGGATTGTCTTGCAGGGAGACGAAGCAGAGAGTAGATGTCCTGCCTCCAGCGAGCTATTTATCTCCTTAATGCCTTCAAATGAGGTCATCAAGCTGCAACCTGATTGACAGGCTCAACTTCACCCTTCACCAGATTAAGTCACTACCACATTCAGGGAAGCTGACTGTCAGATCTTTTTCGTACCAAGTGGCTGGTTCAAATCGCCAAGCATCTGTTATCAACCGAGTACCATTGAGCCACCAGGGATCCTTGATAGCTGGGTACCCTGATTACAATGCTCTTTCTCTAGGTCCTTGCTGGGTGCACATGGCTTGTGCTCAACTACTAACCAGAAGCTGGTAGTTTGAACTCACTTGGCATTGCTGTGGAAGAAAGTCCTGGCAATCTGCTTCTGTGAAAATGACCGCCAAGAAACCCTTCCGGAGCAGTTTCATGGGCGAGCTTGAAGGCCAGAGCACAACCAATCATACTCTTTGGCTCGAGGACAGAGATCCATTGGTCATCTCCCCTTCACCTGCATTTTCCACCCTCCCTTCTGCCCTGGCGCCTCTCCAGCAGTTGGAAAGCACACTGCAGCAGCTTTAACCCAGTCTTGGCTCTGAGTTCTTGACCCTCGTCCACGCCAGCACCTATCATCCTATTTTCACTGTCAAGATTCTAGAAAACGCAGTCTTCCCTTGGGCGATCTTTGTCACCTTCTCTCCCTTCCTCATCCATTTGAATCAGCCTTTTGTTTCTAGAAAAAGCCTGATGGCACAGCAGGTGACGCATTGAGCTGCTAAGGAACAGATCAGTGGTTGGAACACATCAGCCATTTCCAGAGAGCAAGCTATCTGCGTCAGACCACCTCCCAAGCCCACGGGGCATCCCGCACGAGGAGTTGACAGGTACTTGATGGCACTGGGTTTGTTTTTGTAGTCCCTTCTCCCTGCTGCATCGGTTCTTACAGGCCACAGCGGAGCTCCAACACGCCCAACTCAGGTGAACTTGATTCAGACTACATCCGGCACACAGCACAGATTCAACCAGTGGTGATGGAATCATTCAATGTGAATGCTGTTTTCGGACTCTTCACATGTTTCTATTTTCCTCCATTGCAAAAAGAAATTTAAATAAAAATCAACGCTTCTTCAGTTTCATGATGGGGTAACTAGATGATTTTGGCCAGGTCCTGAAAATCTCATTCTCAGACATCTCTGGTAATACGTGGACATAGTTCCAAAAACCTAGTAGCTTAGTAGCGTTCTTTTAAGAAAATGACCTTTCTGTAAGTTTCCAAAGAGCCAAACACAGGGCTATGAAGTTGATTCTGACTCACAGTGATGCTATAGGACAGGGTAGAACTGCCTCTGTGTGTTTACAAGAGTGTAACTGCTTACAGGTGTAGAAAGCCACATTGTTCGCCAGTAAAGCAGCAGGTGGGTTTGAACTGCTGACCTTGTGGTTAGCAGCTCAACATGTAACCACTGTGCCTCTCTGTAAGCTGAGGACTGTGTTTTCCAGTTCTTCCTTCAGTTGGATGGGGCGGGGATGGGGTGGGGATGTCTGTTGCTAATTTCATTTATATTGTTTCCTAAATACCACAGAATCAGTGAGCAAAATGTTTACCCATAATGGAAAACTACCCATTTGGGAACCTCAAAGGAAAAAATGAATAAGATCCTTGATAATGTGCATTACCCTGCCTCCTGTTCCTCTTTCTACATGTGTATTTAGCTGTTTGCAAGTTCAGTTTTGGTTCTGAACCAGAGGTCATGGTGTCTACAAGTCTCTCCTTCTTGGCCTGCCTTAGCCACCATCAGGGGCGCCGCTTCTGGGATTCAGGGTTGAGCCTGTGCAAGCCCAGGAGGTTGGAGGGAACCAGCAGGATGTAGTTAGACTGCCTCAATGTGGTGGATTCCATTCTATTTCAAATGCCAGCTAACTGCTTTCTCTCATATTTTCTAGAGACATGAGGAATCCTTTAGGAGCAGTGCGTCAAAGGGCGTGAAGAAAGGATGGTGGGGGAACCCACAATGAAAACTATGGATACACTGCAACACAAGAAAACAAAATTCATCCCAATGGGACCAATAAGCAACATTATGAAACATGGAGAAAATATTGCAAGATTTCATTTCCTTGGATCCATACTCAATGCTGATCGAAGCTGCAGTGAAGACATGCACTGGTGCCAAAGACCACGTTAGCGTGTGCAAAACCAAAGATGTCACCTGACCCAAGCCGTGGTATTTTCAACCGTCTCCCGTGAACGCAAAAGCTGGACACTGCATAAAGAAGAAGTGAAGAAGAATGAATGGATACAGCCATCCTGGAAGAAGCATGGCCCGCATGCTCCTTGGAAGCATGGCGAGACTTTTGTCTTTTGTACTTTGGGCATGTGGTCAGGAGGGACCCTCATCGAGATGGGTTGACATTGTGGTTGCAACAACGGGCTCCATTCTAGCATGGATTGTGAAGGTGGTGCAGACTAGAGCAGGGGTTCCCTCTGCTGTATACAGGGTCGCTGTGAGTCGGAATAGACCCCATAGAACCCAACAACAGCAAGGGAAAAGGACAAGACACCATCAAATGCTCGTCCTTCCCTCTTCAGCCCAAGTTCGACTCCCAGGTATTCAACTACAGCTGCGGGTAGATTGGTAAGTGCAAAGAGAGACTGGTATCTGGGAATGAAGGTGACCTTGCTCGGTAGGTCAAAAGCACCTTGGTACTTAGAAACAGTAATAAAACCATTTCGGGCTCATCAAGTGCACTCCATAAGTGATCCCCAAATAGCGTCTTATGTCACCACTTCAGACCTTCAACAGCTTTAGAGTTGGGTGTTTATGACAAGGCAGGGGCCACCCATCTTTCTCTTCTTTTTTTCCTCTCATTGCTACCACCTTTCTTCCTTGCCGTATCATTCTCTTCTTTCTCTTTCTCTGAATGTTGTTCTTTAGTAAGTTTACCTATTAACAACAATCATCTAAATAGAATTTCTTGAGCTTTTTAGGTAGAAAGTGATGTAATTTTAAAATAATGATGCATTTATAGCTTTGCCAATAACTTTGACCTTCCTGGCCTGCCTTATTGCCCTTCACTTTCACCTTAATGTGAAAATGTTAGTGAATGCTCCGTTTTATTTCTTAGTCCATGGAAATGCTTCCAGCGTTCACATTCAGTGTGACGTTAGCTGCTGGTTTGATACTATCATACTTAGTAAATAGTCTTAATTTTTTTTTAACCAAGACTTTTGAAAAAAAGACTACCAGCAGGTGTGGAGTATTATCAAATTCTTTTTGACACACTGAGCAGATCACTCCCTCCCCCACCCTCCCCCATTTCTAATGTATTGCAGCAGTAGGTTTTATAAAATTAAAAGTCTTAAAATATGGGTTGAGTTTGATTAGCATTTTATTAAGGATGATGCCCCTGCTGTATACAATTTGGCTTATATGTAATTTTTATTTATTTATGCTTTTATTTTGGTTATCTTGGTCATCTTAGAATTAAGGTAATGCTGACTTTGCAAAATGACTTGGGAAGTCTGTAACACTTTATGTTTCCTGAACATAGAACAGAATTGGTAATATATATCTGGTAACATCTAACAGTTTTTTTT
>NW_022103896.1:45166642-45169348 GCF_000313985.2 Echinops telfairi | reverse complement strand
ATATATACACACACACACATATATATCTGATTCCTATTCAGACTCCTGCAATACATACAATGATGCTGAATGTAGGAAGACCACAAGTCAGTAGGGGGAAAGTCAGTGGAAGCATCTCAGTGCTGGCAGGGGTCTCCATGTGGCTCCTCCCGCTCCAGGGCTCTAGCGTAGCTCCATGTGTCTTGTCAGAAGGAAGATGAAGCAGAGAGTGTGTGCGTATCTGTCTTCCAGTGAGCCATTTATCTCCTTAGCTCCTCCAAATGAGGTCATCAAGCTGCGACCTGATTGACAGGCTAGAGTCCACCCCTTCGCAAGTTTACAGGAGATTATGTAACTGCCATAGAGGGTGATGGTAGTGGTAGGTTGCAGATAATTCTTTGAAAAGGCTTCCAATTAATTCAGTGGTGGCATGTTCAACATTCAACATCTTGAGTAATACTGGTAATTTACAATTTCCCAGATAATAGTCTATTCTATTAGAGTTTTTTTTACAAGCATTTGTTCTTTCAGCACCCCCTTTACTGTTTTATATTTATTTTGCCTTCCCTTCTGTCATTAATTAAATCTATGAGAGGTTTTAGTTGGTGGTGCTGGGGCTGATACCTTTTTCACCAAAGAAACAGGCCTAGAACCAATTTATAGCTTTTGACTTTGAATTAATTAACCTTGACCTTTCTTTCGGTTGGCTTGATTTTTAACTTCTCAAGTTGAATGCTTCATTGATTTCTGTATTTTTTCCCCTCATTTCAGAAAGAAAACATTTAAACTCTTTATTTGGCTCCGAGCATAGCTTTTCAGACACTCAAAACATTTTAAATGCCTGCGTCTTCATCCATAAAGCGTCTCAGGAGAGTTCTCATTTGCTCTATAATTGTCCAGTATACATGCTCCTTAACTTTTTATTATTTTTATGGTTCAGATAACGTGCCTTGGTGGCACAGTGGTTAAGTGATTCACTGGTAGCTGGTCAGTGGTTAGAACCCAGCAGGTGCCTTGTGGGAGGCAGATGTGGCAAAAATGTTCCCCATGAAGTTTACAGTCTGGGGTAATCCTACTCTGATCAATAAGGTCACTATGAGTCAATAGGGATGCCACAGCAACTGGTATGGAATATTTATGTTACTCTTCCTACTTTTTCCCCTTTCTTTTAAAGTCTTCTGATTTGTCCTTGGGTAATAAAAACTCAGCAGAAGAGATTGGATAATACTTCCCTGTCCTCATTCAGTTAGGGGAAACAGGTAAACAAATCAAACCAGTAGATTCTGACTCATGGGGACCCCTCATGTGTCAGAGTAGACCTGCACACTGTAGGATTTCTGTGGCTGACTTTATCATAAGTAGATCACCAGGCCTTTCTTCTGAGGAACCTGTGAGTGGACTTGAACCTTCAGCCTTCCAGTACATTCACTATGTCCATCAACCACTCTAAAAGCTTTAGTTACATACTGTATAGCTAAATTGCTTTGCAAAAATCAAATCAAGGAACTATTTCAACAGCAGTGTTTGAAACATGCCGATTTCCTTCACCCTCACCAATATCAAGCATGGCCCTTCTTCAATGCCACTACCCGATGCAAGTCATTCTCAGGACCTCCCTGAATTATTTAAAACTGCCTCTTAAAGCTGATGGTGCTGGCCATCAAAAGATACAGTGTATGGGGTCTTAAAGGCTAGCAGAGAAGCAACAAGCCCACATGGAAGAAGCACACCAGCCTGTGTGATCACGAGGTGTCAGAACAATCAGTAACAGACACCAGAAGACCACAAACAAACAAACAAACAAACAAACAAACAAAGGTCAAAAGCACCTTGGCACTTAGAAACAGTAATAAAACCATTTCGGGCTCATCAAGTGCACTCCATAAGTGATCCCAAAATAGCGTCTTATGTCACCACTTCAGACCTTCAACAGCTTTAGAGTTGGGTGTTTATGACAAGGCAGGGGCCACCCATCTTTCTCTTCTTTTTTTCCTCTCATTGCTACCACCTTTCTTCCTTGCCGTATCATTCTCTTCTTTCTCTTTCTCTGAATGTTGTTCTTTAGTAAGTTTACCTATTAACAACAATCATCTAAATAGAATTTCTTGAGCTTTTTAGGTAGAAAGTGATGTAATTTTAAAATAATGATGCATTTATAGCTTTGCCAATAACTTTGACCTTCCTGGCCTGCCTTATTGCCCTTCACTTTCACCTTAATGTGAAAATGTTAGTGAATGCTCCGTTTTATTTCTTAGTCCATGGAAATGCTTCCAGCGTTCACATTCAGTGTGACGTTAGCTGCTGGTTTGATACTATCATACTTAGTAAATAGTCTTAATTTTTTTTTAACCAAGACTTTTGAAAAAAAGACTACCAGCAGGTGTGGAGTATTATCAAATTCTTTTTGACACACTGAGCAGATCACTCCCTCCCCCACCCTCCCCCATTTCTAATGTATTGCAGCAGTAGGTTTTATAAAATTAAAAGTCTTAAAATATGGGTTGAGTTTGATTAGCATTTTATTAAGGATGATGCCCCTGCTGTATACAATTTGGCTTATATGTAATTTTTATTTATTTATGCTTTTATTTTGGTTATCTTGGTCATCTTAGAATTAAGGTAATGCTGACTTTGCAAAATGACTTGGGAAGTCTGTAACACTTTATGTTTCCTGAACATAGAACAGAATTGGTAATATATATCTGGTAACATCTAACAGTTTTTTTT
>NW_022103896.1:45162077-45166542 GCF_000313985.2 Echinops telfairi | reverse complement strand
AGATATGAAAACAATAATAATTTATAATTTATTCAGGGGTCACAAAGGTGGGAGGCAGGGAGAGGGAAAACGAGGAGCTGATACCAAATAGTAAATGTTTAGAAAATGATGATGGCAACATATGCACAAATATGTTTGATACAATTGATGTATGGAATGTTATAAGAGCTGTAAGAGCCCCCAATAAAATGACTAAAAAATAATAGCAATCAAAACTACAAATAAATAAATAAAACTGCCTCTTAATAGAACCCCCAGGCGGACTGTCACCACTTCAATGATCTTTTACCTCAGGTGATTGGTCTAACATGTACATCTGATTGTATGTATACCTCGTTGCTTTAAAACATTTAATATGTGGTCCTGGATCCTGGAAGGAGGCCTCGATATCCTCACCTAGTTCGTGATGTTATTCGTGTCCAGCTCCATTTTATCCATTTGGGGTCTGTGCCGGTTTTGCAGAATGACCTGGGAAGCTTTAGCACTTCATGTTTCCTGAACATGGAACAGAATTGGTAATAGCTCTCTGGTAACACCTAGAGAGTTTTTTTGGGGGGTTGGGGAGGGGTGTGAATGGGGATGGGGGAGGGTCGCTGTACCTTACCTGCCACCTTCCTCCAGGTCCCAGACACTGGAGCTCGTTTTCACAAGGGTCTTTCATATCCTTCTCAGCTCCTCCTTCCTTTCTCCTCCCTTCTCTATTCTCTCTGCCTTTCAGGCTCTGTCTATGCAATTCTTCAATCTGGAGCACTCTCTCTTGTTCCACCAACTCCTTTTCGTCCCCCAGTGAAAAGGAGTAGTTCAGGATTTTCTGATGTGAGCCACTCAGACTGGTGTTTGGCATTAGGCAACACCGCCCCCTAGAGGACCACCGTGCGCTATGGGCCATCCAGCGTGTGGACTCACAGCAAGATGCTTTGGGAATTTTTAACTGCTGGGGTTTCAAGGAATCCTGATACCCGCCGTGTCCCAATTCTCTCCTCTTATCTTTCCTATGCCTTATTCCCTCTTTTTGTTCTGAGACTCCAAGAAAACTTGTAAGATCTTTTCCCTGCATCCTCTGGGTCTATTATTTTCTCTTTTGTATTTTTCCATTTTTGAAAAACTATGCTGCATTCTAGATAGTTTCTTTCCCCATCTTCCAGTTATACAATTCTCTCTTCAGCTATGTATGTTATATTGCTAAAGGCTTATATTTAATAAATTAATTTTGCTTATTGCATTTTTAAATTATGGAATTTTTATTTGGTTATTGTGCTAGTTAAGGTTTATAGTGACAACCTGGCTGATAAACACATGAAGGATTAATTGAAGGCCAGTTTAATTGAAGGGTAAGGAGATAAAGGGCTCGGTGAGCCTCGCCTTTCTAGTTCTCTTGTCTCTTGCTCTCTGCTGTTTGGACCAATGTGCAGCTGCCGTAGCTAGTTATGTGTCTCAGCTGGCAAGGCTCACTTCCTGTGAGACATCCCTATGGAGAAGCCACATGGACTTTACCCTGATGCAGCCCTGGGGGCTCGAGAAGCTGCATGGAAACCTCTGCCAGCGCTGAGATGCTTACACCACCACAAGATCCAAAGAGTTTCTACTCAGTGGCCTGTGCTCCTCCTGCATTCGGCGTCCATTGTGTGTGTTTTGTGAGTTTGAAGAGGACTTTGTAGGTCTGTGTCGGACATATGGGCTAATGTCAGACTTATGGACTTGGACTGGATTGGGTTGGGATGCTTTCTGGATGTACTCTTACCCGTTATATAAAAGTCTCTCTTATACATATATAAGTTTCTGTGGATTTGTTTCTCTAGTCTACCCAGACTAACATAGTTATGTTTCCATTTTGCCATGTTACTTTGTTGTTGTTTTAAAAATAGTTCCCAAGTCCTTGTTAAAAATCTTAAATCTGACTTTTATGTCTATAAGGAACTCTGGTAGCATTGTCTGGTAAGCGTTGGGCTGCTACCTGCAAGGTCTACAGTTCAAATCCACCTCCAGGAGCGAGATGAGGCTGTCTGATTCCAGAAAGATTTACAGCCTTGGAAATCGTATATAGGGTCATTAATGGTGAGTCGGAATCAACTCAATAGCAGTTGGAAAATATGTGTGTATAAGCACAGTGTACAGAGGCCCTAGTGGAACAGCACTTACACGTTGGCCTGCGAACCTCAAGGTTCCAAAACCACCGGCTGCTCCTCCGTGAGGAAGGCCAGGCTTTCAAATTCCGGGAGGAGTTCCAGTCTTGGGACAGTCTTGGAAATCTATAGGGGCAGTTCTACTCTGTCCTATAAGATCCCCATAAGCTGTCATCGACTCCAGGGCAATGAGTCTTGGAAGCTTAGTAATGATGGTTTTTCAGAGTTTGCATATAATAATTCCAGTGTATCTACTTCTATTGCCTGCCCCGTCGGCTCTTTCTCACTGTGCTGTCGAGTGTCCTAGCACGCTCTAATCTTTCACCATGTTCTGGCCATTGCATTTTAAAAGCTGTTCATCGTAGTACTACGAAGGCTAACCTGAGGGCATGTTCATCCTGACAGCATTTAAGAAATTGACTTCTGCTCGTACAGAAGCCCCCTAAGCCGAGGGAAAACACTGCATTTCCCTTAACCACTGAGGTGTGGCCAAACTAGAATTCGGGTCACGTCAAAGTTTTATTCAAGTTCACCGTCTTCCGACGAGGCGTAGCACTTTGGTTTCATCTTAGAAGACGGAAGTACTTATTTGGGGTTCTGGATTTTAATTTTTTTTAATTTATAGCAAGATATTTGCATTTTCCACCAGGATACTTGCACAATTAATTGTGTTTGCCATGTTGTTTAAGCATCACAACGATTTCTTTCCCCAACTTATAACATCCTTAATAGAAACTCGGTGCCTTTTCAGCTGTGATTCCCCAGTTCCCTCTCCTACCTGTCCCTGGAAACCTCCCAGAAACTTTGGGGTCTACACATTTGCCTCTTCTAGATAATTTGCATTAGTCTTTTCATGGTTGATTTATTTCACGTATCCTAACATTTTCAATATTCGTTCATATTGAAGCATGCACTAAAACTTCATCTCTCTCTGTGAGGGTAACACATGCCATTGGCAATATGTACCATGTTTCATTTAGCCTTCTGCTGTTGGGCTGTTTCTACCTTGAGTCTACTGTGAATAATGCCATATCCACTTGCGTCATTGATTTCAAGTTTTGGGGGCTTGTACCTGGGAATGGAATTGCTGGGTCACATAATAATTCTAGTTTTAATCTTTTGAGGGACTGCCAAATTTTCCCACTGGCTTCACCATTTTCCAAACTCACTAACAAAGGGCAAGGATTCCAATTTTTGAATATGCTCCAACACTTGGTATTTTCCACTTTTCTAACATTCGCCAGCGATGGGCATGGAGTGACATCTCATTGTGGTTTTGATTGCCGTTTCCGGGCCGGCCTGTGGGGAAGGCACTGACTGGAGGCAGTGGGTGCTTGTGATTAACGATGGTGAGCGTCGCTTCGTGCGCTTGTGGGCCGTTGCCTGTTTCCTTGGGTGAGCTGTCCAGTCAGTCCTCTGGCCAGTTTTGATTGCGGTCTTTCTTCATTGGTTGCCGAGTTGTAGGAATGTCTTATATACTCTGGTTAGTAAAAACTTATGATGGATAGGATTCTCGGGGCTCTGGATTTTTAACTTTTGTCTACCTGGACCTGGATTTGGATCAGCACATCTCTAGTCTCTGGAGAAGGACCCTGTACTTGGTAAAGTGGAGGGACAGTAATAAAGAGGAACACCCTCAAGGAGCTGGGCTGGCACAGTGGCTGCAATGATGGGCTCAAGCTTGGGGACAATTGTGAGGACGGCACAGGACTGGGCAGTGTTTCATTCTGTTGTGCACAGGGTCACTAAGGGTCTGAACCGGCTTGCTGGAACCTACCAATAGCACCACCCGGCCCTAGAAGTCTGTTGGGTTCAGTTCTCAGCTGTTCCTTTGGGATCAGCACGTCCCTTCAGGACATAGGCCCCCTAGAATGCTGGGTTTGCCTTACTGGGTGTTACCCTCTTCTCATGTTGGGCTGCCCAGTTTGTGTCTCTTTTACGGCAGCCGTAAGAAAGGAAGACAATCACTAACCGGACTTTTGAGAGTCCCTTGTGGAAAATTACGACATTAAAGTGAAAACATGTAGAGACACTTAAATTCTATAAATATCACAACCAAACCGGGAACTTCAGGGTTTTCCATTATGATCAAATTATTTTTAACAGCTTGTGAAATAGTATGAGGAAAATACACAGTGGACAGTAGATAAGCCTCCTTCTCCCTCCCTGGCCCTGCGAGTAACTCGTTCAGCTCTGAGCGAGCCCCTTAATCACCCTGTGTGCCAGTGTCTCTCTCAGGAAATAGCCATCTTGTGTTCGGAAATTCATTTTACATTTTATCTCTTTACAGATATTTGGAGCTGTAAAAATAATGAAGGCACAGTTCTTGTTCTTGAGTTCAC
>NW_022103896.1:45138331-45161869 GCF_000313985.2 Echinops telfairi | reverse complement strand
AGGTTGGAAGCTTAAATTCACCGGCTGCTTGTAGGACGAGAAAGATGTGGCAGTAGATGTGGCAGTTGACTTCGCTGTAGATCCCAACTCAGCGCACCACCATCGAGTCGATTCGGACTCATCGTGACTCCATTGGGCCGAGTAGAACTGCCCCCTTTGGGTTTCTGCGCCTGCAAATCTTTACAGGAATAGACAACCTCAGGTTCTTCCCACAGAGTGGCTGGTGGGTTTGAACAGTTGACCTTTTGCTTAGCATGCCAGAGCACAACCCACTAGGCCACTAGAGCTGCCTCTTAAAAACCCTATGAGGCTGATCTACCCAGCCCTATAGGATTGTTCTTAGCCAGAATCAATTAAGTAGCAATGGGTTTAGGGTTTGCAACATGCAAGCACTGTGTCAGAAGCTGGATAATCACTTACTTTAGTGAATAAGCAGCAGCTGTGGAAAAGCGTTTGAACTACCAGGTCACCGCTCTCAGGACTCCCCTCAATGCTTGCTGTGGATTGTGGAGAGCAACCCAGGCTAGCCACACCTGTCAAGGTGGGGAAATCACACCCCTGGGTTTTCGAAAGACTAGTTTTTACCCTCTGGGGCCCTGCAATCCTCTGCGTTCTTTGCTCAAACACAGTGTTATTTTCAAACTCTACAGGAGTTCATTCACAGGATTGGGAGCAGCATCTTTATAAATTGGGGCCCAGGGAGACTTGACTGTGTAGCTCTGAAGTTCAAACACGACCTGGTTGAGGAGCACATCCTCCTCTTCATGTTCTGGCCTGGATTTCTCCCTTCTTTTTGTAAGTCCCAAACCAAATCAAACCGGGTCAATTGTTAACCAAAAGGTTGGTGGTTCAAACTCATCAGTGGCTACAAGGGATAAAATAGTTGGCAATCTGCTCTCATGAACATAACAGCGTAGGAAACCCTATGGAAAAATTGGACTCTGTGATATAATAAAGCTGCTATGTCAAAGCAGGAGTACCAGTGGCGTTGCGAGCTGCTAACTGAAAGGTCAACCATTCGAACCCACTAGTGGTTCCAGAGGGAGCCCTTGTGGTGTGATTAAGGTTGAGCTGAGATTCTCATGGTTGGCAGTTCAAAACCACCAGCAGTTCTGGGGAAGGCAGACTGGGCTTTCTACTTCGGAGTTACAGTCTCAGAACCCCATGGGGGTCGCCATGAGACTCGATGGCAAGGAGTTTGGTTTTGGAGTGGTTCCAGGGGAGAACAATGAGACTGTCTGTTTCCTGTAAAGATTTAAAAGTCTCAGAAAGCCCAAGGGGCAGTTCTACTCTGCCCCATCGGGTTGTGAGATGGAATCACTCAATGGCAGTTGAGTTTTTGGTCAAGGGTTGAAAAGAGCCTAATAAAGGAGCAGATCCCCAACTTTCAATTAACCATGGTATCACCATGCTGGTTTGCAAACAGGGTCTTTGAAGGTGTTATCAATTAGATAAATACAAAGTCCTCTTAAAGTAGATGTGATCTGATCCACTTTTAGTGGTGTCCTTGTTAAAGGGAAGCAACTCTATGAGACAGACAGCAGGCAGCCACGTGACCATGCTCTGGAGCTGCCAGAGAGTGTGGAGACAAGAAAGGATCTCCCCCTTCTGAGAGCCTCCCAAGAGAACAGGGCCTTTTCAAAACCCCGATTTTGCTAACTCCTAGCCTCCACACATATTAAGACAATAAATGTTTCTGTTGGTTTACCTTTTTTAGGAATGGGCAGGAATAAGTCAGTTGGCCAGCTCACTGTCTTCCACGTTTTTTTTAGCAGCATTACACTTGGTACCATAATGTGTTAGTTTGGGTAGACTAGAGAAACAAATTCATAGACACTCATATGTATAAGAGTGAGCTTTATTTACAAGAGCAATTGAATATTGAGGAAACATCCCAGCCCAGTCCAGATCAAGTCCATAAGTCCAATATTAGCCTACATGTCCCATACCAATCTATAAAGTCCTCTTCAGACTCAGGCAACACATGCAATGATTTCAAATGCAGGAAGATGACAGGGCAGTGGGTGGGATGTCTTGTGGATCCAGCAGCGTTGTAAGCATCTCAGCGCTGGCAGGGGTCTCCATGTGGCTTCTCCAGCTCCGAGGCTCTGGCTGCCATCAGCTTGTCTTTCTGTGGCTTGTCCACAAGAATGTCTCACAGGGAATGAGCCTGTCTCCTGCCTCCAGCAAGCCATTTATCTCCTTAGCACCTCCATATGAGGTCATCAAGCTACGACCTGATTGACAGGCTAGACTCCACCCCTTCACTAGTAATCCTCTTAAATTGACAGCAGGTTATGTAACACACTTAATTGTTTAAATTGGTATTTTGCCAATTCCTTGAACCTTGTGTTTTGCCAACGCCTACAGTGCAGTTTGGACTCCTATCAGTAGTGTCAGTTCTTGATCTCATGCTACCTCCTGAAATGATTGCAGGCACCAGAATTCCTTGACTGCACGGTGATTCTGTGTATAGTTTTCATCATCTTTGGATGCCCCTGCAGTGGTCAATATTTTGCTGATCGACTCCCTCAAGATTGCAACTCAAGGCTTGAAGCTTTTCATTAGTTCTTTCAGTTGGAAAAATGCCGAGCGTGCTCTTCTTTCTTTGGCTTTCGAACGCCAGGTCTTCGCACATTCATTAGAAGATTTTACTGTCATCCCCAGCTGCCATTGGAAGTCTCTGTTCAGTTCTTTTATTTCATCAGTTCCTTCACTCACTTTAATTTTTCAAAAGCAAGTTTCAGAGTCTCTTCTGACATCCACTTTGGGTCTTTTTTCTTTCCAGTATTTTTGCTTTTACACTTCTTCATGTCTGATGTCTTTGATGCCCTCCCACAGCGTGTCTGGTTTGGGGTCATTAGTGTTCAGTGCGTCAAATCTATTCTTGACATGACCTCTAAATCCAGGTAGGATATACTCAAGGTCATACTTTGACTCTCGTGGAATTGCTTTAATTTTTTTCAGTTTCAACCTGAAATTGCACATGAGCAATTGACGGACTGTCCCACAGTTAACTGCTGGCTGTGTTCTGATGGATTGACACAGTGACTACAACAGTGGATTCGAACAGCAATGACTGCAAGGATGGAGCAGGCGTGGGCAGTATTTTGTTCTCTTGTATATGAGTCAGAACCAACTCATGGCACCTAATAACTGCCCTCAAGTACTTGGTTCTTATCATTCAAGGGTCTTTCGGAATTCAAAGCCAAAAAGGAACTGTTTGCCCGGGACTCAGTCTAGCCTCTCCTTCCGAAGACAGTGAATCTTGTCTGGGTTTAAATGCATGGGCTGTGGGGTTAAAACAATGATTGGGAAGGAAAAATGCATAATTGTTATTGCAAAAGGTGCCTGTCACTTTGTCTTTGCTTTCCTGCTGGGTGCTGCCCGGCCGCTGCTCAGTGGCTTCATCCCAAGGCGGACAGCTTGCCTGTGGGTGCAGCATACTTCCAATGCCCTACACGTGCAGTCAGCGCTCTCAAGGCATGAGAGACAGAGGCTCTGACTCAGTTGTTGCCGCCACTTTCTAGTGCTGCCATACAATACAACAAGGTGGTGGTGGTGGTGGGGGGGGGCTTGGCAGAATGAAAATGTATCGTCCGTCTTAAGAGTTCCAGAGGCTAGAAGGCCAAGCCCAGGACTTGACCACGTTGCTCCCTCCCTCTGAGGGCTCTGAGAGAGGAGCTGCTCCGCGATTCTCTCCCGTCTTCATTTGCTGCTGACCATCCTTGACCCTTTCTTTGCTGCTTGTAGATGTATCTTTGCATGGCATCAGCCCCCGGGCGTCTCTGGCTCCATGTCTCTTCTTACCTTTTCCAAGGAAGTTTCAGAAGTTTGTGGGAAAATTGAACGAAAAGGTAAAGGACTCCTCCCTCCCCATATTTTCTGAAGCCTCCTTTGTCTAAGACACCCCCTTCTAGAAGGGATTAGCAACCTACTCCAGCCTGACCGCACTGTTACATGCCATCCGGGAGATTCCAACATATAGTGACTTATAGGGACAGGGCTGAATGGTGGTGCTGGTGAAGAATATCGGGAGTACCATGGCCTGCTAAAAGGACAAACCGATCTGTCTTGGAAGAACGACTGCTAGAGTAAGCTCTATGGAGCCTTAGAGGCATGGATGGTGAGACTTTGTCTTATATACTTTGACATGTTGCCAGGGGAGAGCAATCCCTGGAGAATGAGACCGTGTTTGGTAAAATGGGGGCAGGAGCAGCCAAAAAGAGGAAGGCCCTCCAGGAGATGGGTCGACACAGTGGCTGCACACCGGGCTCAGCGTAGGACCAATTGTGAAGAAGGTGCAGAACCGGGCAGTGCTTCGTCCTGTTGTGTATGAGGTTGCTATGGGTCAGAACTGAGTTGATGGCCCCTAACAACAACAACGGGACAGGGTGGAGTTGCTCTCTTAGGTTTCTAATATTGCCGCATCTCTCTCTCTCTCTGAGTAGTGACTGGTGGGATCAAGCCGCTCACCTTTTGGTGATCAGCCGAGCAGTGAAGTACTGCACCACCGAAGATGTCCTACACTGGTGACACTTTCAAAGACAGACGGTACTTCCAAACAAAGTCATATTTCCATGTACCGAGGTTAGGACATCAGCCTATCTTTTTTGGGGGACGTAATTCCATCCCTAACAGCTGTTGCAGACAGGTTCACCAAGTACAGGAATCTTTGAACGCTTGCACGAGGCAGGAGGACAGCCTACTATCTTCTTCGCTTACTGCTGCCCAACCGAAGGGTGAAGATGTAAGGCATGAAGAAGGGAACGAGAAGAAATGAGGAGTGGCCTGGCCAAGGACGTACAGCACAGATTACAGGCCTTTGTCGCCACCTCTACTTCCTCTGGAACATTCAGCAAGGCTACCAGCATCCCAACGAGTGAGCGTGCCCAGAGTCTGGCTCCTCTAGTGAGAGGCTTCCAGTCCTGGGCACCGAGCCCCACACTAGAACGGAAGCCTGGAGGCCTGGGGCTGCATACTAGGCACCTGGGTTAACGTCCTTTATTTCTCCTTTATCCATTTCTCACACTTTAGAGAAGAAAGACATGACTTTCTTCTAACCCCAGCTAACCCCAGCTGCAGAATCATGCAGGGCAGTGTCCACTGTCAGCCACGTAACGAAGAACCAAGTTGGGATACAAATAGAGGGCTCCCACATTCCAGCCCTGTGCTGACCTAGATCAGCAGCTTTTCTTCTTAACACCCGGCATAAAACCTAGCGATTCTGAAGGTCTGATAGAGACTTGTCCTTCAGCTGGAGGCTCACTGCCCCTACCTATATAAATAAATATAGAAACGTTAAAAAAAAGTGCTAAAGGAGAAGATCATGGCCATCTCTTGGGTGAGGGAATGTGGTGGTAGATTAAGGGTGGGCCTGTTCAAAGGGGATCTGAACCGTATCTGTAATTTATTTTTGAACATGGAAAATGGACTCATGTATTACTTGTATGATTAGAAATTATTGTTTTTAAATGAACCTTACCAAGGGATTTTTCCTGTACCACATCCTTCAGTTGATGGCTTTTTCCCATGAAAGGATTTGTAAATGAGCATTGATGTTTTTCTTTACTGCTTATTAAAAAAAAGTGGGGGAGAAAAAGGGAAGAGGGCAAAGAACCCACAGTACTTGGGTCTCATAAAAACGCTTCCCATTGCACCCAGGACTAAGCTCATTGAATGGGGAAGTTGGACTGCAGTGCGTGAAGTGTGACCGTGACTAGACAACTTGATTAGTTTATTTCAATTATAACTCTTCGTCATAGACAATTTGTCTTTGAGGCTCTTCTTTTACGTTTATTTCTAGACCAGGAGCATCTGGGCTGTATAATTAAGGGGAGCTGGGAAAATTGAATTAGCCACATACGCAGGCAGTCGACCGCAAATCTTATCCATGACAGAAATAGAGCCCTGGCCAGGGTCGACTCACGTGGGGTTGCTTATGCAGGGAATTGCTTCATCCCCAGGACATTCTTACATAGCTCCTCCTAGTGGTTGAATCCCGCCACCCATCTGTCAGCTTGTCATGGTGACTCGCATATTGCTACAATGCTGGGAGCAATGCTATTGTTTTTTTAAAGACCAGCAGGGTTACCCATGTGGACAGGTGTCAGCAGAGCTTCCAGACTAAGACAGACTAGAAAGAAAGACTGGTGTTCTATTTCCGAAGATTAGCCAATGAAAGCCTTATAAATCACACCAGAATATTGTCTAATAGAGTGCTGGAAGATGAGTCTCCCAGGTTGGAAGACAGCACACAATAAATGCTACAATGGACTCCAATCTACCACAGTCATGAAGATGGCGCAGAGCGAGGGCACGCTGAATCTGTTGACCATAAAATAAGATGAACTGGAGTTGGGGTCAACTCAATAGTTCTACATTTTATAAGTGGTTGAATTGTTTAAAATCCTCCTGCAAAAACTGCTTCCCCACCCAGCCACCCCACTCCTGATTCTAGATGCACGTATCAAACCCCAGACATGTTGGGTTAGAAATGTCTTTAGCAGACATATGTGACCATGGTTTAGGTCTAGTTAAAAAGCAAATGTCGTGGATTCGTAAGAGGAATGGCAGATGAGGAAATCGAAGAAACCCCAACAGCAGCTTCTAAGTAACTATAAAACTCCCACAGGGGTGCAGCATGTCAGCCCGTGGAAAAGACATGGTGGTGATGTTGCCCTTTGAAAAAGTCCCCACACCAGCATATATGGAACACGCCATGTAGCTACACGTTGTGAGACCTAATTGTTTTTATTATAGGGTTACAAGAGAGAAGGGCTGTAACAGCCATGAAGGAAAAGTTATAGCAGCACAGATTCCAAAGCCTTTTATCTAGAAGGTTCTTCCTAGGATGACACAGCTCCAATGCCAGTCAACCTCTACACATGTCTGCTCCAAACGTTAGATTATTCACAGAGAACACAGATAGCGCTTTGTCTGTATGAAGTTTGAGCCCAGGACCAACTTCTAAGTCAGCTAGCTAGGGTGCAGGGCTCGACCCGCTAGGAGCATGGGAGCCAGAGGGAGGACCGTGATCTAGGCTGTCACTCTAAGAGTGACAGTGACAAGCCCTCTATAAGGATGTATGTGGGGCCAGGAGAAGTCCCTTGGTGGCACAATGGTAAAATGCTTGACTATTAGGCAGAGGCATGGCAGTTTGAACCCACTCATAGTCGAGCTAGACGAAGAGCCTGCAGACCCACCTCTGAAGGCTCATAGCCTTGGACCCCAGATAGAATGCAATTCTCCTGAGCATACAAAGGCTCTGCCCCGGTCAGAACGGACTCGGTGGCAGTGGATTTGGTTGGTATCGGTTGCAGGACTGGAAGAGTTCTAGGTAACTGGGCATATTTTGTCAGGTGGTGCATAAGGCTAATCTGTCACAACAACAACAACAACAAAACACAAAGCCACCACCAGCAGCAAGCGTGGCTATTTTCTGTGCAAGTTACAATTCACTGCCAACCTCCCGGATAAAATGCTGGTCAAGCCCAAGGTGCTTAGTCTCAGAAGGCAATGTATCTGGGTTCTAAGCCCCGCTCCAGCTTCCCCTTGCTGTGTAACCCGACGAAGTCGCTACCTCTCTCTGTCCTTAGTTTGCTCGTCGGTACAGCATAATAGTGCTGACGGTATAGAGTTGTGGTGATCACGAAATGAGCTAGTCAACACAAGTACAGTGCTAGGGATGGGGCAGGCTCCATAACTGATCATGATGACCATCATTTTTGCTACACTAGCACCTTCCCCAACAAGTATCATCTGCCAGGATCTCCCAGGCCACAGAATGGTCTAGCCCGCAGAGCTGAATGACAGTCCTTTGTCATGGCCCGCAGGGCCCACCGTCCAATTGCCTTCTAATGGGCACGGGCCCTCCTGCAGAGGACACCTCTTGGGGTAACTGACGGACTGCACACCACCCTCCGACCTCCGGCCCGAGGGGTGATCTACAGGATCCCACGCTTCATCCATCCTGGGATCAGCACTGGAAGTCCTTGTGCTTCTGAAGCTTGCGACCCACAGGCTCAGAGACGGCCGGCCGTTGGAGTTGAGTGGTGCTCGTGAAAACATTCTAGAGAGGGCCTGTGAGCTTGTGTTGCTATGGTCACTTCCATGGCGTCACTCTCGTCGACTCTGGACTCGGCCCCATTTTACAGAGCGGAGGGGTCGTGTGGCTGTGGGCCCCTTTCCGAGCCCATGTCCCTTCTCTACCTTGGTCTGGAGGACGATGCTGGTTTCCACACCCCACTCTCCATCACTCCCTCTCAGCCGCGGGCTCACTTGTCCTGGGAGTCTCTCCACACGCAAAGTGGTGCTTTGTCTGTAAAGCGGGCCGTCTGGATAGCACTGGAGACAATTTGGAAAGCGAGCAGATCTATTGTTTCCCAGGGTTTCAAGATATCACAGATGGTTTCTCTAGAGGATTGTCGACAATGTGCGCCGATCCAAACATGTCTGTTTATTGCTTCTTCTCGAGTGACGGGATTGTACAAGTAGTTGGGAGGAAAATGGTATCAAAGAAGAACGTGGCTTGAGGGGTGGGCAGATCCAGCTTGGGAACCTTGGACCTTAGGTTTTTGGTGATCACAAGGGAACCAGTGACTGCCTCTGACCTTCAGTTCCTTCTCTGTACAATCAAAGCAGGAGTACTCAGAACCCTTTACCACGCAAGTGACAGAAACTAACTTGAGCTCCCTTAATTCAAAGGAGGGAATGTCAGTCAGCCACAACACGCTTTGGCTTGGCTGGATTCAGGGACTGCGTCTCCACCAGGACCCTCTTCTTTGCTTCCCTCTGCAAGCTGGATTCATTGTCTCCCCTTAAAAAGGACTATATCCAACTTCAAGGAACAGGTTGTAGACTCTTCTTTCCACATACAACCTTTGCTCTTTGAGTAAGGTGACCAGATTTAAAGCGGGACACCATTGACTGGGGGAGAGGGGGTGTTCTTGATTAAAAATTTGGTCTATATGGACCAAATAGACTGTTCCCTAGCTTGTCGTGCATTCTTTCCAAAAATCGGGACTTTTAAAAAACACCAAAAATTGGGACTGTCCCCCCCAAAGTGGGACGTCTGGTCACCTTATCTTTGAGCTTCCACTTACAACATTCCAAGAGATTTACAGTACTCCAATTCTTTGGCCTCAGTCCAGTGATGTTTGGACCATTCATGGACCAGTGGGAGGAGGAGGTGCTGTGATTGGCTCAGCTTGGGTCATAGGACAGCCCTTGGGTCATGGGATAATCCTTGGGTTACGGGATAGTGCCAGTTTCTAGAATCTTCCCTCTGGTGCCAGGTCTCCTGGTTGATGCTTTGGGGCAAGTGAGATTTTCCATAGCTTTTCTGTTCCTCTGTCACATCAACCCCATTATGTCCAGGGAGACAACTACCGTTCACTCCATGTCTTCTCCTGACACACTGCTTCTGTAAATGTCACCAACCCCAGGCCTGAAACCTTGCTGGCACCTTTGGTACGCCTCTGGCTCCTCACAGCCTGATGCTGTTTATATTTCAGCCTCATGGCTCTCCTCTGTGCCCTTGTTCCCATCTCCATAGTCATCACGGTGGTCTGGTATCTCACAAAATCCTAAATGGGAGTGAGCTCCGATCTTGTCACTTCCCTGACTCAAGAGGACAGTGGATCCCCATTACTTCCCAATGACAGATACTTTTCAGCTTAGCATTCAAGGGCAGTGACAATCTTATCTAGAATAACTTTTTAAGGCACCCTCCTGTATTCATATCCTGCTACTGTGGGCCTAACAGATGGAAACAAAACAAACACAACAAAACACAGAGAACCTGGGTAAGGAAACAAACAGGAAGGAGTCAGGCTGCCTGGTTGCCAGGTTACTAGGCAACCATACAGCAATAAAAGCAACCTGCCCTGAGCCAGAGGATGCTAGAAAGCGATGAAAATGACCACATTGTTTGACTCCTCTTTAAATTGGGAAAACCAGTCAATTTAGGGTGCGATCTGACGGACTTTTATAATGGCATTTGTCTCTGATATTTGATAGATGGAGGTACAGACACTTCCCTCCTTGATTGTGAAAAACCTAGGGACAACTGCTCTTTTTATTGGGGGGACTCTGGGTGAAGGGTGGTGGTTGTGGGTGTGGGGTCTAGATTTGGAATGATTTTTATAGTAGCTAAAAAGAGGAGTTCAATGAAATCATTATCCTGCTTTTCAAAACAGGTAGCTTTTGTTTCATGACGGTTGCTTGGAGGCTTGGTTTTTACGTACATACGTAGAAATTCTCAACTCAGGTCTAGAACCCAGATGAAAAGCACGCAGTCACCCACAACTTTGAAATGCCTACATTTTGAGCTGCTAAGGTTGAGAGCTCAAAGTTGCGTATATTATTCTATTTCAAGAAGAATGTTTGCAATTTGCTGGAAGAAAGCAAAGGAAAATGATCGCTAACTGGGTGATAGGTAGGCAGAGAGATGGATGATAGAGTGTGTAGATATATGCAAGTTTCTTTGGTTTTGTTTTGCAGGGATTTGAAACAAATCAAAGGTCTTCCTTACTAAGCTATTTTCAAAAATTCACGACAAACAATTACTTATTGGCAACAGGCATTCACTTAATCTTAGGAATGCTTGCAAACACTCCTGGCATCTAAACATCATTCATACAGAGAGAAGCATAGCAGACACACCACAAGCATGACTGATAGCCCAATTTCTGCTTGTCACCCACCTTGGCACCGCTCAGTTGGTCAGGTTGAAGGAGGCGGAGGAGAGGGGCAGCCACCGGCCTGGCTCCAGATTTGGCAATTATGCGTCCAATGACTCATAGGTCAAAGCCTGCTTTTGCAAGGCCTGATCTGACTGGGGAAAAAGAGCACAAACATAAACAACCCCACCCCCAAACTCAATTTCCCTCTTCCTCACATCCTGTTCTATTTTCATGAAGAGGAACATCAAAAGAAAGACACATCGATCCATTTCCAGGGCTGACCCTTCCTCCCCCTCCCCCTTTCCCAGTTCTAAGAATTTCTCTCTCTCTCTTCTAAGTCTGCAGTTAATTTAGCATTTGAAATGTGAGCTTCTAAAACAAATGTTACATATCCATGTTTGGTTCTGTTTTAACATCCTTTTCTGTTTTCTGTTAATATTTAAAAGAGAGGGGGCGCGGGGTGGTGGTGGAGGCCAATGGGGGGGCAAGCTGAAGGATTTTTCCAATATATTTTCCCCAGCATCCTCGAGCAGGTAAATGCCAGTAAGAGAAACAAATTCTTCTAGCGTTGCAATGAAGTCTTTCCAGGCACTCCGAATAAGACATGCGATCATAACATTTTTCAAAGCTACGATCTGATGAACTGCTCGGTGCCTGTTGCTCCTAAGGAAGTCAGCATTTCGCAGACACTCTTAGGGACAGCGAGCTTTCCCGGCCTCTCTCTCTCTCTCTCGCTGCCCATCGAGTCCATTCTGACGCATCAGTCTCACTCCCGTGAGATGTCTGCCGGTACTTCCGGAGGGGAGGAAGTGCTGCATGAGCTAAATGTCAAGCTTATGATCACCGAGCAAGGGAAGCCATGTGTATAACACAAGCTGTAACTGCGTGGGGCTGTGTGTCTGGATTATATATGCACATTCAATCATTCATTTATTCCATGTTTATAATTAACAATGCTGATGGCAGGCAGAGGTCTATTCTAATAGATTTAACATGCTCACGGATGTGTGCATTCTTTTAATCTTCTCTTGATGCTTCCTGCATCATTCAATATTTTGCCTATAATATTTTGTGTGTGTGTGGTAGAGGGGCGGGGAGTGGGGGCTTTTAGATAGATATTAAATAAGCAGTTAAACGTGCACTTCATTTTTTACCCAGAACGTCAGGTGCTTGATATAATGGTCAGCACTTTCCTAGGCTGGGAGGCTGTGGAAGGTGGTAGCCAAGATGCACTCGTACTTTCTCCTAATGCTCCAGGCACCAGAGATGGAGCGTGTCTCCTTGCTTGACTAGGGGCTGGCCCCGTGATGAGGAGAATGTGCCAGAAGGGACACCATATGACTTGCAAACCCAGTCCTTAAGAAACCTCATGGGAAAGAGAATTTGTCACAGCCTGACAGCCCAGCTGAGGTATCAGACACGCGAGTGAAGCCATCCTGGATTCTCCAGCCTCAGAGAAGTTGCTCTAAGTGACATCATGCAGAGCAGCCAGGAGAGGCTCCCAGCAAACATAACTCCCTTGCAGGTCCGTGAACAAATACATGATCCCTGTTTGAAGCCACTATGTTTTCAAAAATGGTTTGTGGGCATGGACGTCACACAGCGTACAATTTAATCGTTCAATAATACGTGAAAGATTTGTACAATCATCACCGCAGTCGGTTTCAGAACATTTTCTTCTCATACTCATTGTTGCTAATTAGCTTCCAATTTTCCCCCACCATCCCCTACCATGCTCCTGGGCAATTATTAATCCACTTCCTGTCTCTATAGAGCTACCTATCCTGGATTTCATATACAGAAAATCATACAAAACGCAAACAGGAAGCAAGCAGAGTGACTACGTTTTGAGGAGCTTTGGTACATAGGACAGGACATTGAAAAAGAAGGTCGGGAGGGTTTGCTGGAAGATGCTGTCAAAAAAGCAAACCCTTGGGTAATGGGGTGGTATCTGACTCATCAGGAAGTGGGTGGAGTTCCACGCAGACAGAGTGGCATGCACGGAGCACTCTGAGACTGGAGCAGTAGGATGGCTTTGAGGACATGATTCATCAGGAAGTGAGTGGTGCTGCGGGCATGAAGCTCTCCAAGACTGGAGAAGTATGACCCACGTGCAGGGAACCTAGAGGGGAGTGTGAAAGGAATGTGGAGTCCTGGGCGGGAGGCAGAGGCAGACCAAACCAAGCTTGTAAATAGCTCAAATCTCGTAGTTGCTTTCTGGGAGGAAGAGGAGGTGCTCTACTCTTGCAAAGCGTCCCAGTCTAAGAAACCCACAGAGACAGTTAGAGTCTGTCTTCTGGGGTCACTATGAGTCAGAATCGACTCGACGGCTATGAGATTTGAACCTTGTCTGGCATCGTAACAACACCCCTGCCTCCACTGACAGACAGGAGGGGCCTGAGCATGAGTTGCACTGGCCAGGGATGAGACCCAGGTCTCCAGCATGGATGGTGACCATGCTATGCTACCACTGAAACCATCACTGGTCCCTGCAAAAGACGGCCAAATGGATTTCCTGATCTTCACCCGCTGAGGTTAACTTGGCAAAAAACACAAAACAAATGAAGTTACAGTTTTTACCCAGAAGAAGAAATGTTACTCCATGTACCTTGATAGCTATAAGATCAAGATTTCTTTTCACAAATTGGATCTGATGAGAAAGAGAAGATTCCCTTATTCAAGACATATTTGTTGAGGACCAGTCATCTTGGGAAAAATAACTCAAGGTACATATCTGCTGAAACTGAGCCAGTAATAGTATGGACATTAAAATGTCATCTTTCAGCGGTCCACACCTGTACACATCCCTCTAAACTCTGGTATGTGTGTGTGTGTATGTATTAGAACCAGGTAGGTTTGTGTAGCATTAGGAAAGTCACTTATTTTCACTGATATTCATGGGTTATATTAAAATTCAATAATGCCCCCTTCAGAAGATGTTATCTTAAATGAGATACATGTTTGTAAAGTGACTAATGAAGCTTCTGATAAAACCCCAACCAAACTCACTGCCATCAAGTAAATTCTGACTCCTAACAAACCGTGGGCCCGTCTAAACCTTTATGGCAGTAGAGATTCTAAACCTGTATTGGAGTAGAAAGCCTCATCTTTCTACAGCAAAGCACTGGTAGTTTCTAAGTTCTTTTATTTTTATTTTTTCAACAGATAGAAAACAAAAAGGTACACCACCGGAAGAAACATGTTCTGTGAACAACTGAAAAGCCACTGAGGCGCAACTACATCGCACCCACAGCCTGTCACAGGGCGCCCAGACAAGGCCACTGAGAACGGAGTTGGGCTGAGCTGTGAGGAGAGAAGCTCCCCCCCACCCCACCCCCAATTCATCTAGTCTGTCGGGCCCAAGCTGAGGATCACAGGACCAGCGGCACGCCAGGCCTAGTTTCCAAGTTCTAAAGTTAGCAGCCCAACACGTAACCCGCTATTCCAACCGGGCTCCTTTGACATACACAGAGAAGTGAAACTCCATGATGTAAGACAACAGAGTTGTACTATTATTTTGCTTTCTTTATTAGACTTATTAGTAAATCTGTTTCTTGCCAGTGAATGTGGGCTATCCTGGGGGGAAAATTGCAGTTTGTGTGTCTCACCAAAGCTTCTCCGGTATCCTTTCCCACAATCAGTGATGTGACCTCTCATAAGCGATGGCATCATGTGAGACGATTTGAGAAAGTAACGCTCCAATGCACAGGGAATATAAATGCACGATCCCAGGTGGTTACTATGCAGGAGGCAGTTCACACACATGAACGTGTTTGCCGTTGCCAGCAATCTACTTGCTAGTACTGTGGTAGCTGTGTGCCTTGGAGCCCATGCTGATGCATCGCAAACGTATGTGCAGAATGGAAGGTCCTCATTGGGTTTTCTTGACTGTGGTTGTTCTAGAATCAAGCTGCTAGGTCTATCTCCTGTGAAGCTGCTGAGTGGCTCAGATCACCAACCTTCTGGTTAGAGGCCCAGCGCTGAACTGTGTGTGCCACCAGGTACGAACATGGATAGGTGTTAATCATCCCATATTGCAAATGAGGAAATTGAGGGTTAGAAAAATGACGTGGTTGGCTTCCCTAGCGTTAGGTCTTACAACCTGAAAGTCCTAGACCCAGATTTTAAACCCAGGAATGCCTGGTTCTAAAGCGCTTGTGTCCTTTTCTCTGGGCTCGACTGTCAAAGGCAACCAGCCTCCAACAACCGAAGGGCCAGTAGGCACACTTGTACGGCGATAATAGATAAAGATGATAGTAAAGTCATAGAAGATAGGAAAGATAGGTGAGAGAATAAAATGAAGGAGTCAGACACATTTTATGGTAGCATGCTCACCTCAGCTCCTCTTGATGGACCACGTGGAACTAGGAGAAGAGAGAGTGTTTTCTATCTTGGGACATTTCTAGGTAGCCAAAGACATGCATATTCAGTAGTTACATGTGTCACAAGGTGGGTGGTATCTACATTAAGGTCCCTGAGCTCATACGTGAGGAAATGGAATACCTGCACTGGGGGAAGGTCCAATGGGGGCTGGGTGTCACAGTGGGAGGAGACAGTAAAAGGATGTCTGCTTCTATAGGGAGATAAAATCAGCCCTGTGCTCACTCTAAGGCTGCAGAGCTGTTAGGGGAGAATCTGTGGGAATATTTAAAGCAGGATAATGTATTTGGATATCACCTCTAACTTATCAAAGTGGAGGCTTTCCTACCATGGCAGACCAGCTTTCCGGGTTCCCTCTGTGACCAGTTAGGGGATATAGTTCTCGTCATATTTCCCTCAGTGTTAGTGTCCCACAGCAGACCAGCTGCTTGAAGGCATGCCAATGATTAGCTGTGCTGCCATTCCTCGAGGAAGTGTCCCAGCCGGAAAGTCATGGATTTTCATAGGAGGCTATCATGAGCTCTGCAGGGATCCCTGTGAACCAGCCATGATGCTTTCTAAGCAACAGATCTATCAAAGCCGATGAACCCCAGGGAGGGTAGCTCATTCTGTGAAAGAAATAACTGAATGAGCCAATAGAGTCATTTTCCTGGACAATGCTCAAGAAAAGACCACGACGTGGTCTTCTGACAGCCACCATCATGTGCTTGTCTGCTTAACTGTAAATGCACTAATCGATGTAAAGCCTGTCAAACTGAGTGATGGTCAATGGAGATGAGCGAGTGAGCTCATCAATTCGGCCATCTGACACATGCTACCATATTCGATGCCCAGAGTTCGTCTTGGATAGGCGGAAATGTTCAAGAGCAGACGCTCTGATTTTACCCATCACGAGTGCAGGCTCACTCCTGTCTAAGAGCTGACGCTGTCTAAGTCTGTCCAGGAGGGATGACTGGTTCCAGAGAAGGAAGGAAGTAAACGTGTACTACATTTTGCCTTGGGCCAGGCAATATAGTAAGGATTTCGCCTACTGTTATCAGGCTTACATCTGACAACTCAGTCTGTCCTGGAATTAATTTAAGAGAAAGTGCATCTTAGTCATGGGTACCTGGTTGTTGTGGTTGATGTGTCTGGTGATCCATGTATCAAATGTTTGGTTGCGATTTGAGATGCACAGCAAAAACTAGGGCATGGCCTTAGGAGCATTGCAGGAAAGAGCTGGGTGAGCGGCAAAGAGAACCTTTCCATAGCGTTGATGGCTCCAAGCGGACGAGAGAGGAGGTGTACGATCCTCACTGGGCCTGGGGTGAACCGTCTTTTGTGAGCCAACAAGAGTCAAGCCAGGAGGAAGGACAACAGACCTTACAAGAAGCAACTAGCAGAAGTGGCAACAGCAGCAGGGGTGCTATTGAGCTCTGGTGGAGTGGTGGGCGACATGCTGTGCTGCTAACAAAAGGCCAGGGGTTCCAGCCCCCCCCCCCTTGCTCTGCAGAAGAAAGATTAGACTTTCACTCCTGACACCCCCAAAGAGGTTAAGAATTGACTTGATGTCGTGTTTTATTTTTTTTAATGATAATAACCGCAGGTTTGTCTTTCATCAGGAGATGGAACCACGCAAGCATTGCTCAGCCTCTTGATGTGGTTAAGAAACAAAGGCGTCCACAGCTTCCTGTCTGAACACTAGGGACAGACGTGAAATTCCATCGCCTGCAGGCAAGTCGTTAGCCATACATCACTTAGTGCTAAAACGAATTCTGAAATCACAAAGCCACCAGAAAACGGAATTACACGAAACAGCCTCTCGGAGAGATGACAGTTGCCTCAAGTAGTCAACAGATGGAGCTGGGGGGCTGCGAACCCCTTGGATTTCAGCAGGGGCGGGGCCGTTGAGCTGGCCGCCGGCCGCCGGCCGCGCTGCGTCAGCTCCACGCCAATCCAGTGGATGCCCACGCCGCTCCCGGCCCGTGCACGCGGTCCGGGAACACGGTTTCAGCCCGCGAACGCGGGGGCAGCTGACGGCACAGTGATGTGTGTGGCCCCGTGCGGGCACAGGACCGGCTCCCAGGAGGAGCTTCGTTATTTGCTTATTTATTTATTTTCTCTCTTTCCGCCCCCCCACCCCCCGCCCGCTGCTTTAAGTCCACGAGCCCCATCCGTATCACGCAGAACCACAGGCTGGATCTGAAGGGTGGCTGCTTGGAAAGACCTGGAAGATGTGTACCTTGGGCTTGTTTTTACTTATTTCCTTTTACTTATTTATAGTTATAGTCATCCTTGGAAGCTTTCATTCCCTTTACAGAAGATCTCTACGCAGAACTCAAATGGTTTCGTTCATAATGGGCTGGGGAGGGAGTCAGCTAGAAACACCTCCCAGTGTGGGGGGCTGACATAACCTGGAACAACATAATTTGAGACCAGCCTCAAATTTGGCCCTAGGAAGGGGGAGGTGGGTGGGTGGGTGGGGGGAGGGCAGTGCCCTTCCCTGGTGAGGAGTCCAGCAATAGAGAGAGGAAGTTCCCTAAGGGCAGGGGCCAGCTGAGCTTGATTTCACTCATCATTTTATGCCCCACCCTAAAAAAGCCCTAAAAGCACACTTCCATCACATCAATTCTGACATCGACTTAGATTCTTGACAGTAGTAGAGCAGCTGATGGGTTTGAACCTTTCAGGTCATAGTTCAGGGCTTATTCAACAGCACCACCAGAGCTCCTTGCCCAGACCCTGGCAAAGTGCTCAGAACACTGTAAGTAGTCAATAGTTTATCATTAAAAACAAACAAACAACTTTACTGTTGACTAAGTTCCCTTGTAGCTTTGGCTCGGACATGACAGGCCCATGTTTTAAATGCTGGTTCTTTCATCCTGTCAGGACCCTGGGTGGCATAGTGGTTTCTCATTGGGCTGCTCACCACAAGGTCAGCACTTTGAAACCACCAGCCCCTCTGAGGGAGAAAGAGAGGCTTTCTACTCCAATTCAGACATTAGGCCTCTACTCAAGTACTCCCTCAATGCAAGAACACTTTAGTCTAATAACCTGGCATTCCATGATGCTCACCTTCCCAACACAATCGCTGAAGACAAAATGGGTGCATAAGCAAATGGGGTGAAGAAAGCTGAGGGTGCCTGGCTATCAAAAGATATAGTGTCTTAAAGGCTTGAAGATAAACAAGCGGCCATTTAGCTGAGAAACAAAGTCCACATGGAGGAAGCACACCAGCCTGTGTGATGATGAGGTGTCGATGGGATCCAGTATCAGGCATCAAAAACCCAGAAGAAAAAATCATATCAATGTGAATGAGGGGGAGTGCAGAGTGGAGACCCAAAGCCCATCTGTAGACAATTGGGCATCTCCTTAAAGAAGGGTCACAAGGAAGAGATGAGCCAGTTAAAGTGCTGTGTAGCATCGATGAAACATACAACTCTCCTCTAGTTCTTTAATGCTTGCCGCCGCCCCCATTATCATGATCCCAATTCTACCTTAAAATCTGGCTAGACCAGAGGATGTACATGAGTACAGATAAGAGCTGGAAACACAGGGAATCCAGACAGATAAACCCCTCAGGACCAATAATGAGAGTAGTGATACCAGGAGGGAAAGGTGAAGGTGGGGGAGAAAGGGGAACTGACCACAATGATCTGCCTATAACTGCCTCTCAGGGGAACGGACAACACAAAAGTGGGTGAAAGGAGACATTGGTCAGTGTAAGGCATGAGAAAATAATAATAATTTATAAATTATCAAGGGTTCATGAGGGAGGGAGGGTGGGGGAGGAAAGGGGAAAAAATGAGGAGCTGATACCAAGGACTCAAGTGGAAAGCAAATGTTTTGAGAATGATGATGGCAACAAATGTACAAATGCGCTTGACACAATGGATGTATTTATGGATTGCGATAAGACTAAAAAGTTCCACTGACAGAAGCCTATAGGGGCAGCTCTACCGAGTCTTTACGTTGCTCTGAGTCTGGGTCGACTCAATGGCAGTGGGTTTTCTTGTATCTTACCTGTGACAATGTTTAAGGTAAGCTCTTTGGCCTCCTCAGCAACAATGACTGCCTCATATGTTTCACCATATTCCCAGGACCTGAAAGAGAATAAGTGCTCAATACATATTTTGAATCAGTGAGACTCCATGCAGAAAGGTACGATGCTCTCTGCCTAGTAGGGTGAATGGGTATGAGGATAAAATGACAATGTATTTAAAGTGCCTGACACGTGAAAATATGTAAAAGAAAAACAAATGGTAGGTATTATTTTGTTGCTATAAATAGTCACTGCCTCACTCCAGGTAATTCGGAAATGTGAACCTGGGCCCTAACACCGTGGGTTTCTCCAAGAACGTCACAGTGACGTTATTTGCTCAGCCAGCCCTCCCTTCCATCCCCTCCTGTTTAAGTTTGTATTCAGAGCCACTTCAAGAGGTGCCCTGTCTGGGGTGGCAGGGGATGCTGATCAGAGTTAAGCATCTGCTTTAGCCCAGGGCTGGAGACCTGGTTCCTAGCACCAGGAGAGAGAGCTGCCCCTGTACTGGAGTCAGGAAGAAGTCCCCTGGATGCCCTGGTTGGGCCCAGAGGTAGACCACGACGTTCTAAGCTCATCCCTTTGAAAAGAGCCACAGTCATGTCTCAGGTGAGTTCCTAATTTTAAAGATGTTTGTGGAGCTAATCCTGCCTATGTTTTCCTTGAATTTTTCTTAGAGCGAGATATAAATGGAGATTTTCACCTCAGGATTGTGGAATCATTTGCTCAAATCTGCCTGGGATAAATGATTCTACCAACTTAACTGGTGTGCAAAACCTCAGAACTTCCTAGACCTCAGGAAAGGCAGACATTTGTAACTCTAGAGCTTTGTAAGATGAACAAAGACATTAATTTCCTCCCCAGAGTGCTTACAGAACGCCTTGCTTGGAGAACTCTGGAAGTCCCTATGATTCAGTGCTTCAGGAAGATGATGGCGCAAAGAAAACCCAACCTAATCACTCTTCTTGCAGTCTTGTTTTCTGTTTGGATGGGAATGGACTAGAAGTAGCTTTTAGGGAAGAAGTATTTTGCATTTGTATCCCTTTTTACTAAGCCATTTTTACTAAGTCAAGTTCTGTGAATTAAGCGGATCAGGCACTTAAAAGTAATCTTTTCCTATACCAGTGTACAGGGTCTGGTCTAGCCAGATTTGTAAGGTAAAATTGAGGTCATGATGCAGGGGAGGGGGAGGAGGAAGAATGAAAGAACTATAGGAAAGTTGTGTGTTTCGTTGGTGCTGTACTGCACCCTGACTGGCTTGTCTCTTCCTTGTGACCTTGTACACTGGTACAGATAAGAGCTGGAAACACAGGGAATCCAGGACAGATAATGAGAGATATTGGTCCCCTCAGGACCAATAACGAGAGTAGTGGTACCAGGAGGGTAGGGGGAAGGTGGGGAGGGAAATGGGAACTGATCAAAATGATTGACATATAACCACTCCCCTCCCCCAGGGGGACAAACAACAGAAAAGTGGGTGAAGGGAGACAGGAGATGATGCAAGATATGAAAATAATAATAATTTATAATTTATCAAGGGTTCATGAGAGAGGGTGGGGGAGAGAGGAAAAAATGAACTGATACTAAGGACTCAAGTAGAAAGAAAATATTTTGAAAATGATGATGGCAACATATGTACAAAAGTGCCTGACATAATAGATGGACGAATGGATTGTGATAAGAGCTGTAAGAGCCACCAATAAAATGATTTAAAAAATCATTTTAGTGTGAACCAGGGGAGGGTCTACAAGCAGATCATCAGTTTTGCATCCAATAACGCATCCCCTGTCCGGTTCAGGTCATCGATTGCCAGCACTTACTAGGCCCCTCCTCCCTGTGTATCCTGTTCCCGTTCCTCCCCCTTCCTGACCCTCCCTAACTTGGTCCTTGGTTAGATGCTGCCCCTTTGATCGCCAATAGTTGATTATTCTAAGGTGTGTGTAGCTCATTCGTGTTAGTGCTTTCCTTATAGGCCTGTCTATTGTTGACTGAAGATTAAACCACAGAAGTGCGTATTTCCAGACCAAAAAGGTAGATAAAGTCTCTGGGGTTCTGCCAGTCTCGATGTGACCACTCAGTCTGCTATCTTATGTTTCTGAGTTTTGCTCCACAGTTTTCTCCCACTCAATCCAGGATCCTCTACTCTGACTCCTCTCAGAGTGGTTGTTAGTGGTAACCTGGCACCATCTATCCAGTTCGGGACTCATAGTCACGAGGCTCTAGTACTTGTGGCCCATTAACTCATGGGAACAATTGTCTCATGTGTCTTTGATTTTCATCTCTCTTTTTCCCCCCGAGGACCGGGAGACACCAATAGTTGTTACTAAGATGGCCATTCACGAGCTTTTCAGATCCTGGCTCCTACTCACCAAAGTGGGAGGTAGAACTTTGTTTTCATGGATGAGGTTATCCCCTTGACCTTGGTGTTTCCAGAGGCCATGATCCTGAGTTTCCAGAACCAGGGACTCCATCCCTCAAGGTGTGGGTTATATCTAAGAAGTTCTCATAACCCTGTCCTATGTGAGCTTCAACATGTGGATGTGTTTGTGGCCAAGGAAAATGCTGTGGACAAATATTCTCTGTGAATCCTATAGCTATCAGACCATTCCCGCTCTCCTTCCCACACCGTTCAGCGGGCTTGTCTATCTCTGCAGCTACTGTTGATCTCCTTGAAGGATGGTGTGCACAGCTGTAGTTACCTCCTTTGCCTCTAACTTTTGAACTCCCCCCAGTATCTTCCCCTGCATCCATGTTTTGCCAACCTCCTTTTTATTGTATATTGAGATCAAGCCCTTTTAATCCCATTTTACAGATGAGGAAATAGAAGCCTGGCAAGATTTAGCTTATTATCCAGACTTGCATTTAATTAGGGGCAGAACTGGGACCTGTTTTCATCTACGGTGCTTTGTAAGGGACCATTCAGCCTCCCAGCTCCAAGCTGAATTGGGACTAAATGAAAGTAGCACCAAGTCAATATGAAACAAATAAATTATGTCATGAAATCGTCCTTCGGAAAATGCCTTTCCTAGTTTCATTTTAAAAGCGTCAAAATGGTATCTCATAGAAGTTAACTTTTACTCTCTTACCTTTCAAGTTCTAAAAATTAGCCTCAAGAATGTGATACTATTTCCTAATAATTTATTTTTGAGAATGTTTTCAAGAATGCCACCTTAGGAAAATAATTTTCTCTGGGAAAATACCTGAGAAGTTATCTCCTATAATTAAAACAACTTGGTCCATGATGGACTCCAGGGTCAAGGACAGGGGAAGTTCTTCTTTCCTAAAGGCATTGTTTCTTAAGCTTCAAACATATTTCCTTGCTTGGGAGCTCTGGCAGACACATGACCTAGAAAGCACATCTGCCTTAAACATGAACATACCTTCGATCGTCTTGAGTGTTTGATTAATTTACCAGCTGCTTCATTTCCAGAATGAAGTTATAATCACATATTTTCATTCCAAAATAACACCTCTCAAAAATCACCATCTTTACACTGAAGATATTGTTTCTGAAGAAATTGGAATAAATTGATGTGAAAGGCAGCACAGAATACCCGAGAAACTGCTGGGCTTTGGAATTAGAGTGGATTTCGATTCTTAACATCATCCATGAATGTGACCATTCATTCAATAAGATGTCGTACACCTCTGGCATCATGGTTTAGGCATACATGACAGAGAATAAAACGTGTGGTTCCCACCCTCATGGAACTTACAATCTGGTGTCTTTGCTCACTTGAGTGCCCTTGGCCAGGCTTTACTACTTCCCAGAACTCCCTTTTGAAAGTACGTAGCCATGGGTCCTGAAATGAATGCAGGTACCTGCTGCCCAGGACGGCTGCAGAAAGAATTGGGACAGCACTAAGTACCCGCCTCATGAGAGGAGGTCAGAGAATTTGGGCCGGGTTTCCGATGTCATTAAATCAAGCCTGGCAATAGAGGGCAGTAGAATCCCCAGTGACCTCTGTAGTTTAATTAGGATCCTTACAATTTGGGTTTTGTCCTCAAAAAGCTCCTCACCGAAACGGCCCTCACAGCCCTGGGCCTGGTGGTTGCAGGGGCCCTTCTCCAGAGTCATGCACTTCTGGGTAGGACACTTTATAATATTGACCGTGGCCTCCTGCTGGTGGGCCGCACTCCCGTGGCTTGCCTAAGTCGAGACTTTGCCGGTGCTCTTCCTGCTTTCCAGCTTCTTTAAGCCTGCCTTCTCTTTGTCCTCCTCGTCCTCTTCTTGAGAACCAGATCCGTGCGCGTGGTGCCCACATCTTCTTCACTAATTGTGGCCTTTTCCCTTCGCTCCAGACCCATCTACCCAACGTGCCGGTGGACATCTCCAACTACAGCTCCAGCCTGTGGACATCTCCACTTGTAGCTCCAGCCTGTGGACATCTCCACTTGTAGCTCCAGCCGGTGGACATCTCCACTTGTAGCTCCAGCCGGTGGACATCTCCACTT
>NW_022103896.1:45136866-45137741 GCF_000313985.2 Echinops telfairi | reverse complement strand
AGCTCCAGCCGGTGGACATCTTCACTTATAGCTCCAGCTGGTGGACATCTCCACTTGTAGCTCCAGCTGATCCGTTCCAGAAGTGGGCCTTGCTTCTCTCTTCCCATTCTTTAAGCCACCTACACTCTCAAGCACATGGACTGGGACAATTGAAATCCTCTGTCTCTTACTTCCCACATACCAATGGTCATCGAATATTGTTGATTTGGCCAAGTCTGTCCTTTTTTGGGCTTTCTCTTCCCTCTCGTGCACCCCGTCTTCCCCAGACGACAGCAGTAACTTCCAAAATGGGCTCCTGCTTGGGCTTCTTCATTCCATCTCACTTACTGCTACTAGATTCAGCTTGTTCCTCAGACATATTGCTTCCTTGTTCAAAGACCATATGAATGATTTCCCCAAAGCAGACAAAAACTAATGCTCAATTTCCTTAGTGTGGGCCCCTTGGCAACTCATTACAATCTGATTTCACCTGACTTTTTAGTCTTAAGTCTAAGAGAATCTCTAATCTTCTCCCCACATTCATGCAATTTACAGTCCAGTGGGGGAGAGGATCACAAATCAGCACATGCATCCATCTATGAATTATGAAAAGAGCTATGAGTGAAGAAAAAGGTTGCTATCAGAACATAAATCAAAGAGACTTGTTTGGCAGATCCGAGGAGCTTACAGAGTGTTGGGGTGACATACACGGAAAAGGAGAGTAAGTGAGAGCAGTTAGAGAGTAGACAGGGCCATCCACACAGGCGGTTAGGGGGCTGCGTGATGCCTTTGGAGCTTTATCCTTAGAGCAATGCGAAGCCATTGGAAGGGTTCAGACGTGATAAGCATGGTTATATTTGCCTTTTACAAAGACGCTCTTGCAGCTGGCCAATTCC
>NW_022103896.1:45127689-45135726 GCF_000313985.2 Echinops telfairi | reverse complement strand
GTCAGTTACACACCTGATATCTCAGACATTGTGAGGGTAATGAGTGCCTGGGGCAATCCCTAAATTGTGCCTGTTCCTCCTCCCCTCCCCCCCACCCAATTTGAGGTCCAGGGGCAATCACTAAATTGTGCCCTCCACCCCAGTATCAAAGTAAATATATGTTGATAGTGGCAATGCATCAACAGAAATGCTTCCCCCTTGGTCGTCTGGCTGCCCACCCAGGCTCCTCTCCTATTTGTCGTGCCTCAGAATGTTCTTCTCCTTGTCTCTCCTTTGGAATTGCACCTGGAGGCAAGTGAGCCCTCTTTCTCCCTCTCCATGCCTTTGAATGTCCACCACGTTGGAGGAAGGGTGTCGGACTCTACCAGGTTTGCAGAAACTGCTCACTGATACCCCCTTCAAGTGGTGTCCAGGGCTCCAGGCATACCTGTCATACCTTAGGTATGACCCTCATTCCCATCATACCAATATGTTCTTTTCCTATACGTTTTCAGCCTTATTATCTGCTTTGAATTATAAACTTCTATAAACAGAGGCTAAATGTCTTGAAATACCATTAGAAGGAAAAGAAGCTATTAGGAAATGGTGGCCCACTGAGCTTCCCCTCCTTTCAGGGTGACTATTTGGGGTGGGGCTAGAGGTTGGGGATCACTGAAGAGATAGGGGGCATCAGAGCCAGGAGAAAGGAAGGAGGCTGCTGCTTCTTACCGTTCCTCTCCGTATCTTCACTGATATACTGTCGAATTTCAGAATCAAAATCACTGCCATCGAGTCACCCGATAGTACAAAGCAGAGCTATCCCTTTGGGTTCCCCAGATTTTAAATCTTGACAGCAGCAGGTAGCTGCGTTTCTCCCTTGGGGAAACCAGTCGATTTGAACTATCTACCTTGTGGGTAGCAGCTAATGCATAACCCACTATGCCATTAGGGGATCCTTCATCTCCTTTATCTGAGGTTTCAATTTTCCCAGTTTCAGTTACCCTAGGTTCCACCACTGTCAGAAACTATTAAGTGGAAAATTTCAGAAATACACAGTTCTTGACTTTCAAACTGTACGCCCTGAGAACCACTGTGGAATCTCATGCTGCTCTGTCCTGTCCTCCAGCCGTGTGATCACCCCTGGGTCCATCCCTTAGTCACTCCGTAGCGGTCTCCGTGAGCAGATGGACTGCTGTGGTACCAAAGTGCTTGTGTTCAACCCTGGTTTTACTTCAGCATTGTTCTGTTAGAAGATTCTTGCTGTAACCTCTTGCTGTGCCTAATTTACAAGTTAAACTATCATATATACATGATATGTGGAATATATATATGTTGATAGAGAGATGGAAAACAGGATATATAAAGGAGTCACTACTATTCAAGGCTTCACACATCTTGGTATCTTGGAACATATCCCCCATGGATAAGGAGGTGAATTCCAACGTGCAGAAATAGAGACAAGCGTGATGTCATGGGTCATGTCTGGAGGGATCCAGACTATGGGCGTGTCAGTGGGGGCTGCGTTATTGATTCGCTGAGTGACCTGGAACATGGCACTGAACTTCTCTGTGTCTTGGTTTTCTCACCTGCCTCCCTACCCCATAAGGTTGTTTATGGTTTCGAACTCTTCATTGTGAATTAGGTGAAGGCTTGCAGAGAAGACCCTCAGCTTTACATCCAGCAGTGGCGCATAGTTGGTTACAATCTTGCAATGCAAGCCCTTCAATGTGCCGGCACGTGCCTCACTTCCTCAGTGTGTTCCCTTTCTTTTGTCCTCTGCTAAGTGCTGCCCTTTCAACCTTCTGTGGTTGATTGTTCTAGCACGAGGAGAGCTCCATTCCAGACTGAAGAGTGACCAGCGGGCCTTGTCTCTCTTTGATCAGTAACCCTGGGTCTCTCTTTTATGATGTTTCAGTTCTGTTCCACATTTTTCTTCTATTCCTTTCGGGACCTTCTAAGGCAGTGGTTCTCCACCTTCCTCAGCTGCGGCCCTTTCATACAGGTCCTCATGTTGTGATGACCCCCGACCATACAATTATTTTCATTGCTACTTCAGAACTGTAATTTCGCTACTGTTATGAATCATAATGTGAATAGCTGATATGCAGGATGTGTTTTCATCATTACAAACTGAAAATAATTAAAGCATATTGATTAATCACAAAGCAATATGAAATTATATTGTGAAATATTTATTTCTAATTACATATAAATGAAATTTTGTCTTGAAGCATAGTGTAGCATGGGTAACAGTCTTAATATAACAGCAGTAAAACTCAATAGCTACATTTTGCGATAGTATGTGTAAAAAAGCCAATGTCACTGCAAAGGTTGAGATAGCTTCTTTCTCACCAGATCAGCATATCTGCATGTGGGCAAACCTGCCTGGAGACGGATAGAGGAGCGTTGTCTCAATTCCTAAGGCCGTCGGAAATGAGTATTTTCCGTTAGTCTTAAGCAACTCCTGTGAAAGGGTCATTCGACCCCCAAAGGCATCTTAACCCACTGCTTTTTTTTAGGGCGGTAGTGTGTGGTGGCTGGGTACCATCTAGTTCTTCTGGAAGACTGATATTTGAGTGGTTCATTAGTGAATTGGACGAATTGTTTCCATATTAGTTTTTGTTTCCATATTAGTTTTCATCACGTTTCTTTCTTCCCGTCGGGAGAGACAGTTGCGCTGTAGATGGCTGTACACGAGTTTCTAAGACCCCAGTCCCTAAAGTAAGACGGAGCACGGCTTCTTTGTGAGCTCCTCCAGGGGTTGTTTGAAGGTGAAGTGTGGGAAGCAGAAGAATCAGTCCTGGCCGTGGTGAGAACTCAGTTCTTGTCAGTTGATCTTATAATTCATAAGTAGGAGAGTGCCTGTACTTGTATTTCTTCCAATTTTAAGATCCTTTGTTCTGTGTTAACTTGAAATTGCATTTATTTAATGCACACTTTTCATTTATTCTGGGGCAGACTATTTTGATGGGCTACAGAAATGTAATTAGCAGCGTGCAAATATTTTGATCAAGACTAAAAGCTGCCTCCAACATTTAGCATCGAGAACAAAACATTCAGAGTCATCACGCTTTGGAAGCGGCATGGGAGAGCTCTGTGGACACATCTCCTAACAAGTGAGGGATTCCGAATAAACAGCAATTATGTAGCAACAATGTAAGTAACAGCTGCAAGGAGTATGGAAACAAACAGAGCCTGGAGGTTTGTATAAATGATGGTGGGATAATTTATTATTGGGGTAACTGAAATATCAACCCAGGGAGTATCATTTGCATGGGAAATTTAAGACATGAAAATACTCCCATGTCATCTTGGAACATTTATTGCTAAAATGTTTACTTTTCGAAAGGAGGTTGTGACGTTAGCCAGCTGTGGCTTACCAGCAGGATGTATAGTGATGGTCAAACGTGTATATTTATCTGGCGGCGTCAGAATTTCCAGTCATGTCCTTGCCTGGGTATGGCAGCAATTTTCCATTTCCTCACTCTTTTTATCAGCAGTCATTTGTGAGACGTTTTCAGCACGTTGAGCCCATGAGAACAGCGAACGGCGAGGGGTGGCGGGGAGGACTAGGGGGGAGGAGAGAGAGAGGGTGAGCGAGCCAGCAGACAGGAACAAGCAGCTCTGTGGGCAAGAGAGGTCGAAACAGTACAGCGGAGGGCCAGCAAGAGGAAGGCTTCAGTTCAAAGCTTTCACATGTCTCTATTGTGGATTTCAGGACAAATATTCTTTATTCAAATTCACCCAAGAAGGCATCAAGGTGTCCCCTGGCCAGAGACCGAGTCATCTTTGAATGACATCAACATGACCCACTTCTATCTTGTCCCAAACCCTCCCGGAGCAGAGCAGAACCTCCATTAAGACTTACTAAGACGACCACCTGGGCCCCTTTCCCGTTTCCGTGTAGAAGGGTCTGAACATGGAAAGAGGTGAGCGAATCTTCCTCTCTGCCTGGGTACAATCCGAGAAGTAAAAAGCAACCACCGCTGCCAAACTCCCGGCTAGAGAGCCGAGGCTGACTCGTCGGGACCCCATGGGGTAGAGCCGTCCCTGTGGATTTCTGAGTCTGTATCTGTTATGGGAGGAGAAAGCCCAATCCTTCTCCTGTGGAGAGGCTGGTGGTTTTCAACTGTTGACCTTGTGGATGGCAGCCCGATGTGTGACCACTGTGACCTATGAACTTCCTGACCTACCCCTTTTGTGATAACTGATGCTTATAGAAATATGCCAGCCAGAATCTATGTGAGCAGTCTGAGGGACGGGGCAAGGTGTCTACGGAGGAACAGTCAAACGAGCCCATGCCCGGGAGAACGTGCCGTGTGTTGCCCATCGTCTTCTGTAAGAAGCTGCTTCCTTTCAGAAGGAAATACCGATTCGCCCGATGCACTCATTAGTCAAGAATTCAAACAAGAATTCGTCTTCCTGGGTTTCCCTTTTATTTTTCAAATTTACAAATGGTAAAAAACAAAACAAACACAAACAAAAGCCTATTGTTATCTAACTGGTCCTGACTCATAGTGACAGTCCAGGGCAGGAGAGAATTGCTCCTGGGGGGTGGGGGTGGGGGTTTCCAGGCTGTAATCTTCCTGGAAGCCCATCTTTCTCCCTTGGGGCAGCCGGTGGGTTGTAACCACCATGTTCCACACACACACACCCCCAACAGTTTATTGGCATATAATTCATATATCATACAATTCAATAGTTAAATCACATCAGTCACCACAATCTGTTTTAGAACATTTCTTCATTCTTGTACTCTTCGTTATTAGCTTCCTATTCTGCACCCACCCCTCACCCCACCTCCCCTGCCACACCCCCAAAGAACCATCAATCCAGTTGTTGTCTCTATAGACTTAGCTAACCTGGATTTCATGTCTATAAAAACATTAAGAAAAAACCAGCAACAATCACAAAGTAAAACAGATAAAAACCTCAATAGAAAATATGAAAAACTAGAACAAATGTAAATGGATAATAAGGGAGTTCAAATGATGGGGTGCTAAATTTTAACATAACTGAATCTATAACAATCTACTTTCCAGTGTGTTCTGTAGGATAGCAAGGCTATTCAGATCCCTGGCCCATAGTCAGAGGGGATTATAGAGGGGTTTAATTCTCGTGTATTTCCTCTTCACTTTTTAAAAAAACAACAAACACTGAAAAGCTTTGAAATGGGTCAAAAGGGAGATCAAGTGATAAGATATTGCATTTCACGTCTGCCACAATCACAATCACATCTCTCAACTCTGATCAGAGGGGATTCACCGAAGGCTTACTCCTCATGTGGAGAAACCTCCAACCGTTTGATTAGCGTCTGAACACTGAACCACGGCACTGCAAGGGCTCCTTTGGCAAACGGTAGCTCCCAATCAATATTTAGAGGAAAAGAAATACATGAATGAATTCTATTTTCCCTACAGTCTGCATTAGGGATGTAGGATGCTAAAACACATATGTTTGTGGCATGTTGGCTGTATTTCCTCTGAGATAAGTCATGTGGTGTGGTTTTAATTTCACATCATTTTAGAAATGAGTTAAGAACCAAGCTCAATGACTTAAGAGATTCCCAGAAACAGAAATTAGAACGTCACCACATTGGCCCCTTCTTCTATGCTGTAAATCAGCTTGGTTGACAATTTGGCTGACCTGGTCTGATTTACATAGAGGAAGCCTTATGCCCACTAAGTGTAAGAGATAAAGAAATAAAGGAACATTGAAGAACGGCATTATCCTGCATTCGTCCAATTTTCTCAGTTCAAAATTTCCCAGTGCCTTCCTAGGTGGAACAGATGTAAGGGATTAACGCTGTACCCTCTGAGAATGCAGCAGTGAAGCGAGGGGTGTTTGCACCGGACTGTCATCACACAAGACAGGAACCAAGCAAACTGGTGTGGGTGGAATGGTGGGTCTGATTCACTCACTGTTTACAGCAGCAAAAACAAGTTGAGTGCAACTAAGGCAGATTTACAGTTTGTTTGTGGAGTTTTGAACCAGCAAGGCTCATGTGCATGCTATATTTACTTAGTATTTATTACCGAGATTGTATCAAAGTTTACATAGTATAGGGCGTTTTAAAAATTTCCTCTGAAGTAAGACACTCTAGACAGTTCTAGGTCTCGGTGTATTTAGACGGCAGTTTTCAAATGTAAGTACGAGAGAAATGCCAGGCAACTGGATTTTCCCTGAAGAAAGAGAAAACGCTTGTCAATTGTGACAAGCAACAGTTAAACTTACCATCTCACTTGGTTGAGATGTCTATTTCTTCAGTTCTCTGTTATTTTATGATAATATGTCTGAGAGTGGGTTTATTTTCATTTGTAAAGTTTTGAGATTCCTGAACCTGAGGACTTTTACCTTGCATCAATTTTGTCAAATTAAAGCCATTATCTATTCAGTTTTTTTTGCCCTCTACTCGCTCTACATTTTATTCCTGCTGTTCCTATTAAAATGATGCGAGACCATCCCATTTCGTCCTTAAGGTCTTTTCATAGCTTGATATTTTTATTCTCTTCATCTTCCTGGGATAGCCAATCTTCCAATTCACTAATTCTCTTTTTATTTATAACATCTGCTGTTAGCCTGCCCACTGAGTTTGTTTTCAATCATGTTTTAAAATATCTTAATAGTTTTCCTTTTAAACAATTATGAAATTATGATACATTGCAAGGTTATTAGAACAAAGTGTTCTTGCGTTGATAGAGTACTTGAGTCGAGAGGCCCACTGTCTGTCTGCTACCTTAATACTTAACATATAAATATATGCACATAGATCTATTTCCCTATCGTTATATCTAAATATATTTACATGCCTGTATTTAGACCTGTATAAGTGTTTTTTGCTTCCTAATTCTTTCCTCTATTTCTATTTACTTGCCTCTTGTCCCACTATCATGTTTGGGCTTCATTTGGGTTTCAGTAATTCCTCTCTGCTACATTGCCCTTGATCACACCCCACCAGGCATCCTATGCCCTCCTTGCCATCCATTTTAAATCACTTGTGGTTCCCTTGTCCCTGGGATTGTTGACACCCCCTTTCTTTCCCCGCCTCCTCCTCTTCAGTGCTCTTCCATTCAGAACTATCGGTCCTGTTGTTTTCTCCTCTGGATTGTTTGTCCTGCCTAGCTTATCTAGAGAGACATGCCGAGACAATAATAAGCACAAAACAAGACAGAGCAAAACAAAACAATAAAACAAAACAAAACAACAAGAACAACAACAAAAAAGCCAATGACAAAAAAAGAAAAGCCTGTAAGTAGTTCCAGGTCTGTTTGTTGACCAATAGGAGTGTTTTCCGGTGGAGTCTGATGGGGTGCCATGCCCTGGCCCCAAAGTCTATTTTTGGTGTTCTTGGGGCTTGGTTACCCATTTTTTTTAAGCAGGCTGTTTTCTTACTGTTGAACTTAGAGAGTTCCTAATATATCTGGATCCAAAGCCTTTGTCAGATAGGTGATTTGCACACATTTTCTCCTGAGTTTATGCTATGTCTTTTTTATTTCAGAAAGTTCTATTTGATTCTATTTCCAAAGTCTGCTTCACCTTTTTTTCCCCAGAGATCTTGGATTACTTCTTAATCCTCCTTTAACATATTTAATGATATAAATCCTTTTAGATAATATTTAAAGTTCCATTTCTGTTTTCTTTTAAAAATAGTATATGCTAACTGTCTTTCATGGTATGTTATTTCCTCACATACCCTATAGTTTTAGGCTGTCAATATGACTCGTTAGAACTTAAACAGTGAAATCTCTATGGAGACTATGTTAAGGGGGATGTTCTTCAAGTGAGCTTTTGAATTTGTTCAGTTACTGACAGAGAAGTACTACCAGCGAAGAAGCACTTTTTTTTTTTTTTACTTTTATCATGATGCTGTTTATTGGTCTAGTTGTAAGGATTTTTCCTTTTTAAAAATAATTTTATTAGGGGCTCATACAACTCTTATCACAATCCATACATGCATCATTTGTGTAAAGCGCATTTGTACATGCATTGCCCTCATCATTCACAAAACATTTCCTCTCCACTGAAGCTCCCGGCATTAGGTCCTCATTTTTCCCCTCC
>NW_022103896.1:45125478-45126988 GCF_000313985.2 Echinops telfairi | reverse complement strand
TTGTGTCGGGAAGGTGAGCATCATAGAATGCCAATTTAATAGAAGAAAATATTCTTGCTTTGAGGGAGTACTTGAGTGGAGGCCCAATGTCCTGAAGAAGCACTTTTTTAACCATTATTTCAGATAAAATTTCCAAGATAATGCTTCTGGCATGAGTTTAAATATCCGATAAGTGGCTACAAATCCCCAAAGAAATATGTGTATATAGATGTAAAACCACCACTAAAAGCTGGACTTTAGAATTTTTAATTTTAAAATTCCCCATGGCTGACTTCGTGTCCAGGCTTTCAGTTCCAACTTTTTATCTCTAGGCTTAAGCCGCATCTCCTGTTCCCACGTTAAGTGTCAGTATCCAAGCCCTTCCTCTTATTGCAAGTCAAGCTTCTTCGGCTCTCATTCCTCTTATTAGTTTTGGTGTCTAGCAGTTTTTCTTACTTTATCATGCGCTCGAGTGCCCTTGGTGGTACAGGGCCTGCGTGCTCAGTTGCTACCCAAAGGCGTGTGATTGAACCTATCAGCTCTTTCCTCTGTGGAAGAAAGCGGTGGCTGTCTGCTTCCATTCAAGTTTACAGACGTGGAAGCTCTGGGGGACAGTGCCAGACTGTACCATTGCCATTGAGTCTGTTCCAACTCATGGTAACTTGATGGCACTCACGTGATCTTCGTTTAAATGCCGTCATTGTCTCTCTGTCTGCTAGCATGCAAGCTCTATGAAGTTGAGCATCAAACCACAGCAGTGGGAGAGAGAATACGTCTCACCATCTATGAGTCCCTTAGGAGATTGGGGTAGGTATGTCCTAGACAGAAGTGGTGCCCAGAGATGGGTGAATAGAATGTGATTATAACGAAGAAAGTGGAAATCTAATAGAAATCTATCTTTTTTGAAGGAAGACTGAATATATTAATGATATTGTCTTATAGTTTCCAGAGAAAAATAAATAAATCGGGGCAGGGTTGGGGGCGGGAAGGTTTTGACAGTGCTTCTCCAGCACTGGTTGGGGTTAAGTAGATCCAGACTAGGGCATGTAATGCAAGGATTATTTACCACACCTCCATGCAGCCTGAATGAAATCATCTTTCAGACTATCCCTTAGATCTGAATTCAGAGCCAGCAGGCAGGCATGTGATTAATAACCCGATTTTCTAGGTGTTCTGCATGGCAGACATGAGCATTTTGATCTGGGAGGACCACCCCACCTGGTAACGAATGGGTTGACATTCTGGCTCATATTGACTTCTGCAAGCTTTCTAAGTAGATCAGACCTCATCAACTCTGGTGCACTGAGAACATCCAGCTCAGCGATTGTCCAGGTAGGGTCAGAATGTGAAGGCAATGCAACAGACCTTAGACCAGTGCTTTCTCAGAGCTCCTCTCTGGTCTGGCTGCATCAGAATGACTTAGAAAGCTAAAAAAAAAAAAAAAAATATCCAGTCCTGGTCCCCTGTGTAGACCATTCGGATTGAGAATAAAAATATAAAAGATAAAAAGGGGAAGGAATTTGGGCTTTTA
>NW_022103896.1:45120711-45125378 GCF_000313985.2 Echinops telfairi | reverse complement strand
GGCAATGCAACAGACCTTAGACCAGTGCTTTCTCAGAGCTCCTCTCTGGTCTGGCTGCATCAGAATGACTTAGAAAGCTAAAAAAAAAAAAAAAATATCCAGTCCTGGTCCCCTGTGTAGACCATTCGGATTGAGAATAAAAATATAAAAGATAAAAAGGGGAAGGAATTTGGGCTTTTAACAAGCTTTTCTGGTGATTCTTATGCAGCTAGAATCAGTGACCTAGTAAATTTTTTCAACCCTATTTAACTTCAATACGCATCGTTTTTTTCTCTCACCCCCAAATAATGACTCTGATTGCAGAGGGCTTAATTGAGTTTAATGCAAACTCCAATACCATAGGCTTAATCATTCCACTGGTAATTGCATTTTGAAATAAGAGTTTATTAGTGCAAATAAATCTCTGCAGCAATAGGGCCATTTCGTTGTTTGGGGGAGCAAGGAGGAAGGCCCCGTTCAGTTCTAAGGCTCAACTCTCTGTGGCCCCTCCGATGTCTGGTGTCTCATCTCTGTTTCCCTCCAGTTTATAAGAATGTCTGCTCCCGAGGTGTATTTAGTTGTTTGATGGCAGCTGCCTGACAACAGCAGCCTCTGTGTATCGTTTCCGTCAGCCCTGGAAGCCACCTAAGAGGTAACAGTGCTTGATTTGAACTCTACCTCCCCTGCCAGTCATGCTGCCTGCTGTGAGCATTTACTCTCTTCTCTGGAAAACCTGAGAAACCAGACTCACTGCCATCAAATGGAGGTCGATTCAGAACAACCCAGTAGGACTGGGTAGAACTGCCCCTGTGAGTTTCCAAGGCTGTAAATGTTAACAGGAGTAGAAAACCCAGACTTTCTCCCATGGAGCCACAAGTGGTTTTGGACAGCGGACCTTGCGGATTACAGCCCAATGCCCAACCACTATGCCTCTAGGGCTCCTCCCTCCGCCGGAAGGTGGAGAAGAAACCAGCTGTGATTTGAGGGCCCTGGGGGAGTCAGTGATATAATTTTGGTGCGGGGGCGGGGGGGGGGGGGCCCGGAAGGAGAAGGAATTTTTATATCTTATCTTCTACTTAATATTATTCAACTAAGACAAGAGAAAGCAAATTAGTGGAAGATGAAGGGACTGACCCAGCAATTGATTGGCTTCCATCCAGGAAGTTGAGTTGATGCACTTTTTAGAATGGCTGCTTTGGAAAATAATTTTCCTCCAAATTAACCAACTCTTCTATCTTCAAATAAACCAAGTAAATGGGCTTTAAAAAGAAGCACATGTCATTCACAATTCATAGGTCCCAAATATATGCCTTAAGGTCTCTCTCAAGGCCAGTGCTAGAATTAGAAAGTGTAAATCTCATGAATATAAGTGGAAGTTGCACCGATATATGAGAATGATAGCAACCTTGGAGCCACTATTCTAATTCCACTCATTCAATTCTTCAGTCTCATCCAACCAATACTTATTGGCCACATACTGTGAGCCAATAGACTGGTCCTATGGACAAGCACTGGGCTCCTAGTCACTAGTTGGTGGTTCAAACCCACCAGCCACTATGGGGGAAAAGATGAGGCTGCCTGCTTCTGTAAAAATTTACCATCTCAGAAATCCCAGGGAACATTTCTACTCTGCCCTATAAGGTCACTAGGGGTTAGAATGGACTCAATGGTCATAAGTTTCATTTTGGGGTTGACATAGCATTAAGCAACCAGACTCACTGTCATTGAGTGGATTCCAACTCATAGTGACCCTGAAGACAGTGTACAACTGGCCCTGTAGGTTTCTGAGAAGGTAAATCCTTACAGGAGTGGAAAGCTTCATCTTTCTCCCTTGGACCAACTGATGGTTTCAAACTCCTGACCTTGCACTTAGCAGCCCAACATATGCTACCGTATGCCACCAGGGTTCTGAACACAGCATTAGGACATGGTATAAGTACCTAGATATGTATCCATCTATGTATCTAGAAATAGCCCTGGCCTCTGACATGTTTCAATCTGAGAGAGGAAGCAAAGATTTTACAAATGCAAATGACTACATAGCAAGATAACTAAGGGTCATAATAAAAATTTTAATAGGGCACCACACAGTTCAGTCCCATCTCAGTGGGTTTAGACCAGGTATAATCCTTGAATATGTCAACACTAGATGCCGAGATGTGTTCGGTTTGAACCAAGAAGGAAAAATGTTCTGGGAGCCTCATGACAGGATGCAATCTGTTCTTGGAGAGAATCGCTTTTGAGTTGGGTGGCAAATAATGAGGATATGTTTTTGGTAGAGTACTAATCAAGGTCTCTTTCAAATAAGTAGGTGCGAACAAAGATGGAGGGGTGAGTAGTCAGGGGGCTAAATGAAGGCATCACTGGAATATAAGCGATCAGAGAAAACGGACTTACCCAATCTCTTCTCTGAGCGAGAACGGTGTATATTTGAATGGAATACTTTGATCAGCCACTTGGGTGATGAGTAGGGGATTGAACTTGTTCATGATCTTGAGTTAATGATAACACTTGCTCTTTGAATGTATTGGCTCACAGGAACCACTGGGACACTGCTTCTAACGGTCTTCCTTCTCTTTCTCCTGTCCACCTCCTGCTGTCCTAAGGGAATGCTGAAGAAATGTCTAAAGAGTTATATGTTTGAATAGGATAGCTTATTGAGTTCCCCATATTTCTCTCTGGCCAAGTGGAAGAGTTCACACCAGATATAGGTGGCCCAGGGCTGCCTGTGGTGGAGGGAATCACTCACAGTGAAGAGAGAGCTTACGTGGTCATTATGACTTGGTAGAAAGATCAGAGAATTTCATCCAAAATACCTTGGCTCCAGGCCCAGTGCTACCACTAGCTATCCATACAATCTTATCAATGTTTGTTGAATATAGGAATGAATGGGTGAACGAATGACTGCTCTGAATTTGAGTTCCCGCCTCTTCAAGATCAGGATAAATATAACAATCTTCTTTGATCAGGCAGGTTTTGTTTGGGGATTTTTGTTTGTAGAGTGAATTTGAGAATGCATATGCGAGTGCTATGGAAACCATCAGGAGTCCCCTGAACTGCAGCAATGTTGCAGTCAGTTGGGTTATAAGGCAGGTCAGCAGGTACAGAATCTGCCCATGTTCTCGACGAACGCTTCTCTGATTGTTCCATCTGAGAGTTCTGCAGATCCCCCTTCCACATGAGCGTTGTGGGGGACACATGTCCACTAGCCCCCACCTGGAGAGCACTAGATCTAAAACCATAACTTCATTTTTACTAGTTTACAGCAAAAAGGGGCAAAATAAAGATGTATTTTTAATCAAAACTAATTCTATGCAAAGTTGAGGGATATCCTTTTAATTCCCTGAGATTACATTTCCTCTTCTATTTGCTGTCAAAAGATGTTGTTTTGTTTAAGTACTCGACTTTGGTGATATTTTAGTATCCTTAGAGGGAATGTCTCTCATCCCTGGAGAAGGCATGGTGCTTGATAAAGTGGAGGGGCAGCAGAAAAGAGGCAGGCCTCCACGAGATGGACGGACACAGCGCTGCACCATGTGTTTACGCACAGGGACAAGGGTGAGGACGGTGCAGAGCCGGGCGGCATTTCGTCCTGTTGGTGGAACTGACTTGATGGCACCTGACAACAACAGACATTTGTTTTCCATGACCTCCCTTTTCAGCCACACAAAGGGCCAACTCGGTCTGTATCACTTACCCCCTCACCCTATTTTTTTTGGTTGAACTTTTATTTACCTATAAATTCTCCAAGTTTAGGAACCATTAGGCCCCCCCAAAGCTCCAGGTAGACATTAAAAAATTGGGGTCCCTGCTTGAGCCCCTGCCATAAAAATTGAGTCCCTGCCATAAAAAGAATCCAAATCCTATGGATAAAAATAAGCCACAGAAAATCTTGGCCCCCATGCCAGCTATGTGGACAACAGCCCCTCTCCCCAAAAGAAGCTACTTGAGAGGATGACAATGAAGCTGCAGTTAGGGGAGAGGGGCATGTCTGATCAGAGCAAATGGGAGCATTTGGGGAGGAAGAGAGAGTGGAGCACATCCTGACCCACCAGGCCTGGAGGACGACATCCCCGCTCTGAACAGCCTGTGGACAGAGTGGACAATATGGCTGATCCCACCACGAGACATGCCATCCCTTGATGTCCCTGGGCTCTAAGGGGGACAACACTGGAGACTCAGGATTGGGACTGGCCCAGACTGACCCTGAGACACTGAGGCAAACCACAAAAAGCGTGTGGCAAAGCAACCGTGGGAGCAGAGCAGAGAGCCCTCGAGGGAGTACAAAGGACAGACTTGGGGGCCAGAGCATGGTACCCCATTGGTCCTGACTGAAGGACACACCTAGAGATAAAAAATCAGACCTTGATCTATTTACAGGTTTTTCTTTCTGCTTAAATTTTTTTTCTTTTAATTAATTTATTCTTCTATGGGTCATTGGTTCTCTTTTTTGCTGCCATCGCTGTGCTCTCACTGATTGCCTATCTTGCTATGGCTTGGTTTGTGATGCATATTAGTATCTCTACAGATCTATCTAGATGAGATAGACTGGATGAATAGTCTGGAGGAGAAAACAACGGGACCAACGGTTCTGGGGGGACACGGGAGAGGGGGAGGCAGGGGTAAGGAGGTGGTGCTGACCAACCCAGGGACAGGGGAGCAACAAATGATCCAAAAACAGTGGCAAG
>NW_022103896.1:45104113-45119358 GCF_000313985.2 Echinops telfairi | reverse complement strand
AGGGCAAATGTTTTGAGATTGATGAGGGCAACAGGTGGACATATGTGCTTGACTCAATGGATGTATGTATGGACTGTGATAAGAATTGTATGAGCCCTCAATAAAACAATTTAAAAAAAAGAATAATGAGGGTAACAAATGTACAAATGTGCTTTATACAATTGATATATGGATGGATTGTGATGAGTTGTATGAGCCCCCAATAAAATGACTGTAAAAAAAAGATGAAAAAAGAAAACTGTTTTAGCCTACTGTTCTAATAAAACACTGAGATATAATTTGTTGTCATATTTTCATGGGGTTTTTTGACAACCCTTATTAACAAAATAAATGATTAAGAGGGCTACACTTAATGAAGTGAAAGTGCCAGCTGAAATATGAATAGATACTTCTGAACATGACGATTTCAAAGCTGATCTAATTGACTGGGGAGAAGGAGACTCCAGCTTCAACTGCTTCGGCATTTTCCGTCTGTTGGCCTTTTCCAAGAGAACTTTTAAAGGACTGCTTTTGACCAAATTGGGTAGGCTACCAAACGGTATCAAATTGCATTTTAACTTTGACTCATGCTTTAGTGTACTAATCAAGTTTGACGCATAAAAGAGGTCATTCAAAATCCGCCATTGGATTGATTTCTTATCATTCTTAACGGCTTTCTATTATGGTTTTTAGTACATGCATGGAAGTTATAGAAATATTTCTTGACATTGTCCTCAAATCATTTGTTATTTTTTCCACCCTCTTATTTCTAGCTCTATGCCTCTTATTTCTCCCTTATGGTATTTCATTGCCTCAAGTGCTTTGCAACTTTGACTCTGAGCTGCTGCTTAGAAAAGGTTCCTCTGTAAACCTCAGAGGAGGCTTTCTGACCTTGGGGTTGTGCATTGTCTGTGCTGAACAGTTTAACATTTGTGTTCCCTGAAGCCCCAGGGTTTTCCATTGTTCCTGTACTATTTTTATTTCAATTTCTCAGCTTGTGGTATGACACGGAGAGAATTCATTTGGACTCCCACCTGCGTGAGCACAAACCCAGCTTTTAAATTTAAAAGATTTGACATTTTCATACTTGAACAAGACAGACAGCAAGCTTAAGTCACCATTAAGACCCTTTGATCGAGCACTTATTTTAAGAAGCCCTGGGGGTGCTGCAGGGCCAGTGCTGGAAGGCTCAGCAAAAGGTCAGCAGTTGAAATCCACCTGCCACTCCATGGGAGAAAAATGAGGCTGTCTGGTTCAATACAGATCCACAGCCTTGCAAACATTCTATAGGGTTGTTATGAATAGGAATCCTTGTATATTCTTTCAGATTCCCTTGTATATAGGCCTTTTGATTTCCCTGACAATAGGCATTGTACAAGGAGCTCTGGTGGAGTAATGGTTATGCATTGGGCTGCTAACCATAAAGCCAGCAGTTCGAAAACACCAGATGAGGATTTCTACTCCCCCAAAGAGTGACCATGTCATAAATCCATAGGGACAGTTCTACCCTGTCTTACAGGGTTTTGATGAGTCGAGATGGACTTGAGGGCAGTGAATTTTTTTCCAGTTATTTCCCACCTTGTTGGCCATCACATCAATGTGTGTAATGTAGGAAATACTAGGGATGGGTCAGGTCAATGTGAATGACTTTTGCAAAGTGCCATGACTGCTTTTTTCAAAGCTACCTCGTGAAACGGTGGTGGTGGAGGTTTATGGAATGTCTCAATTCCGATGGGGGGAATCATACTAATTCCTGGGATATGCTGCCCAGGTGATTTCTCCCCCATTACTTCCAAGTTGTTAACTTTCCTATTATTGTCCAGTCTCAAACCAGCCAACATCTCATTTGTAGCAGCTGCCCAATGTTATTTGAACATTTTCTCGGCAGGATTTTGCCTCTAGCTGGGGTTTAACAGTCTCATGCTCAGCACACGTGGATAAACTCAAAAGAGCTTATCCACTCAAGCCATCCCAGCCAAAGGCAGGAGCAACTGGAATCCACGATTCAATCAAGAGCTTCTGAGTTCTACACCTCCTTCCTGGGAGCGCTGGACCCCAGCAGCACTCCAGCTTGTAAAAACCTCACCACATCGAACATGTTTAAAGTCTCAAGAACAATGCACGGCACGAGGGAGGGACAGCTGAAGAGTTGTGGAAACAGCAGAGCCCAGGCCTGGAATGCTGCCACCCTGAGGTTCCGGGCATGCAGACAGACACACGGACAGATGGCGAGACATGGAGGAGAAGCTTGATTGTGAGTTTTACCAATTCTACAACCCGAGCCCCACAACTTCAGACCCTGTCTGACTCGCTCCCAGCACAGGGTGGCTTCCTGACTCCCTCCCAGGCGTTTGTTCTGTTCCAAGATGATCTCATCCCGGAGCTGGGCTTTTGCCCTGATCAGTTAAAGGAAACAGACGCTGACTTGGCAGTGCAGTGCTTGCCTGGGAGAAGATGAGCCAGGCGCCCTTCTTTGCTTTTGAACCAGCAGTCACTCCGTGGGAGAAAGACAAGACTTTCTCCACCAGCAAAGACTTACTGTCTTGGAACCCCACAGTGGTGATTCTACTCTGTCTTATTGGGTCGCGGTGCGTTAGAATCGACTTCAGAACAGTGAGTTGGTTTTTGGTTTTAGTTTTTTTTTTTTTGGAGGGGGGGTCCTTATTTAATGCTGAATTTATGCCCTTTGCTCTTCTCTCCTTTTCACTGTTCTCTCTTTTCTCCAGTGAAAAGGTAGTGAAAAGTGGATAATTATGTTGTTAGTGATATCGCTTTTTCTGTATTTCCTCTTGCTTTCTTGCTCCCAAGTTTTAATCTGCCGCAGATCCCAGGTGGAACCAACAGCGAATCACCTGACCACTAACCCCAAGTTTGCTGGTGTGAACCCCTCTGGAGATGGCTCGGAAGAAAGGATGGGTGAGCTGCCTCTGAAAGAACACACAGCCCCAAAGACCCAAGGAAGTGCAGCTCTACGCAGCTAATACACGAGGTCACTCTGAGTGGGAATCAGCTAGAGGATAATTGTTGGCTTTGTTTTGATTTCTATTTTTATTTTTAAGACAGAGGGATAAACTCTTAGAGTTTGAAAGGACTCGCATACCTTTTCTACAGGTAGCCAGCCCTGTCACTTCTGCTGGGATGTTTCCCATACACCAAGAAAGGCAGCACCACCTTCGAGGGGTTGCTAGTTTGGGAGGCAGGCAAGCTGGATTTGAGCCTGGATGCTGTGGTTGGCTCCTGCAGGGTTGGGCTATCTCGTTGCTAGGTTCTTGGCCTCTCTGGGCCTCAGACATCTAATCCATGAAATGGGGCTAAGGAAGCATGCAGATGAGGCTGACTGTGGCCCCGATCTGCAGTGCTACACGTGAGATGCAGCTGAGAGAGAGGTGCTGAAGCCCATGAGCTGCTGAAGAGACTCCATTAAGGAGACAGGTCCCGGAGGCTCCGAAGATGAACCTGAGGAGCACAGGGCGGATGGTGGCCGAGATGGCCCCTCTAGCTGGGCTCCTCACTCAGGAACCAGGAGGCCATTGTAAGATGATGGCTCAAACTTTGGACCTACCATTGGTAGCTTGTGTGACTGTCCTCAAGTTACTTAAGGTTTTGAGCTTCATTTTTCTCATCTGAGAACTGACAAAAGACAGTCTTCCCATGGGACGGTCGGGAGGCTTCAAGTAAGTGAATGAATGCCCATCAAACATTGAGCAAGAGGCCTGATGTTGTTGTGTGCTGTCCAGTTGGTTCTGACTCATAGTTTATCAAAGCTCAGAAATGGACCCAACCAGACCAATGATCAGAAAGATGACATAGAACCAGGCAACCTTAGTTCTAGTTTGTAAGGTTCCTGGTGGCATGGGCTCGGCACTGAGCTGCTCAACACAAGGTCAGTGGTTCAAACCCACCAGCTGCTGTTCAGGAAAAAGATGAGGCAGTGTTGTTGTTGTTCTTAGGTGCCATCAAATTGGTTCCCATCTGAACAAAACACTGCATGGTCTTACTCCATCTTCACGATTGTTCCTATGCCGGGGACCATTGTTGCAGCCATTGTCCCAATCCATCTCACCAGGGCCTTCTGTTTTGCTGCTCTCCACTGTACTAAGTATGATGTCTTTCTTTAGGAACAGGTCTTTCCTGACAATATGTCCAAAGTATGTAAGATGAAGTCTTGCCATCCTTGCCGCTAAGGAGCACTCTGGCTGTACTTCTTCCAAGACAGATTTGTTTGTCAATTAGCAGAACATGGCATTTCCAATTTTTTTGTTGTTGCCAGCACCACAATTCAAATGCATAACTTCTTCTTCAATCTTCCTTACTCAATGTCAACTTTCACATGGATGTCCGGCAATGGAAAACACCGTGGCTTGGGTCAGGTTCACTTACGTCCTCCAAGTGTGGCTTTTCAACACTCTTAAAGATGTCCTGTACAGCATATTTACCTAATGCAATATGTCTTTTGATCTCTGGACTGCTGCTTTCAGGAGCATTGATTGTGGATCCAAGCAAGACAAAATCCGTGACAGTTTCAACCTTTTCTCAGTTCATCATGATGTTACCTATTGGTCCAGTTGAGAGGAATTTGGTCTTCTTTACATTGAGTCGTAATCTATACTGAAGATTGAAGTTCTTGATCTTCATCAGCAAGTACTTCAAGTTCTCTTCACTTTCAGTAAGCAAGGTTGTGGAATCTGCATGCCGCAGGTTGTTAATAAGCTTTTCTCCAAATGTTACCAATCATTAGCCTAAGAGAAATGCAAATGAAAAGAACTATGAGATACCACCTAACACTCTCAAAGATAGCCCAATTCAAAAAAGCAGAAAGCAACAAGTGTTGGAGAGGCGGTGGTGAGATAGGAACTCTCATCCACTGCTGGTGGATCTATAGGTATGTACAGCCACTGTGGAAATAGATTTCATGATATCTAAAACAGATGGAAATTTAGCTACCATATGACCCAGCAATCCCCCTACGGGGCATACACCCAGAAGAAGCAAAAAACAAACCACGCCCAGACATCTGTGCTCCAATGTTCATCGCAGCACAGTTCACAATTGCAAGGAGTTGGAAACAACCCAAATTTCCATCAATGGATGAATGGATTTAAACACTGTGGTACATACATACAATGGAGTACTACGCATGCATGGGAAGAACTGCAGGAAATTATGGTAAGCAAAGTAAGCCAAGCACAAAAGGACAAGTATAACATGAGTCCACTGAGGTAAGCTTAAAAATGCAAAGGGGCATGGGGTAAGGTCCAGGCAATATGGCGGGGGCCAGACCAAATCCAGGGATGCATATGGCAGCCAACTTAAAAGGAGAGGAAATAAAGAGAATTAAAAAAAAAAAAAGACATGGGTAGAGGGGTAACAGGGCACTAACCCACCCAAGGGGAGGGTATTATATATATCTCCACAGGGAATGAGGGACCAGACTTCAACCTGGTGATCCAAGACGTGAATGCAACATACTGGCACGAAGCAGGGAACCAATAAAGAGATCTGAGTGGCCGGCCCCAATCCCAACTACGTGGAGAACTGCCTCTCCCCACAGAAAAATGCACTTCAGAGGACAGCTCTGAAGCTACAGCTTAAGGGGAGGGACATGTCCGATCAGAACATATAGGAGCAAATAAAGCAGGAGGAAGAGAGAGTGGAGAACATCTTGGCCCACCAAGCCCTGAGGACGATATCCCTGCTGAGAGCAGCAATGCACAGAGAAGACCATAGGTCCGGCCCTACTATGAGACATTGACCCATAGCCTTATGGGGGACAACACCAGAGACATGGTGCAGGAATTGCGCCTAATCTGACCCCACCACATCAAGGCAAAACACTAAGGGCGTGCAACAAAACAGCAAGGGGAGCAGAGCAACGAAGTCCCCAGGGAATAAAAAAAAAATAGACTTTGGAGCCAGCGCATGGCACCCCATCAGATTCCACCAGAAAACACTCATAAAGGTCAACAAACAGACCTTGAACTATTTATAGGCTTTTTGTTGTTGTTGTTTGGTTTTTGTTGTTGCTTTGTTTTGTTCTCTTGTTTTTTTGTGCATATTATTATTTCTGCAGGTCTAACTAAATAAGATAGGTGGGATAAACAATCTAGAGGAGAAAACAATGGGACTGACAGTTTTGAGGGGACATGGGAGATGGGGAGGTGGGGGAAAGGAAGTGGGTGTTAACAAACCCAGGGACAAGGGAACAGCAAGTGATCTAAAATCAATGGTGAGGAGAGTGTAAGAGGCCTGGTAGGGCTTGATCAAGGGCAATGTAACTGAGAGGAATTACTGAAACCCAAATGAAGGCTGAGCATGATAGTGGGACAAGAGAAAAGTCAAAGGAAATAGAGGAAAGAACTAGGAGGCAAAGGGCAATTATAGAGGTCTAAATATAGGCATGTACATATGTAAATATATTTATATATGACGATGGGGAAATAGATCTATGTACATATATTTATAGGTTTAGTATTAAGGTAGCAGATGGACACTGGGACTCTACTCAAGTACTCCCTCAATGCAAGAACACTTTGTTCTATTAACCTGGCATTCCATGATGCTCACCTTCCCAACACGATCACTGAAGACAAAGCAGGTGCATAGACAAATGTGGGGAAGAAAGCTGATGGTACCCGGCTATCAAAAAATATAGTGTCTCGGGTCTTAAAGGCTTGAAGGTAAACAAGCGGCCATCTAGCTGAGAAGTAGCAAAGCCCACATGGAAGAGGCACACCAGCCTGTGTGATCATGAGGTGTTGATAGGATCAGGTATCAGGCATCAAAGAACAAAAATTCTTATCATTGTGAATGAGGGAGGAGTGCGGAGTGGAGACCCAAAGTCAATCTGTATGCAACTGGACATCCCTTACCTAAGGGTTGTGGGGAGGAGACAACTTACTCAGGTGCAGTTGGTGCAGTATAGCACTGATGAAACATACAACTCTCCTCTAGTTCTTTAATGCTTCCTCCCACCCACCCGCCCACCACTATCATAATCCCCTTCTACCTTACAAATCTGGCTAGACTGAAGCATGTACACTGGTACAGATAAGAGCTGGAAACACAGTGAATCCAGGACAGATAAACCCCTTAGGACCAATAATGAGAGTAGCGATAACAGGAGGGTAAGGGAAAGGTGGGAGAAGAAAGGGGGAGCTAATCACAATTATCTGTATATAACCCCCTCCCAGGGGGACAGACACCATAAAAGTCGGTGAAGGGAGACATTGGTCAGTGTAAGACATGAACAAATGATAATTTATAAATTATTGTAGGTTTGTGAGGGAGGGAAGGTTGGGGAGGGAGGGGGAAAAATGAGGAGCTGATACCAAGGGCTCAAGTAGAAAGAAAATATTTTGAGAATGATGAAGGCAACAAATGTACAAATGTGCTTGACACAATGGATGGATTGTGATAGGAGTTGTACACCCCCCAATAAAATGAGTTAACAAAAAATAAGCTTTTCTCCAATCCTGATGCCACATTCTTCCTCATATAATCCAGATTCTCTGATGATTTGCTCAGTATACAGATTGAATAAGTATGGTGAGAGGATGTAAACCTGATGTGCACCTTTTCTGATTTTAAACCATATGCTGTTCCCTTGTTCTGTTTGCACAACTGCCTTTTGATCCACATACCACTTCCTCATGAGCACAATGAAGTGGTCTGGGATTCCCATTCTTCTCAAGGTTATCCACAGTTTATTATGGTCCACTCAGTCCAATGTCTTTTGCATAATCAATAGAACACAAGTAAACATCTTTCTGGTATTCTCTGCTTTGAACCAAGATCCATCTGACACCAGCAATAATATCCTTTGTTCCATGTCCTCTTCTGAATCCGCCGGAGCGTTTGGCAGGTTCCTGTCAGTCAGTACTGCAACCGTTGTTGGATGATCTTAAGCAAAATTTTAGTTGCATGTCATATCACCGATGTGGTTGTGTAGTGAGCATTCTGTTGGGTCACCTTTCTTTGGAATGGGCACAAATATGGCTATCTTCCAAGCAGTTGGCCAAGTAGCTGTCTTCCACATTTCCTGGCACAGATGAACGGAAGCTTCAGTGCTTCATCAGCTGGTTGAAACATTTCAGTCGCCATACCATTATTTCTGGACCCTCGTTTTGGGATAATGCATTCAGTGAAGCTTGAGCATCTTCCTGCAGTGCCATTGGTTCTCGTTCATATGCCACCTCCTGAAACTGTGGAATATTGATTTTTTTTTGCTACTGCAGCTCTGTGTATTTGTTCCATCTCCTATTGATGTTTCCTGTATCATCCAACAGTTTGCTCACAGAATCTTTCAATATTGTAACTCGAGGCTTGAATTTCAAGATGAGGCTTTATGTTCCCATAAAGATTTACAGTCTCAAAACCCCATAGGAGCAGTTCTAATTTGTCCTATCGGTAGCTTAGTTAGAATCGACTTGGTGGAAGTGAGTGTGTTTTTTTGAGTTTTGGTCATGTGTCGGGGGTGACTCAAGACACTAATAACAACAGCAGAATTAAGTAGGAGACAGCATCCTAGTTCAGTAACATCTGTCCCTATGCAGTACACTTCTTTTTGGGAAGTGGAGACATGGAGAACCACAGAGCGACATTTGGAAAGGTTACTGTGAGACCTGTCCAATTGAAACTATGGCACTCATGTTCGGGGTTTTCCTAAGGTATCCATGCTGTTGGGCAGAATTGGGGTGTGGGTTTCAGGTTTCATCTGGCCAGCCTAAGAGTCCTGGAGCACTCACCGTACGTGAGTGGGTGCAACGCTCCACAATGGAATGCCGCACAGGCCTGCTGGCACTGTCCACCCAGCACTGGGCTGCCAACCAAAGGTCTCCACACAAGAGAGATGAGGTCAGTTCCCGGAAGAATGTGCTGTCTCGGAAGCCCCCCAGAGGACCATTTTGAGTACTCATGAACCCCACAGCAGTGGGTTTTCAACCCCCACGCTGAGGTTCAGACTGAAGCCTGCAGCTGGTGCCATTTTTGACTGTCGCTCTCAGGAGCCCACTTAGAGCTTGGAGGAAAGAAGATGGAGCAGATCTTTCCTCTACTGCCACCGGACAGATTGACAGCATCTACGTTTTCCATGACCTCTCTTCATCTCGTTGGCCACCCAACTTTTAAAATCTGAAAGTTTAGCAATATTCCCACACATATATACTATACTGATAACTAACTCTGTATCTTTGGTCTTCCCACCACTTCTACCCAAATGTTCTTCCACAGGTCTTCAGCTGTCCAACTGCCTACACACTTTAAGGTTCAGCTGAGGAACCAGCTCTTCTGGGATGTCTTCCCTGGACGCTGTGGCATATTGAGCATTCTGTTCCTTGTGTCTTGGAAAACTTCAGGAAGCACAGCCTCAGGAAGATTGAGTGTCTTGCTCAAGGTTTGCCACTCTGCCTCCATGGCTCTATGTGTTAAAACCTGGAGTTTAAGCAAGAATGGACTTGTTTCAAAGCCAAGCGCCTCTCCTCTCTAAGATATGCTGCCCCTGTGCCTCGTACCATCTTCTGTATTCTCACAAACCCTTTGCTGGCTTATGCTGTCATCAGTGAGAGATTATATGCACTTCATTTCCTTAGATGTTGATTTCCCTGACACAGAGAATCACTTGCAGTACAAGAATTCTCTGTGCCCTGCCGTTACTCCAACACAGAATGTTCAATCAGTAAAGGCTAAAAGGTATGAGTATTGAATGAAACTGCATGAGACTTATTATTAAATGATAATGGAAAGAGATAGGGATCTGGGGAAACTCTTTGCCCAGGTGGGAATAGAAAAATATATTAACCAGCCAGGTAATTAAATGTGGAGGAAAAAGTATTTAAAGAAAACCTGGGATAATATCTTTGCTATCAAGTGTTTGGCAAATATTTCTTAAATATAAAGGAAAATAATTTATATTTGACTTAATAAAAATTAAATATTTATGCTTATTAAAAGAGAATATTAAATGATATGAAATATTATCTTGAATATTCAATGAAAAAGAAAGCTACATACTGAAAGTAATATTCACAATTTTGATAGTTTCTGCCTAGATAATATAAGGAACATTTATAATTTAGTAATAACTAGGTAAACAGCCCAATAAAAATGGGCAAACAACACACACACACACACACACACACACTCATTTATTCACCACCGATGAGGCTATTCTGACTCACAGCGACCCTATAGGACCGAGGAAAACTGAAACTGGAACTGCTCATGGGAATGGAAAGCCTCATCTCTTTCCTGTGGAGTGGCTGGTGGATTTGAACTGCCAACCGGTTAGCAGCCCAACAGGCAACACTCTATGCTACTACAAGACGATATGAGAAAGACCAATAAGCATATTAAAGATACTTCATTGGACAGTATTCAATAAATATAAATTAAAACCACAATAAAGCACCAATCCACAATCACAAGAATGGCTAAAACAACACCAACAACAAGAAAACTAAATAGTAAAAAAAAACACCCCAAAACAAAATACTAAATATTGGCAAGAATGTCGCAGGGTTGCTATAAGTCAGCACTGACTCCATGGACGGGAGTTTGTAGGATAACTCACCCTCTCCTACAGCGCAACCATTTGGAAAAACCATCTCTCCATGCCATGCGAAGTTAAATGTGTACCTAGGCTCTGAACTAGAAATTCTACCCCTGATTTTTTTTTAACCTAGATAAAATGAAAACATCTACAAATTTGTATTTGTTTATAGAAGTTTATTTATAAAGGTCCCAAAACCTCAAACGTCTACCAACAGAATGGATAAGCCGTAGCATTTTCATTCAGTGGAATACAACTCGGTAGTAGAAAGGAGCTAAACTATAACTATAGGTACACGCAGCAACTTGGATAAATCCCAAAATGCGTGATGTAGAATGACAGCAGCCAGTTACAAAAGCGTCCGTACCGAACAGGTCTATTTCATTTCTCTGCTGTTGCGAGTCAGGAGGGCTGCCGCTTTTGGGTGCTGGGCCTGAGTGGGGCAGGGCCAAGAAGACACTGGCATGAAAGAGATGTTTGCTCTTTGGATTGGGCTGTGTTGGCACAGGTATATTTATTTGTCAAAATCCGTGGAATGACACTCCTAAAATCTATTTTTTAAAGTGAATGAGGCCAGTGGAGGAAAAAGAACTATTGTGCTTTGCTCAGACCACACTAGAAAATACTGTGTTCAGTTTTGAATACATTTTAAAAACAGAAACAAATCAAACTATGGATCAAGTTTGCCAGGATGCACCAGCATCTGGAAGCCTTGAAGTATGAAGAAGTGAAGGAACCGGGAAACGCAGGCAGGAGAGGAAATGAGGAGGGAGTGCTCTCCTCATCAATGACCGGAGGGAGGGCAGCTGGGGATGAAAGGTTACCGTGGACTTTTCCAGAGGGCTGAACCAGGCCTCAAGAGTTCAAGTCATGAAGACGTAGATTTTTCCAAGGGGGCTGTTGGACAAAGCAAAACTGAGTATGTAGGCGCAGAGCCTGGGCAGCAGGCAGTGAAGCCTGGGACCACTCTTCCTAAGAGGATGGAGAGGCCTTGAAGCAGAGAGGGACCTGAGACATTGCAGGCAGTAGAGTGGGCTTGTAGGCACCTTGGTGGTGTAGTGGTTACATGCTGGGCTGCTAACTGAGAGGTCAGTAGTTTGAAACCACCGGCTGCTCCAAGGGGCTTTCTGCTCCCATACCCACAAGGATAGTTCTACCCTGTGCTATAGGGTTACAACGATTCGGCATCAACTCGGTGGCAGTGAGTGAGAGTGGACTTGCGGTCTGCGTGTGCGTGCCTGGGTTGTGCAAGCACCGTGTGTGCATATTTTGGAGCTATGGAGGAGTGCAGTGAATGCAGAATGACTCACAATGTGCCTAAGCAGACACCGGTGATATTAGTACATCTCATGTGTTCACATGAGTCATGGTACGGTTTTTCAGATGAAAGCCTTTCACATCATGCTCTCAGGTCTGACTAAGCAATTGAAATGGATTTTAGAGAAAATGGGACTGAGTCACAAAGCTATTAGCGATAGAAATCTGCGGCGGAGTGGCCCACCTGTCTAACCTTTCCAATGAGGAAGATCAGCTGCAGCCATCTCGTCCCCAGCTGGCACGTTCCTTTTCCCTGCTCTATCTTATATTATCTGTGATTGCCCATCAGAATATAGTCTTCTTGAGATCAAGGGTATTGGTGGTCTTATTCACTGCTGTGTGTCCTAGTTCCTGGAGGGAATACTGCCTGGCACAAAAAGGGGCTCACTAAATAATTGAGGATCAAATGGTGTTGGAGGCAGAGCTTATTTGGTGATGGCCGGTGGATACAAGCTCCTGAAACAAAGGTCAGTCATTCATGGGCATTAGTGAGCGTTTCAAGGGCTTGTTTCTTTAACAAAGGCATTCTTACAATACCCTGGTAGCAGTTGCTCCTTGTGCACATGCAGAGAGCTCCTGGACTTCATTTTCTGCTCTGCCGTCACTGCTCAAACAGGTTTCATGCAGGGTTGGATACAGATTGCAGTGAACCTCCCCTTTCCTGCCCTGGGACTCCTTTGATGCCTTGCTGTGAGATGCCCACAGCAAGTTGCTGGGCACTCATGCATGTACAATCAGAAATGTGAGTCCTAATGGGCCACCCACCCTTGATCACTGGGGGATGGCGGGAGCCAAGGTTATATGTTCTCCCTTTTGCCCTCCAGGTGGCCCTTCTAAGATGCATTGCATGAGGCACCTCAGAAAGTTTAGGCAAAATCAAGCACCAGTGGCTCTGCAGGAGGGCCAGCTTGATACTGCCACCTTATATTGGGAGCCCTGGTGGTGCTCCGGAATGGGTGTTGGCTGCTAATCACAAGTTCACTGGTTCAAACCCACTAGCCACTCTGATGGAGAAAGATGAGGCTGTCCACTCCCATAAAGATTTAGAATCTCAGAAACTGGAATCAAGGTAGAACCGAGGTGACAATGGGTTTGTTTGCTTGATTTTTTTCACCACCTATGGCCCTGATTTTTTCAAACACCAGCAGGGGCACTCATCTCAGCAAAACTTCCAGACTAAGTCAGATGAGAAAGAAAGGCCTGGTGGTCTGTTTCCAAAAACTAGACCGTGCAAACCCTGAGGACCACCACAGCGTGTTGCCTGGTAGGGTCCTGCAGGGTGAGCCCCTGACATTGGAAGGCACTCGATTTACTCGTGAGCAGCACGATGGGCTCAGAATACCGACAATCACAAAGACGGGCCAGGTCCAGGCGCTGTTTCGTTTGGTTATCCACGAGGTTGCCATGGCTGGCAGCAAGCATGAGGGTGGCTAACAACAGCGGCCCCCACCGGGTCGGCTTCTCCTCATCACTGGGACCATGACCCAAATTAACCACAGGCCTGTGTGCATTGCTCTCGAGCTCTGTTTTCTGGGTTCCCACCTTAAGCCATGAAGCGGACTTTCCTTTCCTTGGACTTCTAAGTGCTTACTTGTTTTTAGAAAAACCACCGGTAGATTGGTCAGGGGCTTTTGGCAAGAAGGACTCATTCCAATTCTACCTTGCCCTTTTTGTCCCAGGTCCTGTGGAAGCTGTGAGGCCAGCTGGCCCACCTACCAAGTCCTGGTCTCCCTGGCCTTCCCATCACGGTTGGTGCCTCAGGGGCCTTAGCAAGAGTCTCATGGGAAATGACAGATCCTACCTGAGAAGGCAGCCGAGGTCAGAAACCCAGGAGCAGGCTCTGTCATCAGATTGAAGGACAGGTGCGGAGCCGGGGACCTGGTCTGGGTTAGGGAGGCAGGTCCAGCAGGATCGCAGTGAGGGCGCAGGGGATCCTGGGATGGAATGGCTCAGGCAAAGGTGGCGAGGAAACCTAGGCCACAGAGATCAATTTCTCATGGGCTCGGCCCGGGGGCCAGTTGGCTGGATGCTAAGAGGGGGCTTGGGCAGCCAATGGCATGGAGATTTCTCAACTGGCATGAAGCACCAGCCCTGATTACCCCCCTGGCACCCCAGGGAGGCCTCTGTTGAGTGGGGGGCAGAAGAAGCCTTGGGGTTAGAGGCTCAGGCCAGATGGTAAGCAGAAAAGTTTCCTCTTCTGTATCATCTGTATCACAATCTCTCACCAGTTGGGGGAAAAAAGAGTTTTACTTTTGCTCAATGTGCCTATTTGAGCCCGGCGGTTGTGCCTGCCAGTTGGCTCACAGAGCAAATCGATAACCACTTAAAGATCTGTGAAAGGAGTTAAGCTTCCCACCTAAATACAACCCCCTCGGCCAAGGCTACAGAATAAGCGTCAGGGGGGAGGTGTGGGGAGCTGAGGTCAGCACTTCCCTTGCCTCCTCTTTGCTCACAGAGAAGAGTTTCAGCCTTAGGGTGAACTTGCTCCAGTTGGTGGGTGCATCTGGCTGCGTGTGTGGACATGTCTGAGCACACATCCATGGGCGGAGACACCGCAGAGAAACCAGGCCCAGAGGGCAACGGAGCAGAGTGTCCCTGGACCTTTATTTTGGTATTCCTGGTGGGAAGTCTTTCCGCTGGGTGATTTGGTTGTTTGTGTGGGTAACCACGTCAACGTTATCTACAACAAATGTTTTAAAAATAGAAAGGAAACAAAACACGAGGGAAAAAAATAGAAAAGAATCGATAGGACCCAAGCTGAAGGTCAACTCTGAATTAAAACACGCGTCTGTTGTGTGATGGTCTGGGTGGGAGGTGAAGGCTCTCTGCTTTGTGCCCTGGGAGTGTTCTGTAGACCACATTTGGAAGCCCTGCCCGGTGCCGTTTTAAGACATGAAGTCACAGTTGGCTTTGATTAGGACTAATTCTAAGAAATGAAAGCTGTCTGAAACAACAAACGTCCCAGAGTTCTCTTCTGGCAGACTGTCATTGTGGAATGTTGAGCGTGTGTGCCTGAGTATATGTGTGAGTGAAAACTGACACGAAGCCAGACTCACTGCGGATGAGTCGACTCTGACTCACAGTGACCCTATAGGGCAGGGTAGAATGGCCTCCTGGGGGATTCTGAGACAACTCTTTAAAAAATTTTTGTTTCATATTTTTAATGCTTTATTATTATTTTTAATCATTTAATGGAGGGCTCGTACAACTCTTATCACAATCCATCCATCCATCCATTGTGTGAAGCACATTCGTACACTTGTTGCCCTCATCATTCACAAAACATTTGCTTTCCGCTGGAGCCCTTGGTATCAGGTCTTCACGTTTTACCCTCCCTCCCTTCCCTCGTGAACCCTTGATAATTTATAAATTATTATTATTTTGTCATGTCTTACACTGTCCG
>NW_022103896.1:45101919-45102917 GCF_000313985.2 Echinops telfairi | reverse complement strand
AACAATATGCACAAAAACAAGCCAGAGCAAAACAAAGCAACAGAAGAAAACAAAACAACAATAACAACAAAACAAATGGCAAAAAAAGAGAAAAGCTTGTAAATAGCTCAAGGTCTGTTTGTTGACCTTCAGGAGTGTTTTCTGGTGGAGTCTGATGGGGTGCCACGCCCTGGCCCCAAAGTCTATTTTTAGTACTCTGAGACAACTCTCGATGGGAGTAGCAAGCCTCATTTTTATCCCTTAGGAGCAGCTAGTGGTTTTGAACTGCTGACCTTTAAGTAAGCAACCCAAGTGTAACCACTCTGCTCTCCTTTTTGTGTGACTGAGACAGGGGCAGGGGAGAAAAACCTGTGGTTTGGGTTCAGACAAGAAAAATACTGATTTGCGTTGATCCACAGGGAGACCCACGATGTATTAAACCTACTTGTTGGCCCTCAGGTCTCCTTCCCTCACACCTTGACCTCGTCATCCCACTCACAGGCTGTGGCTGGGTGCTGTGCCCTCAGTTCTGACTCACACCAGCGGGCGTGGAGCACGGCCGCTCGCAGGGTTTCTCAAGGCTGGGTGGCCTCTACGAGGTGGATTGTCTCAGGTGCTTCCGAGGGGGCTCAAACTGCCAACCTTGGAGCTGGGTCGGCCAGTGTTTAACCATTGCGCCCCTACAGAGAGTACACCAGGGGCTCCATGTGCTTTTGCAAGAGTGGGGCTTCTTGTTTCCTTGGTGGCTGCGCCAGGCTGCCAGAACACTCCAGCCCTCCCAGCCCGCCTCAGACTCAGATTTTCCATTGCGGAGGTCAGTGACAAGGGAGCGCTCACACAGCGGCGGCGTGGCTGAGGGATTTCAGTGTCTGTCCATAAATCTTAGCAGGAACCTTATGCTCAGGCGGGCCTTGCTTTAATTGTTTTCTTTTCAGAGTCCCAAGGTCAACAGAAACCCTCCTTGGGGAGCCAGCTGGCTGTGTAGGTTTTAACTCTTCTCTTCATCAACCTTGCAAAGC
>NW_022103896.1:45096019-45097540 GCF_000313985.2 Echinops telfairi | reverse complement strand
CTTGATGCCATCCCAAGGCACGTTCCCCTCTTAACCCCCATCCAGCACTGACTTCAAGTGTGACCTTGGGGAAGGCACCTAACCTTTTCGTGCAGCCTGTTCTACAAGGCAATTGGACGCCCGGCTCTGTTAGTGCTCAGACTATAAGTTAGAAACCTCTCCACATGTATAGGAATGTGTCAGTATTATCTCTCCATAGTAATTAATTTTTACTATTTAAAACCATCTTGTCATTCGTTAGTCGTTAGGGTGATGCAGATCAAAGCCAAAATGAGATACTACTTCCCTCCTAGTAGAATGGCTGTGATTTAAAAAAAAAAAGTAGCTTATAAATAGCAGAGGTCGGCAGGAAATATGCAGAAACCATGGGTCGTAAGAATGCCAAATAGTTCTGCCATTGGACCCAGCACCCCCAATTCTAGGCTCGAAGGGACTTCAAGAAGTGCGTGGGAAAGCTGAGTGAAAAACCAATGGGCTTTCCCCACAAACATTTGAAGCACCCTCGCATGTACCCAAAGAACTGCAAGTAGGAACACAAACAGAAATGTGCTCACTGAGGCTTGTTGCAACACTGTTCATTATTGACAAAGGATGAAAGTGCCTAACTGTCCACCAACAGATGAAGGATTGATAAGATGTAGGACCTCAAGCCATGGACTATTACCCAGCCCTGAAGAGGAATGAAGTCCTGATATAGGCTACAGTATGGATGAACCTTGAAAACATTCTTAAAGAAATCAGCCACAAAGCACAGATGGTAGATGATCTTCTCACTCCCTCATTCACTGACTGCAATCAAATTGATCCAACTCCTAGTGACCCTATGGGACAGGGTAGAACTGCCCTGTGGACTTCCAAGACAGTGACTCTTTGAGGGGATAGAGAGCCTCCACTTTCTCCCAGGGAGCAGTTGGTGGGTGTGAGCTGCTCATCTGGGGGTTAGCAGTGCACAGCATAACCCACTAGGCTACCAACGTTCCTTCATGTGATCTGACCTCGTGACAGAGGTAAATGTATAGAGACCAAACCATCTGGGTGGTTAGCAGAGTGAAGAGGGGAGGGAGCGGAAGGAGGGAGTCATAGTTTAGGAGAGAGCTGTGTTTCTGTTAATCGGATGGACTACTTTGGAAACGAACAAACAGTGGTGATGTTTGCACCAAATTCCGTCACCAAAATCACAGAATTATACACATAAAAGCTGTTGCCTCGTATATCCTTTTACCACACTAAAACCATTTTAAAAACTCATTTTGTAGTTAGCTCAGTAAAACCTTTATTTGTGTTTTTTGATGAGCTGATGCAGAGTCCTGCAGGGAGTTACCAGCAGAGACAGGATTAGAAAGTACAGACCTTGGCCTTCAGACTGCGGTGGAGCTCAGACATCATCCTTGCTTAATCATCTGAACCTAATATTCTACTAAGGAATTCAATGGACCTTAGAAAACGATGCCTTTGTCATTCCTTCATCCAAATGTCTCCGGCTATTTTACTTTAGATGCATTTTGCAAACAGCTCAATATT
>NW_022103896.1:45094114-45095085 GCF_000313985.2 Echinops telfairi | reverse complement strand
GTATTTGAGTATTATCAGTCCTTCTTAAATATGTGCATTCGGAAGCTACCAGTATTCCCGCCCCCATGACATCTCCCTTTATGCTTCGTGTTTGGGTTTTTGGAAGTCTGTGACAATCGCATGTTTGCAGTATTTGTAAAGTCCAGCAGCTCGAGATATCCCGGGGGTACAGTTCATGTGCTCCCTGCTATCTGGAAGGCTAGAGGCCCAAGGAGAAAGGTCTGGTGATCTCCTTCTGAAAAGCCAGCCCAGGCACATCCCGCAGAGCACCGTTCTACATGGACGCATAGGAGGCCAGCGTGAGTTGGGATTGATGCCATGGCAAGAGCTTTTGTGGATGGAGCTTTAGGGTAAAACACAAAGTTACAGTTAGGGAAATAACCTGATAACCCAGAATCTATCTTATCCAAAGCAGAATTTCTCAATGGGTTAAATTTCTAGCAGAGCCCATTCTACTGAATTCACAAAGGACCTGATGGCCCAGAATGGACAGACCCCTGCATGTGACCCTGGGAGGCTCGCGGGGTGATGGAAACAGGAAGGACTCCTCCGGTGTTGACCTTGGGTGAGCCCTCAGCCTCAAGGTTTGGGTCTGTCACATGAGGATGGCTCTGCCGTCCTCCTCGGGTTTGGAAGGATTGTGCTGAGAGCACTTACTTCTTTCCCTTTATGTTTGATCAGCATATCCCAAATACAGGTTAAGGACAAATACTGGTATTTTACAATTTTCTTGTTCCATTAATTTAACTTTCTTTTCATCTTGGGTTGAGAGCGAATGTTGACCATTCAGTCTCATTCTGATCATTGTTTAGGGATCTAAACAGAGTACTCCCCACTCAGCCATGGCCATCAAGTTGCATCTGGCTCATAGAGACCCTATAAAGGGTTTCTGAGACCGTAGACCTTCATGGGAGCAGACACCCTCATCTTACTCCTGCCAAGTGACTGGTGCCAACTGCTAACCTCAGAGC
>NW_022103896.1:45088567-45093043 GCF_000313985.2 Echinops telfairi | reverse complement strand
AAGGATAGGGGGTGCTGTCACCTGGAGAAACCTTTCTCTTTCTGGCTTATGGGTCTGGAAGGTTCTGCTCTACCTCTAGCTCTTCTTTCCTGGTGGCACCGAGGTCCCTCTGGTCTGCTCGCTAAGTCAATCTCTTTTATATCTCACAAAAGATGGGCTCAAGATACAACCTAATCCTGTAGATTGCATTTTGTCTCATTGACATGACTGTCACTAATCCTATCTCATTAACATCATAGAGGTTAGGAAGTACAACACCTGGGATAGTTACATCAGACCACAAAACGAAGGCCAATTTCATCATACTGAGAACCATGGTCTAGCTAAATTAACATGGATGTGAGGGGGATTACAGATGACAGATATAGCTACAATCAGGAAGGTGGCATCTTTAGATGGTTGTATCTACCTTGAGAGATGCGATTTGACTACCCAAAGAACTAGGTCCACTCAGAGGAGGGCACCTCTGTGCGTTGCCTGTGTCACTCAGCCTGTGCTGCAGGGTTGTAAGTGATAGCTGCTTTTTCACCTGGTAAGCAGTCACTCAGTGGGTGGCTTTGGAAACCCTTGAGTGAAGAAGACATTGGTGGTGATTGCTAGACCACAACCATAACCAGGACCTCCCCCACCACACTACAGGATCAGCTTGCAGAATCCAAGAGGTACTTGACTTTCCTCCCCACAATGAAAGTCCAAGACGGCGCTTCCTTTCCTGCTAGAGCTGAGCTCCTCAAAGTGGGCACTTTCTCTCCTTGGGTCTCAATTTCCCCATGGAACCTGCCAGTTGTTGGCTTCCCAGTGGTGACAAGCTCCTAGGCCAACAGTGTCTGAAGAAGTCAATGTGACAGTAGGCTGAGGGGGGAGCAGATGGGCATGTGGGTAGAGGCTGAGTCTCACCTGCTGCTCTCAGACTATCCGAGCGTTCCGTAGGGGACTAGGGAAGGTAGGGAAAGAAGCTAAAAGGAACAGAACAGGGTACAAGGTTAACAAACAGAATCCTGCGGGATGGTAATGGCAACTGTCTGCCTACCCAGCTTCTATGAGATGCTTAAAAACCAAACCAAACCACCAGTGCATTGACAATAACCTATGATAGCTAATCCATATTTATTAGAACTGACATATTTTCCCCTTCAACTGATACATGGGTGGTCACGCTTCATGCCGTCGACCTTGAAAAGCTCTGGTCCTTTAGATAGACAGCTTGAGCCATGGTGGTCTATGAATGACAGAACCAAGTGTTACCCAGACCACTCTCACACGCATCAGCATGTTTGAGTCCAGTGTTGTGGCTTTTGTGCCCGTCTATGTCACCGAGGGTCTCCATTCCCATCGCTGGCTTTCACTTTACCAAGCCTGACAGTGTCCTCCAGCATGTGACCCCTTGTGGTGACTTGTCCAAAGCAAGCAATCTACTGTGACCCATATGGTTTTCCATGACTGATTTTCAGAAGCAGATCACCAGGCTCAAACCCATCACCTGAATGATCTGCTGCTGTTTGAGATCGTGCCATAGCTTTCAGCATCACAGTGACATGCAATCTACCCCAGTACAGCAATGGTCTGCTGACTGACAGCAACAGCGATAATAATGATGACAATGCCCACTTTCATTTAACAGGGTGCTGGACGTAGTTCTGGTACTGCCATCAAAATAATAGTGCTCCACTTTAAGGTAAAAGATGCCAAAGCCCAGAGATATTTAGTGACTTGCCTAAGGTCACACAGCCAGTGGTAGAGGCAGGAAAGAAATCCAGTTGTTCTGAACACAACCTAGGGATTTTCCCTGGTTCTGCCATTCACACCAGTTGCTTACAGTGACTCTCCACCCTGTCTGCCAATTGCTGTTTTTACAGAGGTTACAATAGTGAGAAACAGAACGCAATACATTAGCATGCATGAGAAGGTGAGGCTGGGACATCACAGAGCCTGTGAATGGAATGCAAGTTAGATGTGAGCGTGGGCCAGGGATGGACACAGCTCTGCAGGATGCTAGAAGCCTTTGAAATGAGCTCACGTGAACCCTCAGCTCTGGGCGGTGCAATGTGAGGACATAAGCGAGGCCATAAATCTGCCACCAGCCTTAAGCACTCTCTCATGTAGGATCTCCTTGTGCTTTTGATGGTTTTGGAATCCTCGCGGTCAACTAAGCCCCAAGACAGATGCTCCCTCCACCAGCTCCAGCGAATGTGTAACTGAGAGGGAGGATGAGATTCAGCAGTGACTGTCCTTCTGCTGTTTGCCACCTTCTTGCAAATAAACAGACTCTGGTTTCAGCTGGAGTTGTTTGGGGATCAGGGTTCAGCTGCTAGGTGAAAGGTTGGAGGTTCGAGTTCACCGAGAGGCAACTTGGAAGGAAGGTCAGTCTACTTCTGAAAAACCACCCATTGAAAACCTTCGAGAGCACAGTTCTACTCTGCCACTTACGGGTTCCCCATGAACTGGATGCAATTTTATAGGAACTGGTTTGCTGTGTTGTTGTCGGTGGGTTTTTTGATTGACCCTATATGATGAGTGGCTTTTAGATGAAAAACAAATCACATGCAATGAATGAGCACTTGCCCTGTGGTTTGAAACCTTTCTGAGAGTCGGGAAACCTGGATTCACTTCAGGAGGCAGTGGAAGAAGGAGAAACCAACACAAAGACGTCTCAAAAAGAGTCGTCAGGGAAATGGAAGAACAAGACCAGTGAATGCTAGGGAAGGCCAGGAATGAACATCTCACGGAGAGCAGGCAAATGTGAGTGACAGACAAGTCACCCTGGACAGCAGCCCTCGTTGCCCTGGTCGCTAGATAGGGACTGCTGACGTGGATAGAGAAGTTTCAGGGAGTTGAAGTCAGATTGTAGCTGAAGTGAGAAAGTAAGACAGAGTATGAGAACCATGTATTGAAGGTTCAGTCTCATTTGTCAAAAAGAATCTATTTGTTTGCTTATTTCCTTCTTTAGGTTGGATGAACCCATTAGTCTACCTCAACATTTAAAAGTTACAATAGCATATGGGGTGGAAAATCAAGCTTTCAAGTCCACCCCTGATTATCCACCTGGGAATCAATTAGGTCAATTTCTTGATTTTCCTTCCATATCTTTTTGGCATAAACAAGGGGAAATGGGCATGCTTTTACACAGTTCAGTATTTGCTTGGATTTGAAGGGCAGATGAGTTGGGTGGCAGTAACTAGAATAGAACAGAATCAGATGAAGGGTGTAGCCCTTGTCTTTATTTCTTCCAGGACAGAAGATGCGTGAACATTTCTGGATGTGGAGAGCAAGCATGAAGCAAGGCAGGAAGAGGGCAAAGCTCCAAGAGAAAAGAGAACAGAGACCTGAGGGCTGAGCGCCTGGTGGTGGTCGTACGACTCACCTTGATAATTTAATTTGAGCATTAGGGTGTAGTTGAGAAAATCTATAAAATGTCTTTAAGACTGTGCCAGACTTAGAACAAGCAGCAAATAAGTTATAGCTGCTTCTGCTGAAAAACGATGGAATAACTTCCTTAATGATGTGCTTCCTTAAGGAAAGCAATGCCGGGAGCTAACTGAGGACAGATGGGGAGCAAGTTTACAAATGAGAAGGGGACAGTATGGGTTTGGAAACAGGGGAGCTTGCTGAACTTCGGAAACCTCCTTTCATATCGGGGGGAACAGGGCACGATGCACTCAAGGAGAGGGTGTTGCGGGGCCCACCCCAATCCTAAGTACGTGGACACCCACCCCCCACCCCCTGAAAAATGCACTTCAGAGGACAGCATTGAAGCTACAGCTCAGAGAGAGGGCCGCATCTGATCAGAGCACACAGGAGCAAATGAAGCGGGTAGGAGAGAATGGAACACATTCTGGCCCACCAAGCCCTGGGGAAGATATTCATGCTCAGAGCACCAAATGCACAGAGAGGACCATAGGAGACATGATGTCCCTCACTGACCCGTAGTGCCATGAGGGACAACACTGAAGGCATAGTGTGGGAACTATGTCCAATCTGACCCCACCACATGGCGGTGGGGGAGGGGGCACTAAGGGTGTACAATAGAGGAGTAAGGGGAGCAAAGCAATGAAGTCCCCAGGAATACAAAAAATAAACTTTGGGGCCAGGGTGTGGTACCCCATCAGACTAGACCGGAACACACTCATAAAGGTCAACAAACAGACCTGGAACTATTTATAGGCTTTTCTTTTTTTGTTGTTGGTTTTTTTGTTGCTTTGTTTTCTTTTGCTCCTTCTTGTATTTGTGCCTTTGATTGTCTCTGCATGTCTATCTAGATAAGGTAGGTTGGATAAACAATCTGGAGGAGAAAACAACAGGACCAACGGTTCCAAATAGGGGGTGGGGGGCACGGGAGAGGGGAACGTGGGGGAAAGGAAGTGGGTGTGAACAAATCCATGGACAAGGGAACAACAAGTGATCTAAAACCAATGGCGAGGAGGCAGTAGGATGCCAGGTAGGGCTTGATCAAGGGCAATGTAACCCAAAGGAGTTACT
>NW_022103896.1:45085541-45087529 GCF_000313985.2 Echinops telfairi | reverse complement strand
TCAAGTAGAAAGAAAATGTTTTGAGAATGATGAGAGCAACAAATGTACAAATGTGCTTGACACAATGGATGGATGGATGGATTGTGATAAGAGATATACGAGCTCCCAATAAAATGATTAAAAAACAAAACAAAACAAGAAACCTCCTTTCCACACCTCATTCTCCAACTGAACATCCAAGGAACAGGTACTTGATTTGTGGTGCTGAGAAGAGCCTAAGCGGAAGGGGAAGTCTACTGGGAATTCATCTCCCTTTTTACTCATAACCTGATTTTCCTCCCCAGATCACTTTGCTTCTTCAGAAAAAGTCAAAGCAAAAATTTAAAAAGAACATATTTTGAGAGTCCACAGAGTAGTTGTAAATTCAGATTTATACTGCTGTTGAGTACAGTATGAGCTTATGAGCTTCACTGAAGGTGGAACAGGTCTTGAGGCTGTTTGAGAACTTGATTGACGTTCCAGAACACCCTGCCTTGGAGCAAGGAGCTATTTATCACTGGAAATACAGCCTTGGCCTCTGACTTCTTGGTCAGCAAAGTAGAGCAAAGGTTTAGTGAGTTGGCAAATCAAGAGTGGCTCAATTCCTGGGAGAATGACCCTTTTCCACAAGTCTTGGCTAATCATGAGATCACATGTCTTCCTTCCATCAAAGGTCTCTGTATTCTTACTGGTTTCTGACCTCCTCTGGGCTTAGGAATGTGCTGGCTACATGATTTGCCTTTTATTGTTAGTTGTTAATTAGCTGTCACTGACTATCTAGAAGGGTTACTAGGGTTGGTGCAATCCAGTGCAGTAATGCACAGTGTCGCCTCTCACCCCAACACCACCCATGGACCTCATACCATACCTTACCATGCCATGCCATACCATGCCATGCCGTGCCATGCCGTACCGTACCGTACCGTACCATACCACACCACACCACACCACACCTTACCATACATACCACACCACACCACACCATACCATACCATACCATACCATACCTTACCTTACCTTACTTTACCATACCACACCACACCATACCACACCACACCACACACCATACCATACCACACCACACCACACCACACCACACCATACTATACCATACTTTACCACACCACACCACACCAAACCTTACCATACATACCACACCACACCACACCATACCTTACCATACCATGCCATACCATACCTTACCTTGCCTTACCTTACCATACCACACCACACCACACCACACCATACCATACCACACCACACCATACCATATCATACCATACCATACCACACCATATAGAATCTTAAGTGATGTTTATTATTAAGTTAACAATAGAATAATATGTGTCAACTATAGTTGTAAATTGCTTACATGAATACTTCTTAGATTATCTGAACACTAACAACAAAATTGTGTTATAAGGCCTTTCTACATTGAATTAATTACGTTATATTATTAATAACTGACCGGGAGGCTCTTTAATGCTCCCTCCTTTTCCTTAACTTACTACTTCATTCTCAGAAGAGTTCTGGATGTACTCGTAGGCTCACAGATACTCACTGTGACAGTGTTGTAGCTGAAACCCCAGAACATGTGACAAAATCAGAAACTAGAAAACCACCAGCCACAAGGCAAACATCTATGGGTTTATGCAGCGCGTGCCGAGCACACGCTGGGATTTGAAACAGCACTGCCATCGGGTAGTAAAGACAGCTCCGACCAGAGCACAACAGAAGCCTCAAAAAGTAAATTGGCATAGAGTTTTCACCTAGTAGATTTACAAGAGCGCTTTGAAAAGTTCATGGGAAATGCAATTAAAAGAGAATGGCATTTTCTCAAGAATTTTTTTGGAAGCCGCCTTGTCCTGCTCGTGATTCAGAGCGACACTGGAGGACAGGTTAGAACTGCCCTGTGGGCTCCTGAAAATGTACGAGACTAGAAAGCCTCATAGCTTTCCCTCAGACCAGCTGAGAGTTTTGAACTGCTGAGCTTGCAGTTAGCGCCCCAA
>NW_022103896.1:45080819-45084981 GCF_000313985.2 Echinops telfairi | reverse complement strand
ATCACAGGTGACACTCCTACCACGGAACCATCAACGTCCCCTCCACAGTCTGCAAAGAGTGGATCAATGAGTGGCCATCTCTTATTTCAATGAGCAGACACCCAGCTATCTGACAATGCCCACCTTGGTGAGCATGCTCTCAGCTGTCAGCAACCCAACCATGGGCTTCAGGACCCAAGGAAAAAGAGCTGCAAGGGCCACTGACAAAGAGCACAGTTGTCTTACGGTTACCTAGGTGCATGCCGCTAGCTCACCTGGCCTTGCCTATCACCTCGGGCAGGATGCAGCCTGACTAGAGGCCCTTGGGGTGGAACAGCCAAGCCTGCCAGATCTGGGAAATAATTGGTCCCTTCAGGTCATTCCTTCTGTGTCTCTTTCACAGAATTGGAGTCACTCTTTGTGATGCTCATAGTTTTCCTCATAATGTCTGATGATGTTCGTTGCCAATTTAAGAGCTTAGAAACCGAGTCTAATTTTGGCAAATAAATCTCAGCAAGTAACACAATAACATGGCCCAATTGATTCAATTACCCACGGAAATCTCCCACTGGCATCAGGGAGAGATTTGTACCCTGATCAGGGCAGGGCATGAGTCACCGTGAGTCACGGTTCACATGACCTCCTAGCATTCCTCAATTTGGGATCACATCATCTTGTTAACCAGACAGGTGCTTACCCATGCGCCTGTGTCTCTCTGGGCAGACCTACTTGCCAACGACATCCTATTAAGAAGGAGAGTCGCAGTGTGAATGACTTAGAGTGGCAAATGATTTCAAGTTTCTGTGCCCTTTGTTTTCAAAGACATCAAGAGCTTTTCTATCGTTGGTGGTGAAGGTTTGTAGGAAAGAGTTTCTAAAATTGGCTTTCCTTTGAGTCAATATTAAGAATACTTTCTGGTGAGCCTTGGGCACAATTCACGTGGCCACAGGGGAGGAGGATTGAACAACCTCTTGGGACTACGGGAGGCTGATTCACTAAAACGATTTCTAAAAGAAAGCTCCAAAATGATGTCAACAAAATCTGGGCCGGTTTCCTTGGTTTTAGGCTTTCCACCAATCCTTCCCCCTGCTTATGGTGGCAGCAGCCTTTTTATCTCAGAAAGGCCCATCTCATGAACTTTGGGACCCTCTATCCTACCCCAGCCTGCTTTTCAGAGCAGTTGAATCAAGGTTGTCCATTAGCTCTAAGCCAGGGAAGCTAGTTACCCAGAGGGGTTGCTGCTGGGGTGTTAATCTGGTCAGATGTAACTGGAAGTCGTCCGAGAGGAGAGCCAGAACCTGGATAGCCTCACTCAAGCCTCTGGAGCCAGCTGTGTCTGCAGTTGGAACTCCTTCTGGATTTTATTCATTTATTTACTTAAATAGTTTTATTGGGGGTCCTTGCAGTTCTTACAACATCCCATCATCAATTGTGTCAAGCATATTTGTACACATGTTGCCATCATCACTTTCCTTCTGAATTTTAAAAAAGGCCAAATATATTCCTCTTTTTTTATATATATGCAGGTTGCTTTGGGCTTCTGTCTTTTGGAAAGGCAGCATATCACACTTCTGGACTTTCTGAAGTGCTGACGGAGACTTCCAAGGGTCTTCTGAATGTTTCTACCTCCAGTGCCTCAGTCGCCCTCCTTACACCCTCAGATCTATCCCTCTGGCTCATCCGCTTGTTTCAGAGGTTTGTGTTTTTACTTCTTAATTCTTTCCAAGTTGGCAACAACGGACCACTGCTGTGGAATTGACTGGCTTGTCTAAGGTGACCAGATTGTAACATTGGTAAAGCGGGACACCATTGATAAAACTCATATCCTGGCGAAATAGCCACATGGCAGCCAAAAACCTTATACCCTAGCTTGTCATGCATTCTTTCCAAAGATCGGGACTTTTAAAAAACGCCATGGGACACAGGAAAAATTGTTAAAAATCGGAACTGTCCTGCCAAAAGCGGGACGTCTGGTCACCTTAGGCTTGTCCCACTCTATCCTCAACACAGGTCCCAATGACATAATAATAAATAGAGTCATTATTATTATGAAATAACATTTGTCTGGTTTAAAAAGCCTAGCCACTTCCCTTCCTTCATTTTCCTTCCAAACCAGCTCTAGGAGATGGGTCTAAATGGTTCTTTCTAATGAAACATGTGCTGTCGGAATAGTCATCCTAGCTGTGGTGCCTTCCTCCTCAGCCAGTGTGTCACTCGATGCTCGAGGGTTTCATTTTACCTGGCTCCACAAGCAGTGCTCATGGAAGAAGCCGTGGTGAAGAAGTCAAACAGCATATTGCACTGGGCAAAGCTGCCACAAAAGACCAAGATGAACTTGATCCGAGCTATGGTATTTTCAACTGCCCTGTCTATATGCGAAATCTGGACCATGGATAAGGAAGACCCCAGGAATATTGGTGCACTTACATGATTAGCGTGTTGGTGAAGAATTTTAACACCACCATGAACTGCCAAAAGAATAAACAACTTTGTCTTGGAGTAAGTACTGCCCGAATGCTCCTTAGAAACAAGGATGGAGAAACTTCATCTCACGCGCTCTGGACAGCTTATCACCATGGGCCAGTCTCTGGAGAGGGATTTCAAGCTTGGTAAAGTAGACGGTCAGTGTAAAAGAAGACCTTCAACGAAGTGGACTGACACAGCGGCTGCAATAATGAGCCCAGACATAACAAGAGTGTGGCTGGCCGGGCCAGGCTGTGTTTCATTCTGCTGTGTGTGGAGCCCCGAGGACTCAGAATCAACTCAACAGCTCCTGACAGCAGCAGGGGTGATGGCAAGGAGCCCGGTGACCCAATCATGAAGTGCTTGCCTGCTGACCGCCTAGGAAACCGGATGGATGCGATGTTGGGATTAACTCAATGTCACACAACAGCAAGGGTTGCAGGGACTGCAGGGAAAGTAAGCATTGCTGGCGCCCACTACCGATATTTCTCTATAGTTGAAATATTAGGCAGAATACAACACATACTGACACCTGTCATGTTATATTGCAGGGAGCTTTTGGCTGCGAGTCAGAAAATCTGGGCCCTGGGCCTGGTTCTACGCTACAGATCCCATTCAGCTTAGGGCAGCTTATTTTATTTCTCTGAGCAGAACTTTGGTTGCAAGATAAACACGTTGGCACACATGCGCTCTGAATATCAGCGGCTTTAGGGTTGAAGAAGAAATGATGTTCCCAAAATGTAGAACGCAGTTGTGGGCAGGGGCAGGGGTGGGGTGGGGCTCCACAAGGCAGGCAAAGCGCACACCTCCGTGTCGGGGGCCGTGGGGTCCTGGGGTGTTCAGGATGGCTAGTGTGTTTTAAAGGAGCCCCTGGATGGCACAGAGGGGTACGTGTGTGACTGCTAACCAGAGAGCACCTCACAGGAAGGCCCTAGTGCTGAACACTCACCGGAGGGGGCTTGGCCATCATCCATTGGAATTGACCCGGCAGCGACTGGTTCAAGCTGGTTTGGGCTTTAGGCGGTTTCAAACTTGTCATTTTCTTTTCACAAAGAACCTCTGCCCCCTCCCTAGCCCCTGTCTACCTGGTGAAATGCCTATGCATGTTTCCAGACTGCTTTGTTCCAATACTGCCCTCTCGGTTAGGTCTCCTTAGGTGAAGCCAGGGTGAGGTCATCCCTGCTGGGACAGTGCAGACCCTGCCATTGCCTTTCAGTTTCTGCCGCAGTAACTCCCACTTCAGCGGATGTGTCATCTCCTTCTCTTAAACAAACTGCCCTGGAGTCTGTGAACGAACAACGCTCCATTCCAGACGATCAGACTGGGCCCTTGTGGAACACAGCCACCCCACAAACGCTCCTTACAGCAGCCAGCAAGAAGAACGATGGAAACTAGCAGTGTTCTGGTTTGTAGTAATGTCATGAAAACTTAGCAACATTACCCTTTCCATCTGAATTTATCCCCAAAGGAAGGAGACAAGACGTGGGGCAGGGATCCACGTGTTCTTTGGCACAGTATTCTGCAGGGAGTCTCATCCACATGTTTTCTCTGTGTGCACAGTTCCCTGGGAAAGGGAAGTGTATTCTTCTTTTGTAAAAATGAGCCCAATTGCTCACATGGAAGAACACATCAGCCTGTGTGATCACAAGTTGCCCAAGGGATCAGTTATCAGGCATCAAAGAACCAAAAATCATATCATTGTGTGCTCACCTCCATGATA
>NW_022103896.1:45067218-45079515 GCF_000313985.2 Echinops telfairi | reverse complement strand
CCTCCCCCATGAACCCTTGATCATTTATAAATTATTGTTATTTTGTCATATCTTACACCGTTCGATGTCTCCCTTAACCCACTTCTCCGCTGTCTGTCCCCCGGGAGGAGGTTATATGTAGATTCTTATAATCTGTTACCCCTGGTCCTGAGGAGTTCTTCTGTCCTGGATTCCCTGTGTTTCTACTTCCTATCTTTACCAGTGTACATCCTCCAGTACAGCCGGATTTGTAAGATAGAATTGGGATCATGATAGTGGGGGGCAGGAAGCATTAAAGAACTAAAGGAAGTTTGTATGTTTCACTGTTGATACACTGCATCCTGACTGGCTCGTCTCCTCCCTGTGACCCTTCCGCAAGGGGATGTCCAATTGCCCACAGATAGGTCCTGGGTCCCACTCCGCACTCCCCCTCATTCACAATGCTATGATTTTTTTTGTCCTTTGATGCCTGATACCTGATCCCTTCGATGCCTCGTGATCTCACAGGCTGGTGTGCTTCTTCTATGTGGGCATTGTTGTTTCTCAGCTAGATGGCCGCTTATTTATCTTCAGGCCTTTAAGAACCCAGACGCTATATCTTTTGATTGGCGGGCACTATCATCTTTCTTCACCACATTTACTTATACACCCATTGTCTTCAGCAATTGTGTTGGGAAGGTAAGCATCTCAGACTGCCAAATTGTTAGAACAAAGTGTTCTTGTGTTGAGAGAGTACTTGAGTAGGAGCCCACTGTCCATCTGTTTCCTTAATACTAGACATATATATATACATAGATATATTTCCCCCTTGTCGTACATAAATATATTTACATTTGTACATGCCTGTATTTAGATCTCTATAAATGCCCCTTGCCTCCAAATTCTTTCCTCTATTTCCTTTTACTTTCCTCTTGTCCCACTGTCATGTTCAGCCTTCATTTGGGTTTCAGGAATTCCTCTCAGTTACATTGTCCTTGATCTAGCCCTGCCAGACCTCCTCCACCCTTCGTGCCACTGATTTTGGATCACTTGTTCCCTTGTCCCTGGGTTTGCTAACACCCACTTCCTTTCCCCCACCTCCCCCTCTCCCATGTCCCTCTGGAACTGTCATCTTGTTCTTCTTTCTTCCGGCTTGTTTATCCCACCTATCCTTTCCAGATAGACATGACAGCAACAACAATATGCACCAACGCAAGACCGAATACAACAGAGCAACAATAGATAATAAAACAATAGCTACAACAACAATAAAAAGGCAACAACAACAGCAAACCCTATAAATAGTTCAAGGTCTATTTGTTGTCCTTTACAAGTGCTTTCCAGTCGAGTCTGATGGGGTGCCATGCCCTGGCCCCACATTTATCCCTGGCATTCCCTGGGAACTTCATTGCTCTGCTCCCACCGCTGCTCTGCTGCACGCCCCCAGTGTCTGGCTTTGGTGTAGTGGGCTGAGGGTGGGCACAATTCTCACCGTGTGTCTCTAGTGTTGTCCTCGCTGGTGTTATGAGTCAGTGAGGAACGTGTCTCATGGTGAGGCCAACCCTGTGGTTGTCTCTGTGTATTGGCTGCTCTGAGCAGAAACATTGTCCTCAGGGCTTGGTGGACCAGGATGTGCTTCACTTCTTCCCCCCTCCTCCCTCATTGGCTCCTGTATGCTCGGATCAGACAAGTTGCTCTCCTTGAGCTGTAGCTTCAGTGCTGTCCTCTGAAGTGAACGCTTCTGGTGGGGAGGGGGGTGCTGTCCACACAGTTGGGATTGGTGCCGGCCCCTCAGGCCTCTCTGTCGCTTATCTGCTTCATGTCAGTGTGCTGCATTCTTGTCTTGGCGCACCGGGTTGAAGTCTGGTCCCTCTTTCCCTGTGGAGATATAAACAGCACCCTCCACTTGGGTGGGTTAGTGTCCCATTCCCCCAGTTACCCATGTCTTTTTCCCCCCTCTTTTTTAGTGGGCTACCATATGTATCCCTGAGTTTAGCCTGGCCCCGCCATATTACCTGGACCTCACCCGAGGGCCGTATGTATACTTTCCTCCAGTTCTTCCCATGCAGCGATGTGCTTCATGCATTCATCACTGCTTTTTAGGGATGCGTAATACTCCATTGTATGCATTGTATGTATGTACCACAGTTTTTTCTACATTGTAAACATTTTTATTTTACAGATTTTATTTAATGCTAATAAATTTTACTTCAGGAGTTTTACGTATCTTTGTCATCCATCAGTTGCGATTTAGTTCCTCTAAATCTTGTAAAAGTTCATCTTCAAGATAGCCTTTTTTAAGGGCCACCGTTGCCCAGTAGGCATTAATCTCAGATCTGTCAGTTCTTCTGGGTACGCCACTTTAACCTCCATTATGGACAGACGTCAAACATCTCATGTCTGAAAATTCTGTTATTCCCTTTAGAGCCCTAGAAGTAGAAAGCACATTTATGTATTAGTGCTAAATATTTCTACATTGTTAACTTTTAGTATTGCTTGAGCAAAGTGTTACAGGTCTCATTGTCACCACTGAAATCAACCCACAGTGATGGAAGCAAAACCTGTCATCCTTTCAGCCACAACTGCCGTCTGGACACCGTGATCAGCTGTGCCCACTTTCACAGACTCAGGCTGCATGTAACACCGTTTTTAATCCACTCATCTGTTGATGGAAATTTGGGCTGTTTCCAACTCCTTAAAATTGTGAACTGTGTCACGATGAACATTGGGGCACAGATGTCTGGCCGTGGCTTGTTTCTTGTCTCTTCGGGGAAACCCCAATACATTTATATTAGCATGAAAAGCATCATCATTCCATCAAAATCAGAGGAAACGTGGGGTGCATTTCTCCAAGTTTAATTACGGAGTCCAGGGTCACTTCTCTTGAATAGCAAAAGAAGGACCACGTACCGTGAACACGGCTTCCGTTCAGTAGAAGAGCCAAATGTCTGCAGGACTGAAATGGTGGGACCGTCTCTGCAGCCGGCTTACAGGGCAGAGCCCATTCCCAAAGGCCCACAGCCCGTGAAGGGGAAAATAGCTTTTTACGACGTGAGACTGCGTGGTGCCCAGCAGAAACTAGTAAACCCGTGTTCTTGGTCAAGGTTGCCCAGTACTGTCTCTGTGCTACACAGCAACTGCATCCCAGCTGGATGCTCTCTCCGTGGGAGGCGATTCCAACTCCTGACAGCCTGTAGGACAGAGCCTAACTGCCCCCTGGGGGTTGCTAGGCTCGAATCTTTCTGAGAGTAGTTTGCCACGACTTTTCTCCCATGGAGCAGTGCTGAGTGCTAACTACTAGCTGAGCACTTTAGCACTGCACCACTACGGTTTCCTAGGAAAGGCCATGAGCAAACGCAGTTAAAATCCCCCAGAGCCAACTGTTAGAGCCACAACAGTGCTTGCTCCCCACTTTGTCTCCTATTGTGCCCTCCGCCCCTGCCACCCAAATCACTTAATAAGAGAAAAGAAATTGCTCTTTAGTCTGATGCTCATGCGCCCCTCTCAGAGGAATGGTGCCTCTTCACTGAACCATGCAAGTCTTGAGTTCCAATCGTTTTGAATGCCTGCTGCTTATTTGAATCACCAGGGGAGTGAGGTGTGAGGGGGAGAGGTTTAAAAATTATGGATGCTGGGGAAGAGGTCTGAGGTGGGGGGCAAGTCTGGGCATCAGGATTTAGATGCTCCCCAGGCATCAACTGTGCAGTGCAGACTGAGAACCACAGACCCACAGTGAATGAAACGTGGGGCAGCAGCTTGATCTGTAGCTGCCCAGCATTGGAAGCAACCTTTTAATTGGAGAATGGATAAACATACAGTGGCACATTCATACGCTGGATGGAGACAGTGATAAACAGAAATGTGTAATCAAGCTTTGGAACGACAAGGAGGAAGTTTAAATGCATATTGCTAAATGAAAGAATGTTGTCCAATAAAACAAGCCCCCTACCCTGCCCTAGCCCATCCCACTGGAAGACACGACACATGCCTGCAGCAATGGCCTCCAACCTATGATTAGGCACATGTCAGACTGAGCAGGCCAGTGTGATGTTATCGCTCTTGTCACTGTGAGTCTGAAGCTGATTTAATGGAAACAAAAAGCAACAAATGAAAGAAGACAGTCTAGAAAAGCTACATGTTGGACAAGTCCATCTCTATGACAGTCTAGAAAGGCAAATATATCCATAGAGATGGTAGAAAGGTCAGGGGAGGGAAGAGAGGGATGAGGGGGAGCTCAGGGCATTCTCAGGGCCATGAAACTATTCCATACGATATTGTAATGGGCATATGATATTACCATTTATCAAAACCCATGAAATGGTACACCCCTGATATAGTTAAAGTTTATTGTGCCAACCTGGCCGATAAACACATGTGGGGTTAATTGAAGGGCGGAGAGATACATGGGTTGGTGAACCTCGCCTTTCGAGTTCTCGGGTCTCTTGCTTTCTGATGGTTGCACCAGGGCGCAGCTGCCTTAGCCAGTTCCCTGCTTCAGCTGGCAAGGCTCATTTCCTGCAAGATATTCCTGAGGAGAAGCCGCATGGACCTACCCCGATGCAGCCCTGGGTGCTGGAGCAGCTGTGTGGAGATCCCTGCCAGCACTGACATGCTTACAAGTTCACTGATTCGGCTTTCCTCCTGCAGTTGGCATCATAGTGTGTATTTTGTGAGATGGAGGAGGACTTTGTGTATTGCTGTTGGACATATGGGTTAATGTTGGACTTGTAGGCTTGGGCGGCACTTGGTTGGGATGTTTTCTTAATGTGCACTTATCCTTTATATAAAACTCTCTTATACATACTATGAATTTCTGTGGATTTGCTTCTCTAAAGTACCCAGACTAATACACCCCAAAGAATCAATGCCAGTGTAAATAATGGACTTTAACTTAATAATGATGTATCAATATTGGTTCACCAATTATACCTGATGCAGCACAGGAATGTAAGATGTTAATAATGTGAGAACCTTTTCAGGGGTGAGATACTTAAGGCTTTTTGTGCGAACCTGGCCAATAAACACATGTGGGGTTCAATTGAAGGGTAGAGAGATAAATGGCTTGGTGAGCCTCGCCTTCCTAGTTCTTGGGTCTCTTGCTTTCTGATGGTCAGACCAAGGTGCCTTAGGCAGTTCCCTGCTTTAGCTGGCCAGGCTCACTTCCTGTGAGGCATCCCTGAGGAGAAGCCACATGGACTTACCCTGATGCAACCCTGGGTGTTGGAGAAGCCACCTGGAGACCCCTGCCAGCACTGAGATGCTTACACTGCCACTGGATTCAAAGACTTTTTACCCACTGGCCTGTGATCCTCCTGCATTCGGTGTCATTGTGTGTGTTTTGTGAGTTTGAGGAGGACTTTTGTAGATTGGTGTTGGACATATGGGCTAAGAAGGACTTGTGGGCTTGGACTGGACTGAATTAGGTGCTTTCTGAATGTACACTTACTTATCTTTTATAAAGAACTCTATCTTATACATATATGAGTTTCTGTGGATTTGTTTCCATCGTTTACCCAGACTAACACAAAGGGCCAGCGGGCTATTCAGGAATTCTCTGTATTTGCCTGCACCATTTTCTATCAACTTTAATCTACTCTAAAATATAAAGTGTACTATTATTTTTTAAGACACTGTTGTCATTTTCAGTAACTCTTACGTATGCTTCTGAGCCAGGCTAGCCATTTGTTTAAAATCACTCCAGACACTTGGAATGTGCATTTAAGATGGAAACGACCATTGCTTTGACCATTGGTTGCCAACTCTGGGGTTGTCAGATGAGTGGCATCAGCTTGCCTGGGAGCCTGCAGAAATGCCCATTCCCAGGTTCCTCTGGAGACACATCAGACTTTGATCTGTGCTGTAACATGGACTTTGTAGAGAACAAAAACACCCATTTGCAAAATGTGGTACCGTCTTGCCTATGCTTTTGAGTAATTCTATTTTGATTTTCCCCTACCCCTTTTTTAATGTTGGGACCACGACTTTTAATTTTCAGTGTCATGGGATTGTAGGACTGCCACTGGGGAAGGACACATTAATCATTAGTGAGAGGTAGAGGAATGTTTGCAGAACGGTGACGCGGTGCCCACTCATAGGCCATTAAACCACTTGGGGGAAGAAAGAGGAGATTTAGGGGAAAAGTCAGCCTAAATCCAGAAGTCTGTGAGTTCTGAGCGAGTTTCATGGTTGCAGCATTTTCCAGTTCTGGACTGTTTCATCTGCCAAGTCTATCTAAACACTTGAGTACATGTGGTATTTTAAAGTTTTCAGTGTCAAACTAATTTTCTTGGGATCCAAGTCAGACTCTTCTGGTAACTAGGTAACCCTTCCAAACCGTGGGGAACAACAGATTCAAGCCAATGTGTAAGATCCCACAGGGGGCCTCTCTTTTGCACAATTACCTTTTGAGACTCTATAGTGAAACCTGGAGGAGGGTCAAGAGGGGAGGAGAGAGTACAGAGGGTGCCAAGGGAGCACATTTGGGCAACACCACAAACTTAAAAGCCACGCGGCTGCCAGCCAGCCCTGTCCACAAAGAGTACATCGGGGGGTGGAAGGGCTTAATGATCTCCACACCCCTTCCCCAGCCTCGGTCTTCCTTTAACTAATGCATATTTATACAACGTAGATAAGGAATTTTATTTATTTGATTGTGGTTGAGAATATACACAGCAAAACTCACACCAATTCAACAGTTTCTATAGGTGCTAGTTAGTCACACGGATATAGCCTTCAAACTTGGTACCATCCTCACCGCCTTTTCTAAGTTGGCTACACCCGCACTGTTGGACATTCAGCATCCTAAACTGTGAGAAAATACATTTCTGCCTGTTAAAGCCATCTAATTGTAGTATTTCTATTATATCAGCACTAGGTAAATAAGATAAAGCCCAGTATGGGAAGTGAGTCGCTGCTTTAACAGATACTGTAATTGTATCTGGATGTACTCTTGGAATTGGGTAATAAGTGGAGGCTGAATGAGTTTTAAGTTGCCTGGTAGTAAAAGCCTAATTTGCCTTGCCTTGCAAGTGGTGAAAAGCCAGGATTACTTTGTGGACTAAGGTGCGCCTGACCCAAGCTATGGTCTTTTCCATCACCTCATCTGCAGGTGAAAGTTGGACATTGAAAAAGGTGAAAGTTGGACATTGAAAAAGGAAGACCAAAAAAAAAGAAAAAGGAAGACCATGCTTTGACGTGTGGTACCGGTGAAGTATTTGGAAGTACCATGCTGCCGAAAGAACAAACATCGCTCTTGGAAGCACCACGGCCAGCATGCTCCTTAGAGGCAAGGATGGCGAGACTTCATCTCACGTGCTCTGCAGAGACCAGTCCCTGGAGAAGGACATCACACTTGGTAAAATGGACGGGCAGTGAAAGGGAGGAAAACCCTCAGCCAGGTGGATTGACACGTGGCCGCACAGTGAGTTCAAATATAGGAACACTTGTGAGGGTGGCGCGGGACCTGGTGGATGTTCACTCTGTTGTGCCCAGGGCCACCCTGAGTCAGAACAGACTCCGGGGCCCCAGCAGCCACAGCTGTTCGCCATGTGGACTCTGTTGATAGAATTGTGGGTGTCATAGGTAAGTCTGGGGAAGGCTCAGCAGGAAGGGAAGAGAGCTGTTGAGAACGTCCCTTTTAGTTTTCAAGAATATAGATGGTGCTAGCAACAGAATGTTGCTAGAATTGTGGACATCAATGTACTGCTGCTGAAACTCCAACAAAAATGAGGAAAATGTGATTGAATGATGGAGGAAGGAGGATTTTTTTTTTGTACAATGGCAATGAACTTGTCGGAATTATGTTCAAATGTTTGTTGGAAAGTAGAACCTGTAAGTGATGGGCTCAGATGGCTGACAGATAGGATTTCTAAGCACAATCTACGCAGGCAGTGTGCTTTCCCTTTACTGCTTACAGTAACATAGGGAAGGAAGGAGCCGAACTGACAACACGATCTGCAAAAGAAAGACCAAATGTATGGATCTGGAATCTCCTGGTGTGCACCTGGCCTAGAATATTCACCAGGATTTGGCTACACAATCTTGGGTGAAAGAGATGAATTAATCTATGATTGCAGAGGTCTGTCTAACCAACTACTGCAGCACAGAGCCCACTGACTTAGACTGAAGGGAAAAAGAAGAGAAAGGCTGCTGGCTGCCTTTGGGGATTATTGTGTATAAATATTTCCCCTTTGCTTGTAGAATAAAATACGTACAAAGAAAAACATATTCTATGTTGTTGCATTTCATCTCATCAAATAAAATCAGTGACAGCATCCCAGTAACCACTCCCCCCCCACACACACACATATGCATGGTCCTTTTACCCCCAATCTGCCTTCTTTTCCTACCCTCCCTCCCTTCATTCTTTCCTGTCCCTTCACTGTCTGCTCCACCCCTACCACCACCCGAACTTGACCATGTCTTTAAAGTCTTATCCTTTGGTGTGAAAACCACTTTTCTTTTCCTTTCTTTCCTTTTATAATAATGGTGTCATAAAATATTGATCTTTAGGGGCTTGGGTCTTTTGAGCCTCTTCTATAGGCAAGAGACAGGCCAAAGGAGCTACGTCCATTCTCCTCCAATGAAAGACAAGGAGCCATTTGGAGGTCAGCCCAAGTGTTGGAAGGAGCACGGAGAGTAGGGCTTTCTTGGTTTCTAAGGGTGGAGCCACAGTCTCCCCGATCTCAAGAGGGGCGGGGTGTCCTGGTCTTAAAGAGTCAGATCTTTGCCAACTTGCTTCTAGAGGGTGGGCCTACTGCTAAGGTGGGCTTGTGGGGGTTGGGGGTGGGGTGGAGCCACCACTCAAAACTGAGAGGGTAGAGGGGTCATGCTCAAGGGGCAGAAGCAAAGTCAGCTAGACCATGGGATTCCGGTAGAAATTGAGATAGACTAGGAAAATAAGGATTCCTAAAGCGGAGGGAGTAGTGTTGCTGTCCCAAAGGAAGGTGGAGCTGAGTCCCACGGCTAAGAGAGCAAGCAGAGCATTCCTTCTCAGACAGCGAGTGAACTGGGAGGGGTCTGCTGAGTCCTGCGAGTGAATGGGGAGGGGTCTGCTGAGTCCTGCGAGTGAACGGGGAGGGGTCTGCTGAGTCGTGCGAGTGAACGGGAGGGGTCTGCTGAGTCTGCACTTGCTTAGTGTCTGTCACCCCTGATTTCCCTGATTTCTTCTCTTTGTGATGGAAATGCCTACTTTGTGCCTGCTCCATCATTGTACTTTGGAAACAAATAGCTTGTCGTCTAGATTTCAACGGCTCAAAGATGAAGAGGAATTTTGCCCCAGGCTGGAATAGGCCTAACGTCTCTTTCATGTTTGATTTAGAAGATTCACAAGATGAGATTTTAGACTTGGGGTTGACTTACGACTTTTGCAATGTTGAGATGGGTTGGATGTATTAAGCCTGTGGGAAGGACATGGATTTGAGGTGGGGGTGGGGGAGGGGATCACAGGGTGGAATGTTATGGATTGAACGGTGTAGACCTCCCTCCCCTTGCAGCCCCCCCTCCCATATGTGTTGTAAATAGTAGCCCCTATACCTGTGGTTATGATCCCATGAGAACAAGTCCCTTTGCTGCGTCAATGAAGCAGAATTAGTGTAGATACTGTCCTGAGTCACTCCCCTTTGAGATATAAAAAGATTCAACATTACCAGCAAGCAGAGATGGGACACAAGCCTGCCAAGCCATATGAAGATCACCCAGGAGTGAGGTCCAGACAGACGAGGACCTTCCCCCAGAGCCTCCAGAGAAAGAAAGCCTTTCCCTGGAGCCAGCATCCAGAATTTGGACTTCTTCTGGCTTCCTAAACTGTGAGAAAGTGAGTTTCTGTGTGATAGCCTCCCCCTTGTGATATTTCTACAACAGCACCTCATGCTCGATCAAGTGGCGCATCAGCCAAGGCGAGACAGTGGTTGAAACAATGGGCTCAAACATAACAATCGGGAGGACAGCTCAGGGCGGGGCAGTGTTCTGTTCAGCTGTATGCGGGGTCTCTATGGGTGACAGCTGACTGGATAGAGCACCCAGCACCGGATAACGGCGACATCTGCTCCTCTGGTCTCTGCTACTGCTTCAAGCTGCTGCTGTCAGCTTCATCCCATGAGGAAGCTCTTAAAGGAGCCTAATAAATAATCAATGCAAGTGCTTTTCCCTGGTTAAGCTAAACTATTTGTTGTTGTTGTTCTAAGAATGTCATCTCAGGGCATCCACTTCAGGGAATGTGTGTGTTAGTCTGGGTAGACTAGAGAAACAAATTCATAGACACTCATATGTGTATAAGAAAGCGCTTTATACAAAGAGTAATTGCATATTAAGAAAACATCCCAGCCCAGGCCAGATCAAGTCCATAAGTCCAGTATTAGCCGATATGTCCAATGCCAGTCTATTAATTCCTCTTCAGACTCACACAACACATGCAATGACACTAAATGCAGGAAGATGATAGGCCAGTGTGTGGGAAGTCTTGTGGAGCCAGTGGTGGTGGAAACATCTCAGCTGGTGTGGGTCTCCACATGGCTCCTCCAGGTCCAGGGCTCTGGCTCCATCAGTGTGTCCCCATGGGGCTTGTCGACAGGAATGTGAAGCAGAGCATGTGGGTCTGGCCTCCAGGGAGCTATTTATCTCCGTAGCACCTCCAAATGAGATCATCAAGCTGCGACTTGCTTGACAGGTGAGACTGTACCACAGACCATATATAGTTACGAGGTGAGCAACTCCTGGAACATAATGGGCTCAACTGTGCTGGGATGCTAGGAGGCATCCAGACTCTCTTGTTTCACAAAAATGACGATTAAAGCCCCAAATGATGACGACACCTTCTCAGGGAGAGAAGCACTCTTCTCCACGGGCTGCTCTGCTCTAAGACATTTTACAAAGGAAAGCCCCCTCGAAAGAATTTTGACACAAGAAGTGTGTGGTGTGACAATGAAAGGCGAGTGGAATGTCTGAGTGCATATGTGACAGAACTGGCAATTTTCTGGCACTCTGTTGGGGGCTTCCTGTCAGGGTTACCAGCCCCTAACACGTCATCATGTGTTCGGTAGGCACAATTGTACAGCAATGATAAGTAAAGATTATAGTAAAGTCATAGAGCATGAGAGATAGAAGAGAGATTAAAATAATGGAGTCAGGCACATTTCATGGTAGCATGTTCACCTCAGCCCTGCTTGGAAGACCATGTGGAGAGAGAGAGGGGGCAAGGAGGACAAGGGGAAAGGGAACAGTGGAGCGAGGGAGCGGGGCAGAGGTGGAGGAGGAGCAAGAGAGTATTCACAGCAAGGAGAATAAGGGGGTGTGGTACAGTGATGTGTGTGTCGGGGCGTGGGGGTGGGAGTCGGGGGGTGGGAGTCGGGGGGAGAGAGGCGATGTCAAGGAGCCCAACAAGGAAAAGAACCTTTGGAAACCGACTGTGGTAGCAATTGTATAATACTGCTTGGCGTGATTGAACTATGGAGTGATAGGATATCTGTGCTAACTCCCAATGGATAATATATATTTTTAAATGTATGTAAAAACACATTTAAATACACCTTTCCCTTACCTCTCCTCAACTCCTCTGGCTCCAGTAGCTGGTCTCACCACCTGCAGAATTCCCTCCAGTTGTCCCTGCTGCCTGCTCTGTCATGGCAGAGTGACATGTCATGACATGACATGTCATGTCACTCCTGCGCAGAAGGTCATTCTGAGACTCCCGAGTGCAATGTATTTGCAAATGGTGACACAATGGAAACCCCTGCCTTGTGGTTGATCCCTCCCTGGCCACCTTTCAGATTTCATTGTCAACCCCTACCTTGCAAGCACTGCCTGTCCTTCCCCTAAGCTGGATTTCTCCCTGTTCCACAATCAAGCCCTGCCTTTTCTTGGCGTCGCCACTCTGCTGAGCTGGTTCCTCCACCCGGCTGTGTCTCCCCACTCTCATCTTCCCTCCCAACACAATGCTAACTCCGCCTGTCAGACAGCGTCCCTGAACCCAACACAGTGTGCTTCTGCCTCCTCTGCGCTTTCCAGCTCTTGGCGCCCCTCTTATTGGATGCTCTCCTCCAGTCTTCATTCAATAACTGTTAGGAACCTCCTGGGCATAGCGTGGGACAACGATCTGGATCTCTGTCTGCATCAGCTGGGGTCCCAGCAGGAAACAGATGGCACACACAAATTAGCATCATTTGGAGTCTAGTAAAAGGACTGTGTACTAAGGAGTGGGCCAGGTGTGAGACGCTCGAGTGGCACAATGGTTACGCCCTCAGCTTTTAACTGAACGGTCCGTGGCCCCAGCCCGCCGGACACCTGTAGGAGAAAGACGTGGCAGCAGTCAAAATGAGAGCTTGGGAACTCCTTCAGGCCACT
>NW_022103896.1:45065513-45066808 GCF_000313985.2 Echinops telfairi | reverse complement strand
TTTTCACTCTTGCCTGGAGGGACCCCGCAGCAGAGCAGTTGCCAAAACGGAGGAGAGGACCCCCACGACCACAGCCACCCTTTGAGGAACGTGGCCAGCCTGCCACTGAGAAGGTGTTAAGGCAGTGTATGCCCCACCTTGCTCTGCCGCCCTGCTCTTGTCTGCTGCCCCTCCACTCCTCATTGGCTGGACCCACTCAGAAACCAAAGCATGACAGAGCCCACTGTCCAACAGGCCCAGGAGCTCCTTGGGTGGCGCAAAGGATTGTGGTTGGTAACCACAGGTTGGGGGTTCAAGTCTCCCCAGAAGGTCCTTGGATAAAAGGCTCGATGATCGACCTCAGAAAATTTAGCCATGGAAAACCGGATGAAGCCCAGCCTGATTTCAACTCACATGTGGTTGCCCCGAGTCAGAATCAGCTTGCCAGCCACGGATTCACCATAGGCCAGGCACTGTCTCAGAGATGGCAGAGAAAGAAAAGACGCAGGGTCCTTGCTCTAAGTACTTATGTATTCACTGGGGGTGACAGATCATTCACAAGTAAGGGTATATTTAGAGGGCAATGTGTTGAAACTCATTGTCATTGAGTTTATTTCAATTCATAGTGACCATATTTAGGGGTTTTGAGGTTAAAAATACTGATGGGAGCAGATAGCCTCCTGAGTGAGTGGTGGATTTGAACTGTTGACCTTGTGGTTAGCAGCTTATGCCTCACCCAGAAACAAAGGGACAGTGACGGTGAGCGAGAGTGTACCTTCCTCCTTTGCTGAAAGCCTGGCCCTGGCTCCTCACTGCCAGCAGCCTGGATCGGGAGCCCTTCGCTGATCACACGGGGTCTCTATGGTCTGCCCTCACTTTCCTCCACACCTACAGTGCCATCACTCTATTGTCCACGAGGTGGACCTGTTGCCTGCGACCTCTACTCCTTGTCCTTTGCTGCCTTGTCTTCTCAGATACTCCTGCCCACCCTGCCACTCTGGGACCCCCTCCCCAACTCCAGGAAACTTCCCAGATGCCCTGGGATGTGTTCCCCATGTCGGGGTGCTCCCTTTGTCAGAACACAGGGTCTTTATCACGCATGGTGCTCCTGTGTCCTGAAAGCTGGTGCTCAGTTTGAATTTCCTGGGCCTGGCGCTGTCTAGGGTCTCGATGGCTTTTAGTCTCTTCCTTCACCTATCCTGGAGCTCACCACCCCTTCCGAAGGGTTGCCATGAAGAGCAGCTGAGGTGATGTGCATGCCGTGCTTAGCACAGGGCTGGGCAATAGTTATCAATAGCAGTAATTATTGAAGCACA
>NW_022103896.1:45054089-45055965 GCF_000313985.2 Echinops telfairi | reverse complement strand
CTTGGATGCTGAACCAAGGACAGAAAGGAACTTTGTCTCCAAAACGCCTTCCTGGGAACCTGGCTGGAAGGAAGTGCTCTGGGACCAGGGCTCCCAGGAATGAGGAGCTGCACTAGTTTTGTTCTTCTCTTCAGGGAGGGGCTGCTCTCTCCAGATCCCATCCCCAACCCCAGGCAAGGCAGCAGGGTGCTGGCTGTGGAGACCTTGGGTCATGCAAATACCAAGAGTTGAATTCTATAACTCCCCCCTCCACCCCACCCCACACACACATTGAAGACAAAAGAATATCCTTTAAGTCCAAATATGTCGAGTCACAGATTGAGTTCTTTTGCCGGTTCTAAAACACCTTTGCATTCTGTGCCTGAGAAATAATAGTGCCCCCACCCCCCATCCCACTCCGCACCCTCCCAAAAAAGGATGATCTCCTTAGACTTGACGCTAAAGTGCCTTGGGAGATCTTTAGGTGCAGATGGCTGGATGGAACTTTACTTGGCTGCCTTTAATTGTCCTTTTTAAGGGGTTGAATAAGAAGCCCTGAGATGTTTTAAAGGCCCTCAGCCAAGAGGTAGAACTCTAATATACATCTCAGGAGACAAGGCTGAAAATTGAAACCCTGGTTGAAAGTGAACAGGTGCTTCTCAAGATTTCACAAGCTCTACTCGCAGCCCCAGAAGGAGGAAGGGTCCCCTGGAAGAAGGCAGAGGATTCTTATCTGTCTGTATGGTTTGAAATCCCCATTAGACTAGGAGGTCAGCCATCATTCCAAAGCTTATCCCTAGGCATCAAGTAGGTGCTCACTAAAACTGTGTGACAGCATTTGGTCTGGTTCTGAGCTTGCTCTGCTTTGTCCTGGTTTGGAGGGGCATGTTGCAGACATATCGAGTAAGGCGTCTTTAGTTCTGTTATCAAACCAGGTCCCGGTGGGTGTGGCCGAGAAGCCTAGAGACTGGATGAAAGTGAGAGGGGAAACTGGACGTGGAAGGAGCAAACTGGGACTAGAATCATCAAGACAAACTCTCAAAAAAGGGGGGTTTGTGGTTTTATACATGAGGAAGTAAACTGAAGGGATTAGGCTTATGTAACAGAGTTCCAAAGAATGATTAGGCCTCTGCATTGGTGAGGTATGATTCTTGACACAGAATGGCTGTTGAACTTCTCGATTTCACATGTCCGGTTGGTCTAGTCACTGTCCAGCAATTTTTTGTTCGTTTGTTTTTGACCAAAGTTCTTTTATTCTGGGTCAACTGTAGGTTGTGATTATTCTTTTTGTGTATGTTTGGTGGGCTAGATCTGGTTATCACCTCTATTCACTTGATGAGGTGGAGTACTTTCCCAGGAGGAAGGGGCTCAAGAGAGACAGGCTGTGTGGAGGCAAGAAGAAATTAATTATGGGCAATCTGTGAGATATTTTCGGCAGGTTGTCAGGAGAGACCAGGCACTGGAAAAGGACATCATGCTTAGTAAAGTAGAGGGGCTGCGAAAAGGAGGAAGACCCTCTACACCAGTGGTTCTCAACCTTCCTAATGATGCAACCCTTTAATACAGTTCCTCGTGTTGTGGTGACCCCCACCATAAAATTTTGTTATCCCTTCATAACTGTAATTTTGCTACTTTTATGAATCAGGCAACTCCTGTGAAAGGTTGTTCAACCCCCAAAGGGGTCATGATCCATAGGTTGAGAACCACTGCTCTACACAATGGGTTGACACAGTGGCTGCAACAGTGGAGTCAAACATGTTAAGAATTAAGGTAGCAGATGGACATTGGGCCTCCACTCAAGTACTCCCTCAATGCAAGAACACTTTGTTCTAATAATCCAGCATTCTGTGATGCTCACCTTCCCAACATGATCGCTGAAGACAAAATGGGTACATAA
>NW_022103896.1:45048446-45050364 GCF_000313985.2 Echinops telfairi | reverse complement strand
AGGGACAAGGGAACAACAAGTGGTCCAAATTGGTGGTGAGGTGCGGGCGGCCCTTCCGTGGGCACGCAGGATTTCCTGTGGACCACAGCTGAGCACGAGGCTCAGTGAGAACAAGACCTCAATATGGTGCTGTTGGGTTTTCTTTTGCTTTGTTTTTTCCCAATGCCAGGATGGAGCTGGACATTCTGCTTTTGCCCAGCTCTCTGTATTGTCCTAAATCAGGATTATTCAAAGTCTGAGGTCATCAATTATGAATCATTGGGATACTAGGTCTCTGTGGCCTGGATTTCTGCAAAGGGAAATTACATTAAGTGCATGATGAGAAAAGCCGTAGGAAAAAAGGTCATGGGCTGATCATCGTCTCGTTTGTAATTTTTTTTCCTCAAAGCGATGCCTGTTGTCATGCAGTGCGCCTTCGTCACCGACCATCCGAGGCTGGCCACCGGTTTCCATGGTGCTGTCGGCTAAGAAGCTGCAGGGTAATTATTTCTCCTGCTTTGACACAGGAAGCTCTTGTTCCTACTTGATCGCCTCACAAAATCTGCGGCAGCCTCAAGGTTTGAAAATAGATTAATCACAAGGGGCTTTGCATCAATCTGCCCCATCTTCCAGCCGAATTTCCCATCTGCTCCTTTGTAAAGTTGCTGTGACGGGGCTGAGATATGAGGATGTGCTGGCTTGGATCCAAGGCTTTTTCTCCCCCCACCTCACCCCCACCCTCCACTGATTTTTCAAAAGGGACCAAAGCCCAGACCGGCCTGTGCCCGAGAGGCCAGGTGACTTAGACCAGTCCGAGTGCAGTCTTATCCTTTTCCAGAGGAGGAGACTGAAGGGCAGAAAGGACGTGGCTTTGAAGACAGTATGGTCTCAGCTCCCTGTTATCCACGAAGGAGCCTTGATTTTGCATGCTGTGGGCTCGCTGTTCTAGAGAAGCCAAATCAGTGGCTCTTGAATGTGCATGTCTAGAGAAAGAGATTAATTCCAAGAAATGGCTCACACAGTTGTAGAAGTGGGCAAGTCTAGTCTGGTTCAAGTCCCTGGCTCATATGTGGGCTGGACGCTTCTCCTGACTCCTGTGGTTGAAGGGGCTGATGGGCAGGAAGCAGGACAATGAAGCAAGGCTGGCAGGGGTCCCCACATGGCTGCTCCAGCACCCAGGGCTGCATCGGGGTAGGTCCATGTGGCTTCTCCTCGGGGATGTCTTGCAGAAGTGAGCCTTGCCAGCTAAAGCAGGGAGCTGGCTAAGGCAGCTGCACCCTGGTGTAACCATCAGAAAGCAAGAGACCCGAGAACTTGAAAGGCGAGGCTCACCAAGCCATTTATCTCTCCGCCCTTCAATTAACCCCACATGTGTTTATCGACCAGGTTGGCACAATAAACTAACTACCTCAAGCATGTTCAAGTTGTGTCTTAAAACCCAAGTTGGTGTTAGACAGGCAGGAGCAGGAGAGAGTGAGTCAGACTCATCTAAATGTGATTGCAGTAACGGCCCAAATGAAGGAATGACTGACTTTTGTAGTAGAATATGCTAATAGTGACAATGACAAGTGGCCGTAACAATGGCTAATTCTCCGTAAGCACCTACTACATGTAAGGACTATTTGGTGCCTGCTTACAAGTTTTCCTTTGTATTAAAATGCTGGCCTTTTAGTTCTAAAACAGAATTTCATTACCTTGGGAAGGAAGAGCCATCCATCAATAATGTTTGAGGAATTGAGCACAGGTTAACAAAGTGACATTTGGAATGTCTTTGTTTTTTATTCATTGTCTATTCATATTTTAAAATGAGACAAACTTACAGCTTGATTAATGACCAGGAACAAGGAAACATGTACAGTATGTGTTTTAAAAAGGGTATGCGATACATATCTTCACATAAATGATATGTTTGGCAAACATTTTTCCAGAAGGAAAAAAA
>NW_022103896.1:45040591-45048064 GCF_000313985.2 Echinops telfairi | reverse complement strand
GGTCCTTGTCTCTTTTGAACTTGTGCTCCTGGATGATCTTCATGTGACTTGGCATCTCTCTCCCTCATCTCTGCTTTCTCACTGGCTTGTTGAATCTCTTCTTACACACCCTGCAGTCAACAGTCTCCTCGGTATAAAGCAAAGAAGAAAGACCCTTGCCCAAATGAGATTGTACTCGCAAGTGTAACCAAATGCACTGCCAACGAGTGATTCCAACTCACAATGTCCCTATGTAGAGTTTCTGATGTGGTACATCTTTTTAAGAAAAACACACATCCCCACACACATTTTATTGGCATATAATTAATATATCATACAACTCAATAGCTCAATCATACTTTTTGACAGTTTTATTGGCACATGATTCACGAACTATAAACTTCAATAGTTAAATCATATTAAGAAGAGCTGTATAATCATCACCACAATCAACTTTAGGATTTTTTCATTATTACACTGACCATTATTAGCTCCCCATTTCCCCCAACAGCCCCTACCATACCCCAAGGAAGCATTAATCCAGTTATTATCTCCTTAAATTTACCTATCCTGAATTTCATATACAAAAGAAAGCCACAAAAAAAACTAACAAAGAAAACCCTCAATTTAAAATAAAACAGAAAATATTAAAAACTAGAATAAATTTAAAATGAGTCCAAGGGGAACTCAAATGATAAGGTATTAAAATTTAACTTAACTGCATCTGCAATACTCCAGTTTCTGATGCACTCTGCATGATAATAAGGCTGTTCACATCCCTGGTCCACGGTTAGAGGAGATTCACTGGAGACATAAGCCATGTGTATTTCTCCTTCACTTTTTCAACAAAACTGAAACACCTTAAAATGGGGTCGAAAGGGAAATCCTATGAGAAGATATTGCATTTTAGCCTAACTACATCTGCCACAGTCGACTTGACAGTGCGCTCTGATTGCCAACAAAGCCCTCGTGAAGAGAGCACTGAAGACATGGGTGCTATCGCACAGTGAGGGTACGAAGCTATTAGAAAGAACAGTGTTTGGGGTCTTAAAGGCTTGTCTTCAAACAAGCAGCCCTCCATGTGAGGCATCAGCTAAGTCCACATGGAGGACGCACACCAGCCTGTGTGATCCAAGGATCGTAAATAATAAAATCTAAATCCAAAAGAGGGAATGGTATCAGAGCTTAAATTGTGAGCACCTGGTTTGCAGAAGGTTGTGGATGACAGTGGAAACCCAAAGCCCATTTGCAGAGTCCACACTTGGATTAAGTCTCTGGTGGCTCCCTTCTGACCATAGTTGAGGGATGTGAATAGCATTGTTATCAGATAAAAGCTGTACGTTTTTAAGGGAGCAGACTGCCACATCTTTCTCCCAAACAGTAAATGGTAGATTTGAACCCCTGGCCTTTTGGTTAGCAATCCCAACAAGGCCACCAGGGCTCTTCATTCCCAGGCACAGGGATTAGGCTTTACAACATGTATTTTGCTAGGACACCGTTCAATCCATAACAATAATCATTATAATGAAATTAACTGCATCACCAAAATGCTCAGTATTTTGGAGAAGGGATGGGAATAACAGACTCATGTCAACAGTTAACAGAGAGAAATTCTGACGGAATGCTGCCCAGATCCTGGAGGAGAGGAAGAGAGAAACAGTGATGAAATAGCATAAGAGCAGATTTTTAGAGAATCTCCAGCTAGTGCTGAGCCTCTTCGCATTTTGCTTCCCTCACTGGCTCCCAGCCTATGATTGACCTGTGTGCAGGTCACAGCTGAATCGTTCCAATTCCATCTCCTCACTGTTATCTCTCTGTCCTTGACCTTTTTTTGGGAGCATCATGAATTAGAGCAAGGGCCAGCAACCTATTGTGTTGGGCTGTAAACAAGGTCAGGGATTAAAGAGAAAAATCAGAGACCAACTGGGTGGAAATGAGCCCACATGACACTGAAACAAGTCGGTCAAGACTGAGAGGTCAGGAGTGATCAAAGCTGAGGTCGGACATCCAAACAAGTGCCCAAACCAAGGTGACGCAGCCCGCCCCTGTCAAAAGGTGCCTGTTGAGTGCCATTTATAATGATGGCCAATGTTGATGGACCATCAGCGAAGGACTTGGCACTGTATGGAGGCTCATGCCCCTCATTCTGCTAACAACTCAACAAAGTTGACATGTCCTTCTCCATTTCATAGATGCAGACACTGAGGCTTAGGGAGATGAAGGGATTAATCTGCCCAAAGACAGATAGCTAGTAGGTTGAGAGAGAGGATTTAAATGGGAATGATCTGTCTCTGTAGCATCTAGGAACTGTGCTTACGGCTAGGGATAAAACACTGTTTACTATTTACCTCCCACTAATAAATATGGAATTTCAAACTGAGGTAAGAGGTCCGAAGAGAAAAAAATATGTACAGCTTCAAAGGTATTTAGCCTAAACCCACTGCTCCTCGGGAGAAAGATGAGGTGTCCCCTCCTGTAAAGATCTAGAGCCCCAGGAAGCTCCAGGTCAGTCCTGCTCGGTCCTCTGGCGCTGGTGTGGGTTAGCACCATAGTCTCCAGGACCGAGAGGGTGGACGGGCGAGTCAAACTTTCTTTCTTTCGTTTTGTTCTAAATCATTTTATTGGGGGCTCATACAACTCTCATCACAATCCATACAAGCATCCATTGTGTCAAGCACATTTGTACATTTGTTGCCATCATCATTCTCAAAACATTTGCTCCTCCCCTTAAGCCCTTGGGATCAGTTCCTCGTTTTTCCCCTTCCTCCCCACTCCCCTTCCCTCATGAACTCTTGATAATTTATAAATTATTAGTATTTTGTCATATCTTGCACTGTCCGACGTCTCCCTTCGCCCACTTTTCTGTTGTCAGCCCCCCAGGGTGGAGGTTAGCTGTAGATCCTTGTTATGGGCTCCCCCTTTCTACCCCACCCTCCCTTTTCTTGATGCAGGGATACTCAAACTGAGATCCGAAGACTGACTTCTCTAGGTCAGGGGTCGGCCAATTTTTGAGATGGAAAAGCCAATCCTGTGCCTCACAACAATTTCAAGATTATTAGTCATAAAGATATTTTTTACAAACAAACAAAATCACTGGTATCTGAGGAATATCCTTGACATTTTTTCCATTTGACTTCAGAGCCACACGCACGCACAGAAAGAACCACAGGTGGCTCTTCCAAGCTGCAGTTGGCCGACTGCTGGTCTAGATAAAAGACAGAGTGGGTGGTAGCTAAGGAAGGGGAAAAGCCACAGACAGAGGGAACAGCATGTGCAAAGGTCCCAGGGCAGAAAGGGAGAATGTCAGGTTTGCAGGAAGCCAAAATAATAAGTGCTGACGACTTCTGGAGACAAATGGGGTAAGATTTGGTAATTGCCTTCCCCCCTAGGATTCAGGGTGGACAGTGCTGCCTGGAAGGATCCAGGCTTCTTGCAGTGATTCAATGTGATCATGTGCGACAGCATTGAACATGGCCCTAAACGAGCGTTCTTCTGTCTCATGCAGACCCCCATGCTTCCCTGCCACAACATCACTGATTCTGTGATGAGGCTGGCAGTCAGCAACGATGCCCAGGTTGCACAAAGAACTGGGGTGTGGTGGCCCCCGTTCCTCTACACTCTTTGTAAAGAGACCTCCTTCCAGATCCCTCCTCCCCGCTGACTAGAATGACTCACCTCCCTGAGAAGCAGACAGCTGAAGTGCATTTGGCCAAGGCAAAAGCACATTGTGTTGTAGAGCTTATTGACTTTCCCCACCCGAGGTTTTCAAAAGCAATTCATATAAGAGATGAATCAGGTGCCAAGGCTCATTGATCTGTGTCTGTTGGAATTGAAGTGGATGCCAGCCGTGTCCCCATTTGGCGCAAGCCCTCTGCCAGGCAGGCATTGAAGAATGCCTACTGGGTGGGTGATGGAAAGCTGCCTCTCTGGACTGAACTCACTCAGGGGCAATGCATGGTGGCATGGCCTCCATCCATTCTGGAATTGGCAGGTTCAGGCTGTTCGGCTTTGGAGTTTTAGCTTGGCTTTGTTATTTTTAAATATTTTTATGAGGAAAAAAAAGAAGACCCATTTAATAATCAGAGGGCAGTGGGTTCATCAAAGAGCATCCTGTAAGCAGTACAGAAAGACAGTAAACCTGTCCTTGGCCTCAGAAAAAAAGGCAATGGACCTTCAGAGAATGTGGAAGAGACCATGTAGGAACTGCAGGAGGATGTGCATTTGGGAAGCATTCTTCCAAACCACCCTCAACAAACCAGGTTGACGTCACGGAGCTTCTGGCTGTTACAGCAGAGCGGTTTCTTCGCCCAGATCCAATCCCACCATGACCACCACCACCACCACCACGACCACTACCACCACCACCACCACCACTACCACCACCAACATCACCATCACCATCACCATCACCACTATCACCACCACGACCACCACCACCAGGGGCTATTGAGTCTCTTCTGCCCCATGAGGACGCCCAGGTGTGTCAGAAGAGCACTGGGCGCCATCAGGTTTCCAATGGTTCCATTTTCAGAAGTAGACCACCAGGCCCTTTTTACAACACCTCTGGGTGGACTGGAACCTCCGATCTATCTTTTCCCAAGGACTATCGCAAATCCCAAACACTGAGCAAGATTCAGCCACCTGGCCCGGTCCTGGGTCACAAATGAAGACAACGGTCTTTCGGCTTGGAAGTAGCTCTCAATGCGTCGAGGTGAGACAGTGTCCGAAGAACACCTGCAGCTGCTGTGCCAAGGGTTTGTGAGAACAGAGTCTCCGCGAGGACAGAGAAAAAGCCAGCCACGCTGTCTGGAGAGGTCCCTGAAAGCCTCAGAAAGCCGTCTGTAACCTTGGCTATCGGTCTCCCATTTAGAAGAGAGTTGCTTGGTGAAGCTTCATCTGACCTTTCCTCTATTGTTCTGGCTGTCGCTGCTGTGTCCTCCCAGAGAGAGGCTTCTGCCTTTGCTTCTGCTTGGTGGAAATCATGACCATGAACTGGTAATAGTTAACGTGCCAGGAGCCAGCTACTGCCCTAGCTCTAAGTGTGTACTCTCTCATTCAAACTGCAGAAAACCCCTTCACGGTGCTTGTATTCCAATGCTCACTCTAGCGGGGAATCTAAGGTTTGAGTGGGAAGGACGGGTAAGTCGATTGACCAAAGTCCCATAGCTGGAGGCAGTGCCAGGGTTGTACATTGGGCAGGCTGATGGCAAAGGCTTTGCTTTAAACCAGGGGCAACACACCACAAGCCACAGGCCCAATCCAGCCTCCTGTCTATATTTGGTAATAACGTTTTATTGGCACACAACCATGCTCGTGTTTTTTAATTGTTCCTGGCTGTTTTGGAACCAGTTCAGTCAAGATACTCCTTAGAAGTGAGGATGGCGAGACTCCATCTCCTGGCCTTTGGACATGTTATCAGCAGAGACTAGTCCATGGAGATAGACAGCCTGCTTGGCCAAGTACAGAACTGACACCGTGAGAGCAACACTTGGCAGGACAGAGCAGGAGGGTTTGTTCTCTTGTTCATCGGTTCTCTCTGAGTCAGAGCTGCCCAACAACACAACACAACACAACACAACACACACACTGGTTGGTTTCACACGGCAAAGGCTGAGCTGAATAGTTGCAACAGAGACTCCGTGACCACAAATCCTTAACTACTAATTACTAACTAGCAAACTCAGAGCTCTTTCTTTTTCTTTTCTGTTTTTTTGCACGTCATAGATAACGCGTTTTTAACACACTGAAGGTGTGGCGACCCTACTTGGAGCAAGACTCTCGGCTGCCGTTTTTCCATGTGTGCCCTCGGTGTCTCTGAGTGGCTCTTTCTCAGAGTAGTTCAAAGTTGTTCATAACGCTCTTGCACACGTAGGAGACTGCAGTATACTGTAAGCACAAGTCTGAGATGCAGTGGGAAAGAGCAACCCCAAAGGTGTGTCACTCCTTTTATTCTGACACTCTCTTGATCGCAGGGGTCTAGAACCCGATTGAAGCACTTCCCAGGTCTGCCTGCGTCGGACGGTTTTCAGATGAACGTTGCCAACTTGGGCTCTCCACCACTGCACGACCCAGTCTTCCTTCCGAGTAAATCAAAGGCTCTCAGAGGACACCCCCCTCCATCCTTTCGTCCCTCTGCTCCCGACCTGCGAGACGCCACTATGACCCCACATCTCAACCAACATTAAAGGCCTGATCAATGAAATGGCTTTCATCTGTGTCTCAACAACACAAACTTCCTTCTAAAATGTGGGCAGGCATCACAGCTGCTGTGACTGTCCCTCGGTGACAGTAATCCGCGAGGTCATCCGCGAGGTCCAGACGGATGGTTCTAAGAGTAGGGCAAGGTCAACCCTGCACTAAAGTTCACGCTATTCTCTGTAGCTATCGCTTTGTAAATGTGTTATTTCTGCAGACAGCCCAGCAGAAAGCTGCTCAGAAAAGAGAAACAATATATCTTTCAGCACTTTGGAAACTGGATTGTACACATAAGCAAAACCTCAAGGGAACAAGAATAAATTTTTTAAAGTCTACCCTAAATCCCTGGCATCTTAGAGACCGCCCTGGAAGGAGAAGCTAAGAATGAAGGATGAAGTGAGAACACGTTCTTAGCAGGGAGAATGGGGTGCAGCCTGTAGGCTATCAGTCAGACCTGGAAGGAGGTGCCCAGGATTATCACTGGGATTAGTGTCACTTAGTTCAGTAACTCATGGTGTCCCCACTACCCCCCTCCAAAGACACCTCTTCCCCTACCATGCCATACACTATCCTTAGTAATGTTGGAGATAGAATAATATGTGAGGAATATAGTTGTAAATGACTTAACTGTACTATTTCTTAGATTGCATGAGGAATAACAGCAAAACTGTTTTATAAAATTTTTCTACACTTAATTATAACATTATTAGTAACTGAGAGGAAGCCTTTTAACATTTTGTCTTCTCCTTTTCCTTAACTGAAAATACTTCGACGTGATGTATAAAGTTTTCCTTTAATTACTATTTCTTTCTCAAAAAGCTATTGAATTACCCAATAAGCGAGGTAAGTAGCTGCTTACATAAAATCTGTAGTGAACAATGTCATACCTTTTCACCACATCACTGATTCTGCTTCTGTGCATCGCTGTCTCCTGTCTCTCTCCCCACTCCACAGCACCTTCCTGCAGACTCGACGCCTCTTTTCAAACCCGCAGTCCCTGACGGAGGTGGAATGCCCAGTAAGCAAGGTCAAGGTGCATCTACTTGTGCTTACTTAGTGATCTAGAGTGAACAGGTTCACATGTTTTGTTCACAAGTTGGTTGTTTTCACAAATATGAATTACCACAACATTGTGGCTACAACAGTAGAAAATTAGACAAAAATTAGTGATTAAAAACACTGGCAGCAACAAAAAGAATAATACGTACTTGTGACCCATGCAGAAGATGCCACATGATTCTAAGCATCACTGTAATTGGATAATAATGACTACTGTGAGCAGAGTGCATTCAAAGATCC
>NW_022103896.1:45037406-45039684 GCF_000313985.2 Echinops telfairi | reverse complement strand
CTTTACAAGCTCTCTCTTATGTGAATCATTTATTAACTGGACTAAAAACTCTTGTAAGGCAGGCACGGTAGCTTGTTTCCCTTCGTATTTTCAGTACCTAAAAAACAACAGGTGTTCAATGTTGATTTGAAAGGATCACTCTAAACTGGACTTCTACTTTGAAGATGAAATTAAAAACTGGATATCAAAAGCCAAGCACTTAGCTACTGCTCAGTACGAAGGACTGTTATGAAGGTGATTATAGCAATGATGGTGGGGATGGTAAATCACCTTTATTTTTCTGTGCCTCACTGTCTTCGACTGTAACGTAGAAAGATGATGAATATAAGGCATTAAGGATAGATTGCATACAAAAGCATTTTTCCTCCCACAGAAGCATTTAACAAGTCTCTTCTATACCCTTGTTTATACTGCAGGATAATTGCTCATCTACAATTTTTCTCTCACAGTACCCGGAAAATAGTAGGTCTCTAATAAATGTATGCTAGGTTACAAGTCTCTATATAATATAGAGAGTAGCATGATGTGCTAATATAAACATAAATATTTGATGTCCAATAAGTGTGAGCTCGATTAATTGCCTCTGTACTACACTGAGAGTAAATAGAAAATGACACCCTACAAAGTGTAGATTGCTTTGCTGAATGTAGTGGAACATTCCAGTAATGCTCTACAGCATCCTTATAAACAGCAAACTAGTGGTTCACAAATTATTCATTTCATGACGATGCTTAAAGTTTATTAATATTCTCCTAGCCTTGCCAATGTCTCGGGGTTTTCCCATCTCTAGAGTCAGCATTTCAGGTTGGTTTGCCTTCCAAATATTGGTTCATATCTTTCCAGAACTGGAAACTAATTTTTGCTTTGTCCAAGAGTCTTACATCGTCCATTTCATTTGAGCAATTTCTCTATGTTGCTAGTATTTATGGTTGATTCCACAAATTACGTCAGTGTCCTAACCGCACAGGTCAAAACTGATGGCATTTCCCTCAAAGAAACACCTTCCTGCAGTTCAGGCTAATGCTCATCCACTACTTTCTCTCACTTCCAACTACCTGTCAGGCCCCATCGCGTGATTTTAGCTGAGCCAGTTTGATGAAGAAACAATTCAAGAATCTTTATGGACCTCAAATTGCAGCTAATTCAGTTTATTGTAGCAGAAGGCTTTGCTGAAAACAAAGCTGTAAGGTTCTCTCGGCTTAGTCAATGGTGGGCATTAAGGAATAGGGCTTGTGCCAGCCTCCTAGGTAATTACAAACAGATGCTTGGGTGTGGATTAGCACAGAGTCAGGGAACACCAAGGCGATGGTGTTCTTGCCTCCTTGTGGCCAGGCCTGGCAACCAGTGATGCCTGTGGAGTCAACTCCGACTCAGTGTCCCCGTGGGGATCAGACAAGACCTGCGCTCCATTCGGTTCTCAATCCGGATGTTTTGGAAGTACCTAGCCAGGCCTTTCTTCAGAGATGCTTTCTGGCTCGATTTGGACCACCAGACTTTGTGTTAGCGGCTGAGCGAGTAACCGCTTGCATCACCCAGGAATGACAGCCGATTAGACCAAAAGTCTGAATTCTTTTCCTAAGTGACTTGAAACCAATGACTCACCTGTCCCTCCTGCGGCGTCCTCTGCAGTGTTTCTGAACGAGTGCACTCGAATGGCGTTTCCATTGGGAGAATCTAGAGACCACGCTGACTCCCTGTTGTTGTGAGGTGCCCCATGGCTGTTCCAGCTCACACATAAAACATGGCCTGATCCTGCGCCATCCTCACAATTGTTCTCGTGTTCGAGTCCATGGTTGCAAGCCCGGGGTCAGTCCACCTGTCGAGGGTCTTCCTCTTTCTCCTTGCCCCTTGGGGACTGGTCTCTCCTGACCACATGTCCCAAGCATATGAGGCCAAGTCTCACCAGCCTTGCCTCTAAGGAGCATTCTGGCTGTACTTCCTCCAAGACAGATTTGTTGGTTCCCGTGGCAGTCCATGGTGCTTTCAATATTCTTCGCTAGCACCTTAATTCAAACGTATGCATTCCCCTTCAGTCTTCCTTACTCAATGTCCAACTTCCACATCCATACAAAGGGAACTGGAAATACCATGGCTTAGATCAGGCGTATTTTCATCCTCAACGTACCATTCTTGTTTTTCAGCACTTTAAAGAGGTCTTGTGCAACAGATTTACCCAGTGAAATGCATCGTTTATCTCTTGACCGCTTTTCGTGAATTGTTGTTGTTTGCGGATGGTTTCATCACCCAGTATTTTCTCCATTTATCATGAGACTACTTC
>NW_022103896.1:45032331-45036815 GCF_000313985.2 Echinops telfairi | reverse complement strand
TCCCGTCAATGCGCTGCTGCAACCACTGTGGGATGATCTACAGCAAAATCTTACTTGAATTTGATATGAATAATATTGTTCTATAATTTAAGCACTCTGTGGGGACATTTTTTTCCTTTGGAGTGGGTACAAATATGGATCTCTTCCAGTCAATTGGCCAAGTAGCCGTCTTCCAAATTTCTTGGCATAGTCTAGTGAGTGCTTCTAGTGCTTCAACAACTGGTTGAAACATTTCAGTGGGTATTCTGTCAATTTCTAGAGGCTTGTTTTTGGCTAATGCTTTCAGCACAACTTGGACTTCTTCCTTCAGCATCACTGGTTCTTGCTCATACTCATATATGGTATGACTGTTGCCTAGTTCTTTTTGGTATAGTGACTGTGTATTGTTTTCTTCTTTTCCTTCTCCTTCTTCTTTCCCCCCATCTCCTGTAGAGGCTTCATTCAGAATGTCCCCTATAGAATCTTTCAATATTGCAGCTCAGGGTTTGAACGTTTTCTTGAGTTCTTTCAGTTTAAGATGTACCAAGTACATTCCTCTCTTTTGGTTTTCTAACTCTAGGTCTTCACACGTTTCATTATAATATTTGACTTCATCTTCTCAAGCTGCCCTTAACATTTTTCTGATCAGTTCTTTGACATCATTATATCCATTTGCCTTAGCTACTCTATGACTGAGAGCAAGTTTCAGAGTCTCTTCTGACATCCACTCTGATCTTATCTTTCTTTTCTGTCTTTTTATTGAACTTTTGCTTTCTTCATGAGTGATATTCTTGATGTCCTCCCACAGTTCATCAGATCTTTTCTCATTAGTGTTTAATGCATCAAATATGTTCTTGAAATGTTCAGGTGGGATACACTCAAGGTTGTATTTTGGCTCTCATGGACTTATTTTAGTTTTCTTCAGCTTCAACCTGGACTGATTTATGAGCAATTGATGGTCTGTTCCATACTCAGCCCCTGGCCTGGTTTATCTGCATATATTGAGCTTCTCTATTGTCACTTACCATAGATGTAGTTCCTTTGATTTCTGTGTGTCCCATCTGGAGAAGTCCATGTGTGTAGTTCCTGTTTATGTGGTTGATAAAAAGGTGTTCACAAGAACCAGCCACTGGTCTTGAAAAAGTCTGTTATGCAACCTCCAGCTTTGTTTCTAATATCAAGACTATGTATTTCAACTACTCCTTTCTTCTCCTTTGTTTACAACTTTTTCATTCCCACAGCCAATAATTACCAATGCATCTTGATTTCATGTTTGATCCATTTCAGAGTGAAGATATTGATAAAATTCAATTTCTTCATCACTAGTTTTCTTTATTGGTACATGCATATGAATAATCATTATATTAATTGTTTTTCTTGACCATGCATAGATATAATTCTATCACAGTCAGTCTTATACTTCAAGAAAGACCTTGAAATGCCCTTTCTGATTAAGAATACCACACCATTCCTCTGGATTGTGTCATTCCCAGCATAGTAAACCATGATTGTCTGATTCAAAATGGCCAAACCAGTCCATTTCAGTCTACTCAACTCTAGGCTATCCAGGTTCATGCATTCCATTTCATTTTGACAACTTCCAGTTTTTCTATATTCATACTTCCTACCTTCCAAGTTCTGATTATTGTAGATTTTTGCAGCTGTTTCTTCTGATTTTGAGTCATGCCCCAACAGCAGATGAATGTCCCAAAGGTTCTCCTCCCACAGGTGTCCTCCTTTCACGTCATTACGGGCGACTCTACTTTGAGAAGGCAGCTCTTTCTCAGCCCTACTTTGAGTGCCTTCTCATCTGAGGGACTCGTCTTCTGGTACCCTCTCTGACCATGTTCTGCTGCTAGTCACTAGACAGGCCTTCAGTATCTGGTGATGTTCAATGCATCCATTAGGTTTTCAGCCGCTAATTCCTCAGAAGTGGACAGCCGGTTCCTTCTTCCTAGTCTGTTCTTTGTCTGGAAGGTCCACTGAAACCTATTCATGATGGATGACCCTGTTGGGGTTTGACATACCAGTGCCATAGCTTCCAGCATCCCAGCCACAAGCAAGCCACCACAATACAGCAAACTGACAGACACGTGGCAGGTTTCTGTTGTGAGTCATTAGAAACATGCAAGTAAAACCGTAACAAGTGCATTACTTATCACCCCTCTTATACCTGATTGGAATACACCAGTGTGTCCTACTGCAAACAGAGAAAACCCACTGCCACCAGGTCGATTCTAACTCACAGTGACCCTTATATCGACTTTCCTCAGCTGTAAGTCTTTACGGGAGTTAATAGGCTCATATTCCTCCCCCATGAGGTTCAAACACCAGGCTTATTGTGAGCAAGCAGTCCAAGGCTTACCCAACGGCACCACATCTGTGGGAATCTTCGGGAGATGTTGCCATAACAGAGTGGAAAAGGTAGGCAGGGTTATAGCTGGAGACGTGCCAGTCTGTTTCACCTGGAGGGAAAGATATTTATCTCCCCTGGTGAGCTTACGCGCTTTAACCCAGAGTGTAAATCCATCATTTTCAACACCTACCCACCTTGCATTTGTTATGCCATCCAACCATACTAACATATTTTGTACATTTTTACTCAAGTGATCGTCATAGAAGAAAATGTCATAGCAAATGGAATGAAGTCATGGCTTTAATCGACTATAATGTGAATTTTTAAAACATCAACACATAACTTTTAAATCATATCACGTGGTCAAAAAATTTTAGTGGAGTAATTACAATAAACATTTCTCACTTCTCAAATATTTATGCCTAAATAATTGAGAGGTTAGTATTTGAGAAATCATGGAGCCATCGATCAGTTCTATCCTGGGCTGCCTGCGTTGAGACGGAATGGTCTTGGTGTGAAATCTCAGCCAAGAAGGCTAGGAAGGTGGGTCATTGGGCCCTCCCTGCGCATACTCTCTTATCCTCTCACAGGCTAGCCAGGGTTTGTTCGTATCTCATCAGAAGTGTTCCCAGAGGGAAGCGAAGGCTTAAACCTCCATGCACACGACTATTTTAAGCCTCTGCTTAATTCATGCTTGCTCGATGCAGTGTGGGTTAGGCATGGGGTTGCAACTGCAGGGTCGTGGTTCAAATACAAGCTGCTGTCTGCTCTTGAAAGATTGACTGTGTGGGGAACCCTGTGCCGGGTTGCTGTGACTTGGAATCAGTCCAAAGGCGCGGGTTGGGATCAGCTGTGGGATTCAAACAGTTCAACAACCAGTTCACTGCCCAATAACCGTCTGAAGTAGAAAACTTAGTTGATTTTTCCACTAGTTTGATTATTTTTCAACGTAGTTGATTATTTCATACAGGAAATACTGAAATAAAATCAATAAAAGAGGTACACAAAAGTAGATTATAAGAGTTTTAAATCATTCATGAAAAAGTGTTAAATGGAACCTGATCAAAAAGCAACAGAACTGTTATTTACAGTCTGTCCACGTTGCGTCTTGACAGGTGTCCTTACTTGCAATATTCCTCACTTTTCTTACATAGTTCCATCTACTTTTCTTATCTATGGACGGAGTGAACATGATTACAGGTGCGTAGCCTGCACTTGCTCAGATGGGCGTCACAAGAGTAAGGAATGCACATTTTCGATTTGCACCTTGTGCGGCTGCCCAGCCACACACTTTAGAGAGAACCCTAATTACAAGTGTCATATAAGAACTAGTTTGTCAAACTCTACAAAAAAATTCGATATCGGTTCTGCCAAACCAGTGGCATTGCACCACTGTTTGGAAAGTCATCCGGTCAAGCCCAAATTCAAGAGCGTGAGAAGTAGACTCCTCTTTTGGATCATGAAAAGGAGCATTGGTGGCATATTAGTTCCATGTTGGGCTGCCAACTACAAGGTCAGCAGTTCGTCACCAGCCATTCTCCATTCTTTGGGGAAAGATGGAGCATTCTCCTCCCACAAAGAGAGAGAGTCTTCAAAGCTCACAGGGCAGTTCTACTCCGCCCTTCAGGCTCACGATGAGTTAGCATTGGCTCAGTGACAGGGAGCTTGGTTTTTTTCAGTTGGATGATGAGGCTGACAAAGCCATATTACAAAGGATATGCCTGCAGGGATGGGAGCCCCTTTCACAATCAACCCCTCAAAGTTTTAAATCTATAATTAATTTGGCCTGCCTCCTAAAGCTCCTGTTTTCTAGGCAGGGAAATAAATTTTCTTTTAATTAAATGGCTAGTTCAGTTTAAAGCTTAGTTCTTCCTGGCAATTTAAATAGCTCATTTAGGTCAAGTCTCTCTGGAATAAAAATATTCTCCACGTCTCCTCTTGCTAATGTTCTCGGAAGGTCTGTGGGGTGAGTGCGGCTGCGGGAAGAGTGGGAGTTCACTGCCGAGGATGGTAGGTCAGTTTGTGCCTTGAATGAAGGTACCACAGAATGGGGCCTGGATTCTAGCCCAAGTCCTCTTTGCCAAGCTGTGCCCCAGTGGAGCTGCTTGTCTGAAGGAAGGGTTGCCTCTTCTCAATGGTTTAGCCTAGG
>NW_022103896.1:45019439-45031860 GCF_000313985.2 Echinops telfairi | reverse complement strand
GAATGGACTCAGTAGCACCTCACATCAACAACAATAGCATGTCCCAGGGGCAACATCCTCTGAGTTGTGACCGGAGTAAGGAGTTGCCCTCCACCCTAATCTTCCCACGACAAGTACCGTCATGGAGCTGACTACATTATGTTGGATCCCTTCGTTTTCCCAGCCAAGGTGACCCAAACCCTAAGTTACACGACACTTAAAACGAGAACACAACCAGCTGCCACCAGTCACACCCACGCACGCGTGTCAAGGGAATTATGCTTTATCGGCTTTCAGTGGCTGCCTTTTCAGATCTCTGGGGTTTTCTTCGAGGCGCCTCTGGGTGGACAGAAACCTCCCACCTTTTGGTTAGCACGCTATTTGCTATTTGTGCTCTCCGTGGGCTCTGATCAGCTCAGAGGGATACCTTTTTGTCCATAAAAGCACCTATTCGAATGTGCTCAAATGCGCTGCATACACCATCGGAGGTCCTGGAGTAAAGCTCCCTGGGTGGTTTCCTTTGTTCAGCGGACCTGATGATTGATGGAGAAGCCTGGCTGGAGAACTCACCTGACGTCCTTCGCTGGCCGTGAATCGAGCAGCACATCTAGGCTGGCTCTAGTTCTTTCTATACTAACAGGTTCAATAGACCTTTCTGAGGTCTGAGGACCTATCTTGGGGAGCCTGCCCATAGTGTCTGTGAGGGGCTACCATGCTGCTGCTATTCTGATTGGTTTCTCAGACCCTTCTGGGTTCTGACTGTGCCACCTCAGACCACAAGAGAGTCCCACGTGCTTGCAGGATGGGTTGGATGCTGTAAGGCTGTTCGGCATAGACTTTGTAGGTGCACTCGGCCAGAGTCCCCTAAAACCGAGTATTCACTGCCTTGGGTTCTTCTGCTCCCAAGGTTGAACTCAGAGAGATTATATCTGAGATAGTGATTTCTCCCCTTCCTATCTTCTTCCCATAACCCTCTGGCATGGAAGCAGGGAAGGCTTTCCCGCGTCATGTCCCCCTGGCTCTCTAAGTCCAGCAAGGTCTTCATGGTGAGAAGAGCAATTCCATGCATTCCATAAACAGGGCTATCTGCTACATGGCTTGAGTTGGACTTTTCTTATGTCCTGAAAGAAGGATTCACTTTCCAAATATGGAAAATTATTTTCAGGAGAGCAGCCTGGCTTGTAAGGACTCCTGTCTGGTTGCACAATTGCACTGTGCATATCAGAAGTTGACTGCTTTCTCCCTGTTTTTCTTCTGGATCCAGTTGCAGGCCAAAGATGAGGCGTTCTGTTCACATAACGATTCACAGCCTTGAAAACTCGGGGGGCAGTTCTATTCTGCCCGACAGGGTCACTACGAATTGGATTCATCTTGATGGCAGGAAGTTTGGTGTAAGCAGTACGGATCTCTAGGTTCCTTTCTCCCAGCAGATGCATGTGGACTAGAGGCATGCCCCTTGAAGAGTGGACCAGAGACTGGCAGCAGCAGCAGCAGCATCACCTGGGAGCTTGCTAGAAATGCAGATCTTCGGGCCCCGCCGCAGACCTGTTGACCAGAGACTTTGTAGTTGGGCCACAGTCCACCAGGAGAAACATCAGACAGGGCCTGGAGGATGCACTGTATTTTTTCAAATGCAAGTGAAGAAAAAAATGCATTCATCAATTAGACATACACATCAGTGGCGTTTGAGAACTCCTTTTGCAGCATGCCATCATTGTCCATCGTAATTTCAACAACCTATTGCTGGTTGGTCCAATCAGATAGGAAAGAGCACCATGCTAGGAATCCAGGGTGTCAGAACCCAGCTCCCATACCTGAAAGCTCTTATACCTTTATGCATTTCCAACCAGCATTTTATCAACGCATACTTGAGTCTCCTGGGTTTACCACTCCGTGACTCAGATCCTATTTCTGAGCCTATTAAACGACTGGAATAGACTACGTCTAGATGTACGTGTTGCTATGATGTTGAATGAGGCGTTTTAACAGAGCTCCCAGATTAAGACACATTAGGAAGAAAGGCCTGGTGATCTACTTCCAACAATTAGCCAGTGAAAACCTTTTGGATTACAACAGTCAGATCCACAATAAATCATGAGGATTGTGCAGGACCTGGCCGTGTTTCATCCCATTGTGTGTGGGGTACCATGTGCCATGGACTTACTTGATGGCCGCTAGCAATGACGTCAATGACTTCGAGCCTTTTACTCATATTCTCTGATTCTGGTCACTCATTACAGTCTTATTGCAACAACTCTCCCAATGTGACTGCTCCTTCTTAGTACCTCTTAGGAGTGCGTAAGTCCAAAGAGTTTGTCCCTGGATTCCTTGGTGCTTGGGCCTTCGTAACCTGGGACTGCATGCCACACAAGAGGCAGAGGCAGCACTGTAGAAACCACCACACCCCAAGGGCAACCTGACCAAGAGCCAGGCCACTCCGAAGGCGAGACAAGCACCACACATTTTCAGTACTTTCAGGCCAGGGACTATCATGCTTTATTGCCATCTTCCGTGATACTGTGTGATAAACATTGGGGCTGTGGACCAACGTGTCAGCCGTTCAAGTTCACCAGAAAAATGAGACTGGCTGCTTCTGATTTACGGTTGTGCAAACCCTACATAGCAGTGGTTCTCAGCCTTCCTAACACCACGACCCTTTCAGACCCCACCTCATGTGGTGGTGACCCCCAACCATGAAATTATTTTCGTTGCTACTTCATAACTGTAATTTTGCTACTGTTATGAATCGGCATGTGAATATCTGATATGTAGGATGTATTTTCGCTGTTACAAATTGAACATAATTAAAGCATAGTGATTAATCACAAAACAATATGTAATTATATTTTGTGAAATATTTATTTCTAATGACAAATAAATGAAATTTTGTCTTAAAGCGTGGTGTAGCATGGGTAACAGTCTTCACGTGGGGTATTGGTAGGTGGGCATATCTGCATGTGGGCGGACCCACCTGGAGACAGATAGAGGAATAGTGTCTCGGTTCCTAAGATCATTGGAAATATGTGTTTTCTGATGGTCTTCGGTGACCCCTGTGAAAGGGTCATTCGACCTCCAAAGGGGTCATGACCCACAAATTGAGAACCACTGCTATATAGGGTTGCTATGAATTGGAATTGACTTGATAGCAGGGAGTTTGTTTTGTTTTAATTCCTCCAAAGTGGATAACTTCTTCCTTTATTCCAGTCTGTTTATCGCTTAGAAGCTCTGCTGGAATCTGTCCGCAGATTTTGTACCCTGCTGGTACCTGAAATGCCAGTGGCATAGCTTCCAGCAGCTCAGCAACATGCAAGCCACCACAGTGCAACATACTGAAAGACAAGTGGTCGTCATATCAATTTTAAAAGCTTTATTCTTTACCTTTCTGCTCACCTGCATTGTGCCTTTATGATAGGAACTTGGGAAATAATATTCTGGATGATGTGGCCAGTCTGTGTGCTGCATATCTCTGCTCCCACGCCTGCAGGTTCCTAAATCTTTATGCATCCCCAACCAACATTTGATCACAGCATAACCCAGTCTCCCTGTGCGGCCGAGTGGTTAACAATGACCCAAGATGCAAAAAGGTGCTGTGGTATGGAAGAATATCCATTACCACTGGGTCAGTTTTGACTCATAGTAACCCTATAAAATAATGGCTGTCAAAGAAAGCCATGGCCTGATTTCCAGAACCAGTTACTTTGTATGGCAAAAGGTATTTTGCAGATGTGGCTAAGTTCAAGATGTTGAAATGAGGGAACTTATCCTGAATGATCCCAGTGGCCCCTGTGGAATCGTGGAAGTCTGAATAAGTGGAAGAGGGAGTTGTGACAGAGAAGCAGAGGTCAGTCTGCTGTGGGGTCATAATCCCAGGAATTCGAGCAGCCTCTAGAAGCTGGAAAAGGCAAGGAAATAGATTTCCTCCTAGTGTCTCCAGAAGGACACCTTGACCTTAGGACTTCTGCACTCCAGCACAGTAAAACAATGTATTTCTACTGTCTTATCCCAAACCAACCCACTGCCATCATGTAGCTTCGGACTCACGGTGACTCTGTATAGAATTTTCCAGCCTGTAAAGTCTTGAAAAGAGCAGATAGCTTCATTTGCCCTCAGAGAGGTTGGCAGGTTTCAACCACCAACCTTGTGGTTAGCAGTCGAATGCTTACTAGACAGCATCACCAGGGACGCTTTTGTTGTCTAAGTCACTGCTAAGTAGGTGGCCATTTGTTACAGCAACCACAGGGAATGAATTCGATTGTCTCAGCTGTGTGTGTGTGTGTGTGTGTGTGTGTGTGTATGTGTTTACTATTCCCAGCACGAGGCAACTCACTCCACATGATTCTCTTTAATCCTCCAAACAGGATGAGACAGCTCTGCCAAGCCAGCAGCTAGTAGGGAGTGGAATCTGTCTGACCCAGCATCTGAACCCAACAAATTTCCCATCATTCCCTATTGACTGAAACAAGTATTTCTTTATGAGATGGACAGTCTCATATTTTTTGTTATTTTCAAAGATCATTCTGTGAATACTCTGCTGCACATCTGGTACGGCACACAGCTAACGGGACATGTTAGTGTTGTTAAACAGCCCGTGTCTTCTTCCACCCACAGTGATCAGAACACAAAATGGGACACACATTGCCGAGAAAGGTCACCTCTCTTCATTGGTTGACATAATTAAGTGGATGGTTGTTTTTTCTTATTAAATTATTATTGATAGTGCCGGAGACTTTGCTCATTAATTCTCCTAGAGAAGGAGCCTCCTTTTCATGTGATGTTTCAAAGCTTCCCAGGCTGCTCTTCTGGAAGACTTCGGATCAGTTGATTTGAGAAGCACTGCAGTTCTCATAATTACACCGATCGTCCACTCAATGAATGTCGCACTCCTCAATAATTACTCCTAAATGCCCATGCAAATCACGAAGGACTATTCTCTCGCTTCTTGTGCTAGTTTCCCTCTAGATACAAGCCAGTGCAGGCAAAGGGGGTCAGACATCATTTAGCAGCTTCTTGTTCTTCAGAGAGAAGATAGTGCGCATCTGATTCCTCGTTTGTTCTCCTACGATTCTCATGTCCGTCATCCAAATGCATGCATGGAACGGACAGTCACCTCGGGCTACCACTGAGTGGCCCTTAATGCATGGCGGCAGCATGCTTCTGATTCAAAAGATTTTCATTGGCTGATGTTCAGAAGCAGATCACCAGGTCTTTCCTGTTAGTCTTCTTTTTGTTAGGGGCTGTAGAGTAGGTTCTGACTCATAGCAACCCCTCGCTACAGTTCGAGCCCATTGCTGCAGCCGCTCAGTTCATCTCGTTGAGCGTCTCCCTCTGTTCCACTGACCCTGCGCTTTACTGTGACTCAGCGTGAGAAGAAATCATTGCAAACATCCGCTCATAACTGGAATGTGAATGGGACAATATGAACATAGGAAAATTAGACAAATCTAAAAGACCCTCGGCCTCATGGCCATGATGCTGATTCTGACTCCTGGCGACTCTGTAATAAAGTAGAATTGGAAACTGTCAGAAATGAAAGAACTCATAAAGATCGATATCTCAGAATTAGTGAGCCAAAATGCACCAGTCTTAACTCTTTTGAATCAGACAATCTAGGGCTCATTAGGCTGGTGATGATGAATTCAAGAGGAATGTTTTTCACCCTCTGTAAAGAAAGAGCATTTCAGCGCTGCCTGTGATAGGATACTGTTCATAAGTCTACGGAGAAGAGTACTGTCGTTCAAATGGACACACCAACCATTAAAGTCAATGGTGAAGAAACTGAAGAATTCTACCAGTTTCTTCTCTCTGAAACCAGTCAAACACACACACCCAAGATGCATTCATACTGGTGATTGGTTTGCAAAAGTTGGAAACAAAGAGGAAGGGTCACACGTTGGAAAAGATTTAGTCTGTCTTAGCCTGGAAAAGGCGATTCATACAGAGCTGAGGAGCAGGTGTGTTGCAGTGTGCTGCCGGGGGGTGGTTTTCAGTACATCTGCGGGGAGCAGCCCGGCCAGGCCAGGCCCCGCAGTCTCTGCTGTTCCTTATCTATGGGATCCAACCTGCACCTGGGCGCTGCAGCATGCTTTGGGACTACCGGAGGGCAGCCAAGAGTCAAAAGTCTCCAAACCACAGCAAAACAAAGATCTGACTCCGTGCCCTGGGGAGATTTCCCATTCACAGCGACCCTGCAGGAGAAAGTCCAACTGCCCCTCTGAGTTTCCAAGACAGTAACTCTTTACAGGAGTAGAAAGAAAACCCATCTTTCTCCCATGGAGTGGCTGGTGGTTTTGAATGGCTGATCTTGGTGTGATGGCGTAGATATTTGACTACGCCACCAGGGCCCCTGTCAATGTCTCCTTAGATTAAAATACCAGCGGGAGCAGCGCTGGTGGCATAATGGTATATGTGCTGGACTACTAACCCAAGGTCAGGGGTTTGGAAACCCACAGAGGCAGGAAGTCTGTCTTACATCTCATTACTGTGAGTTGGAATCTACTCAATGGCAGTGAGGAGGCAGGTGTTATGGGAGGAGGAGGGCACTGCGTGGGGCGGAGCTTGTAGTCCAGGTGGGCTAGGCAAGTCACAAGAGGTGGAAATACTGCAGACAGATGCCATGTCTGAAGCAACTGCTGCACTAGAACTCAGGGAAAGTATCAGAGTCAAGAGCAAGCTTTTGGGGCAGAAGGAGACCAGACTGAAGGTTAGAAATGCCAAGAGAAGGCGAGACCCCTCAGCCAGAGGGAAGAGTGACTGGGGAGAACAGAGCTAACCCCATCCAAGTCGGACTCAGGAAGGGCACAGGGAGCACTTTGGTGGGCATCTGTCTCCAGAGCTTCCCCAAGACCTTAGATTCTGAACGTATCCATTTCTTAGTTGTTCTCTGACTGCAGGCTCTCTTCCCACTGCTGACTCATCTGCTCCTTGACAATAAGTCTAAGGACCTGGATGACACGGAGCTATTAGCAGATCTGAAATGGAGCACCGTCAGACGCAGCTCCTCGTTGGCACCTAGTAGAGGGGTGAGGACGGAGATGAGCCCTATCTTTGGGGTTAAAGTTAGGGAAAAGGAATCCAGGGAAAACTGGGGCTCTGCTATGGCAGAGGCACGTGGAGAAGCCCTGGTGGCAAACGGGTTACAGGTTGGGCTGCTAGGTCAGCAGTTCAAAACCACCAGCTGCTGAGGGTGGGTGGTGGTGGTGGTGGGGTGCTTTCTGTTCCGGCAAAGATGTACCGTCTCGGAAACCCACAGGGACAGTTCCATAGTACACTACAGGGTCCCTCTGAGTCGGCATCGACTTGATGGCAGTGAATTTGGTTTGGGTTGGGCCCAGAAGTAGGGGACAGACTAGCAGGTCTGGGGACATCAGAGCCAAGGAATCCGCTCATGCCGGGCAGGATGTGCCCACAAAATATTACGCCCTCTGATATGAAGGTCAATTGGCATCACATATTCACAAAGAGGTTCCATTTCTGTGATTAGTAAAACCTTGCAAGCCGCCATCTAAGAGCTAATGTGGGTACCTCCACATGCAGAGCCCATGTGAGTGAAAGATGCATGTCAGCAATCAGTCCAAAGGACTAACAGGCCATGAGCATGTCAATCTCCACCATCCTGAGACGAGAAGAACTAGATGGTGCCAGACAGGCTACCGCCACGCTGTCCACTCCGAAAGGGATCACAATCGAGAGTCCTGGAACATGGAACAAAACTCAAAAGACTACAAAGGCACAGGCTTACTGGTCTGACAGAGACTGAGGAAATCCCTGGGCCTCTGACTCTGGGTCATTCTTCAGGCCTGGACCTGGAACTGGCCCCCAAGACTCAGCTTCCAGCCAAACAAGAAACAGGCCTATAGAGCGTACCAGGACCCCAGAGAGGTAGGCGTTTGCTAGAACAAGCAAGCACATGAATTCAAAAGGACAGCATTTGTTCTGGGAACAAAACCCCAGAAGACAGGAGTGGCTAGACAAGGGGGTTGAATGGAAAAGGTAAACATGGGAAGGAAGTGGCAGAGTCCTTGCTGTTCCAGGGTGGGGACGCAAACAGTGTTGGGGAACAAAATGTGTGTCCATTTTTTAATGAAAAGCCAATTTGCTCTGTAAACCTTCCCTCAGATCACAATGAAAGGTAAAAAAAAAAAAAGCACTCTCACTCTCTCTTTCTCTCTCTCTCTCTCTCTCTCTCACACACACACACACTCACACCCTTAAACAAACCAATATCCCTGCCTAGATGTACTATCCCCATGTGACGGAGGAGGCCAACACTGGGTCTGACAGGTCTGTATGTGGTATGGATCACACAGCCATCTCCAGCCCTGTTTTACTTCTTGTCAAACAGGGAAACCTTAGAAGAAATGCAGCCACCATGTTCCTTAAGAGGGAGGGCGGAGGGACTCCGGCGCAGTTATTTTGGACATGCCATCAGGATAGACCCATTGCTAAAAAAGGACATTGTGTTTGGTCAAGTAGAAGGTCGACAAACATGAGGGAAGTGCTCCGAGATGGATGGACACAAATAGCCCCAACGATAGGCTCCAACATGCCAGCCGGCATGAGGATGGCACAGGACCAGGCAGCGGTTCATGACAATACCCATGAGGTCACCAGGAGTCGGAGGTGACAAGCTGGAAATTGACAACGACAAAGATAATTCTTGTTGTGGCCCAAAAAAGTGCTGAACACTTCAGCAAACACCCTCCCCTGGTTTCGCTCCACTCCCCTCAACAGCCTTCACATGTGGTGAGTAGTCAGCAAGGAAGCGTTGTTGTGAACACTGAGAATGAGAAGAACAAAGATAAGCAAGAAAGGACGGACTTCTAAATATCATTACCAGGGATGACAATGGCAGAGAATCGCCTTGGGGACAAGATGAAAGTCTGCTCAAGAAGAAAGCACGCCCCAAACTAGCAGGTTCTGTGTGGCCCCACGCCTCCCCCATGCCTCCCTCCAGTCTAATGAGGTCCACATGGTGAAGGTCATCCACAAGACCTACACACCTATGTCAGCTGGTACCTCCTCACCAGCCATGCCAAAGGAGCACAAAACTCTCCACTCTGAGTGTCAACATGAAACCTACACCGAATGTTTCTTGAAGATTTGGGTTTGCCATTTTAGAGATGTCTAGGCTGTATCCAAAGAACCACAGAGCTATTGACCAATGAAGTTCAGGCAGTTAGGAAAAAAGCCATCTGCTTCAGGGAGGAAAGTAACCAAACCAGCCCTTCAACCAGGAGGAAAACAATTGCTTATCATCTTTCCCAGTGGGTTGTTTTGATATCTGCCTTCACCTGAAGCTGCAGAAAATACAGCACTTACCACATTCAGCGTGTTTTACTGACATGTAAAAGCAGCTGTCCCCACAAAGTGGGATAATACTGCACTGTGATTTTAAAGTTGTAGTAGTGTAATCCAAGGAACTCTGATGGGTTAACCTCTGGACTGTTAGTCACAAGGTCAATGGTTCAAACCCACCAACAGATTTGCTCCCATAAAGATCCCAGAAACCTGATAGGACAGGTCTGCTCTGTCCTATTGGGTCACTATGAGTTGGAGTTGGCTGATGACAGTGGGTTGAGTTAGCAGTGCATTTCTGGACACGGGAAAATGCTCACTGAATATTATCAAATGCGAAAAATAAATTTTAAAAATAGTTGGCACTGTTTGAATTTTTGGAGGAAGTGCCAAAATAATTTGGGAGAAAATGAACCAATATATTAATTAGGCAGGTGGAATCATGTGTGTTTCTGGTTTTCTTTCTTGTACTTATTTATCTACTCTTCATGCAATGAGTGTATATATGTCTTTGTGATGCAAATATACATGTATATGTGTGTGTGTGTGTGTGTGTGTGTGTGTATTTACTGCCATCAAGTCTATTTTGATTCATATGAACCCTATAGGATTTGGGAGACTACATCTTCATGGGAGCAGCAGCCTTACCCTTCTCTCCAGAGTGGCTGATGGGTTCAAACCACTGTCTTTGTGGTTAGCAACACCACCAAGGATTGCTCGATCATTCCCTCTACCCTCATAGATATAGATGGTGAAAGTTCATCTCATGTCCTTTAGATGTGTTACCAGGAGGGACCTGTCCCTGGAAAAGGACACCATACTTAATGTAGAAGAGGGGCAATGAATGAAATGAAGGTCCTCAACAAGATGGAGTGTCACAGTGGCTGCAACAACGGGCTCAAACATAAGAACAATTGTGAGGATGGTGCAGGGCTGGGCAGTGTTTTGCTCTGTTGTACTTGATGGCACCTAACAACAACAACTTATATGTAAAACCCAACCCGTCTGCTGCCATCCAATCTGCTCCACAGACCCAATCTTCATCTGTTATTTGGGCATTTAGATATCCAAAAATGACTCCTGGAATATCAGAAAGAGTTCATGTAATAAGCCAGAAGCCCAAGGATTCCTGAGGAGCATTTGAGATGGAGGGAGATTGGAGCCTTTAGACTGGAACCTGCCATAATGCCTGCTGATTCTGGGAATCATTCGCTTCTTCAGCCAGTGAGTCTTCAGCTTACCATTTTACTTGCCAACCCTGGATTCATTCACTTCGGTAGCCAACAACCTGCCATTTGACCTGTCAACTTTGGGTTCATCAACCCCTGCAACTACACAACTCAGCAAAATCCTTAAGAGTGACATCTGACCCTCAGATTTGGAATTCATCTGCCTCTTAAATAGTAGGATCAATTTCCTTAAAACACACACAAATGCAAGCATTGATTTTGCTTTTCTAGAGAACTCAACCTGAGACAACTACATCCTAGTATCATACAACTTCAGAATAAAAATGAGAAATGTGATATAATGTTGACAAGCTTCAAAGTTGATCCTACTAGAGTGATTTGCCAATAGGAAATGATCAGAAATCACTCCTCTTAATGAAATATTTTTCATATTTATAGGTAGGTTTTGCTACATTTCAAAAGGAAGCAACACACTTCTGACCATCTGTGTATCAGCCTGGTATTTATTTTTTTAAATGTTTTTAACATTTTTAATGGCACAATTCACATATCATACTGTTCAATTGTTTAAACATACTAAAAAGAGTTGTGCAATTATAACTACAATCAATTTCAGAATATTTTCTTCTTTCTTGCATTTGCTATTATTAGATCACCATTTTCCCCCAGGGAACTGCCAGAAGTTCAGGCTGGATTCAGAAGAGGACATGGAACAAGGGATATCATTGCTGGTGTCAGATGGATCTTGGATCAAAGCAGAGAATACCAGAAAGATGTTTACTCATGTTTCATTGACTATGCAAGGCATTGGACTGTGTGGACTATAATAAACTGTGGATAACCTTGAGCAGAATGAGATTACAGAACACTTCGTTGTGCTTATTTGGACTTGTACATGAATCAAGAGATAGTTGTGCAAACAGAACAAGGGCATAGGACATGGTTTAAAATCAGGAAAGATGTGATTTAGGGTTGTATCCTATCATCATACTTGTGCAATCTATCTGGTGAGCAAATAATCAGACACGCCGGATTACATGAAGAAGAGTGTGGTGCAACATCAGGATTGAAGGAAGGCTTATTAGTAACCCAAGGTTTACAGACGACACAACTTGACTTGCTGACAGCGAAGAGAACTTGAAGCCCTTGCTGACGAAGGTCAAGGATTGTAGCCTGCAGTATAGATTACAACTCAATGTAAGGAAGACCAAAATCTTCACCAATGACCAACAAGTAACATCAAGATAAATGGAGAAAAGTTTGGATTTGTCAAGGATTTTGGATCCACAATCAATGCTTATTTAGATCCACAATCAATGCTGCTGGAAGCAGCAGTCAAGAGATCAAGAGACACATTGCATTAGGTAAATCTGCTCCATAAGACCTCTTTAGAGTATTGGAGAGCAAAGATGTTACTTTGAGAACTGAGGTACACCTGACCCAAGCCAGGCTACCCTCCATTGCATCATATGCCTGTGAAAGTTGGACATCGACTACGGAAGATGTCCATCGAAGAAGGGATGCATTTGAATTGTGGTGCTGAAGAATATTGAAAGGACCACGGACCATTAAAGGACAAACCAATCTGTCTGGGAAGAAGTAAGGCCGGAGTGCTTCTTAGAGGCAAGGATGGTGAGACTTAATCGTGCACACTTTGGACATGCTGTCAGGAGAGACGAGTCCTGGAGAAGGACATCGTGTTTGGTAAAGTGGAGGGGAAATGAAAAAAGAGGAAGACCCTCAAGGAGATGGATTGGCACAGGGGCTTCATCAATAGGCTTAGGCCTAGACACAATCGTGAGGACGGCATAAGACCGTGCAGTGTTTCATTCTGTTGTGCAAACGGTCATGATGAGTCAGAGCCGACTCGATGGCACCTAACAACAACAACAACAACAACAACAACAACAACAATTTACCCCCAACTTCCCTTGCCATAAGCCCAGGGGACTATTCTT
>NW_022103896.1:45009687-45018461 GCF_000313985.2 Echinops telfairi | reverse complement strand
TGTCTCAATCACACAGGCTAATGTGCTTCTTCTGTATGGACTTAGCTGTCACCTCACTTATGTGTTTTAAGACAAGGCTTTAAGACCCCAGACACTACTTTTTTCTGATAAATGGGCATCATCTGATTTTTTTCACCACTCTTTGCTAAGTCACCCATATCTTCAGTGATCTCTTCATGAGGATAGTCACCTGGTATTTCTGTACCACTAAATAGGAATTCATATTCACTGAATATGAATGACATGTCTAATTAGATACATATAGATTGATGATAGGTTGCTGCTATCAACTCTACCTCGACACGTGCTCACTTCATATATAACAGAATAAAGCATTGTCTGACCTCGCATTATCCTCCTTCCCACTGATAAATTTGAGTCGAGAATTATGTCTCCAGTGACAATTCATTTCACCGAGGTTTGCCCATGACTTCACTGGCCCTCTCTTCACCAAACACGATGTCATCCTTTAACAAGTGATTCTTCCTGATTGTGCATCCAGGACAAGTAAGTCTGACAATGCTCTGTTGGGTTCATAAGATTTTCCTGGGCATTTTTTAAGAATTAGATCATCTGGCTTTTTATCATAGTCTGTCTTAGTCTGACTGACTGACATTTCTGCTAAAATCTATGCATCATAGATGATCCTGTTGGTATTTGAAATACAAGCTTCCAGCATCACAGCAACATGCAAGCCATCGGAGGATGACGAACTGCCAGGCATGTGGTGGTAGCTAATTAATAACGCTAACTCTCCTTATATTTTAAATGTTTCACAACTATACTGCTGTCCACGGAGTAGATACATGTAGCAGAATTAAACGATTTAAAACGAATTGAATCCTTCTTCAAATCTCTCCCTACATTGGAAATGATGCATCAGGTGACTCGGTAGAACCCATGGTGGTTCAAGAAGGTTTTCCTGAAGATGAACCTGTGTGCCGTGCCTCGGAGGGAGGGGTGAAACCAGGCTGGCAAAGAGAAATAACGCAACCCAAACAGTCAGATCAGAGAAGCACGTGAAAGGATTTGGAGAGGACCACCCAATCTCACCGTTTTTCTCACCATGGAAAGGAAGCGTGATGCCATTTTTCTTTACCCTCCACTGGGAATGTAAGGAATGTGTCTTCTGAAGAGCAGGCATTTGAACCCGATGGCCTTGTAAACAATAATGCATTCTAAACTTGGGTCTGTTCGAATGTGGAAACCAGCATCCAGGAATGAATTATGAAAAACATATCTTTGCTATTTTTAGAAGCAACCACCCTCCTTTTCTCTGGACAAGAAGCCTAATACGACTCAAGGACTACAGGCAAATACAGATGATATCAGATCAGTATTTTCAATACAGGGTCCCAATTGCTCCGGCAAAAAGGATAGTCAGGCCCTCATGCACATGACTTCATCTTTTGGAGAGAGCTGACAAATTGGAATAAGCATTGTGGGTGGTGGTGGTGAAGGCGGAGAGTAAGTCAGCTCCTAGATCATACTCTGCTAGCCCGAGACTAACCTTTGAGGGGGTTCTGCTAAGCACAGTAGCCATGACAGGAGGCCCAAGGGCTGATGCATGGAAGCCCATGACCAGTGGTGGCCTGGAGGAGGGGTCTTTATAGCTGTGACGTGAAAGGTTTTAGGTCATCTCTGCTTAAAAGTCTTGTCTCTACATTTTGTTATCTGTTTGATAACATACTGCCATGTTTTTTTGGATGTCCTCACCATCAAATATTTGGGTCCTGAGGCTGCTGGATCCAAGAGAGAGACAGTTTGATGCGAAGGGGGTGGCGCTGGGGGATGGGAGGGTGGACAAAAACAATTATGCTAATAGGTAGCATTTTTTAAACATTATCTTCTTTCCTTTAATCTCATAATCATTTTGGTGGCTTTCTGGAAGAAAAATCTCTCAATTGTTCACCCAGCATCCATTTTGCTTTTACTTTTTGTTGTTGTTTCTTAATGATTACTTATATGAACATCTATACCATAAATATTTATGAACCCCCATACCATAAGCTAAGCACCTGACACACATTGTCCTCATCTGATCTTCATAACAATCTGATGCAGTAGATAGTATTGAAACCCACTTTATAGGAGAGGTAAATAAAACTTGAGAGAATTAAATAAATTTTGCCCGTACTTTAAAAAAATGAAACCTGGTTTTCTTCTTACCTAAGGTTCAGGCATGTCAATCTACCCCTTGTTCTGGGGATGGGCTTGATTTATTTCTGGGTGATCCTATTTCCTTTCCCATTGTTAGTTCAGGAATGGGTATGCACCCCTGTCATCTGGGAAATGAGATGAGAGAGGTCTCCTGAGAAATTTCTAAGACAAGTCTCCTCCATCGCTGATGCCTGGAATGAGTGGAGCCATGCTAATGACCCGTGGATGGAGCCATGAGGACAGAGAGTGGGGAGAGAGAAAAGACCAGCTTCCTTGATGGCATGCATGATTGAGCGCTGAATCAACTGTCCTGAAACCTGCCCACTCTGAACTTACGCGATTTAAGGTGAGCAGTGTCCTTAACTGTTCAAGCAGTGTGAGTTAGATTGCTTTGCTTCTTTCAGCCCAAAGCATGATGACTGATACACTGCTGTAAGTTTTCCCATGTGGTAATTGAGGCAAAGACAGATGAGTAACTTGCTCAAAGTCTCCAGCACGTGAGTGGTTGAGCAAAGTTCAAAGCCACGTCTCTATGAATAATGGTCAAGCTGTAACTTTCTATTCCACATTGACAGGGGACCTCATTGCAGGGAGGATGTCCATGGAGCCACTGACGCAGATGCCATGAGGGCTGGGACGTGGAACGTACTGGTCTCATTCTCTTAGGAACTCTCCTCAGCTAAGGACAGGGATCTGGGGCGGGGCTTCCTAAGCAGCTAGGGGCAGCCCAATATCTTGGGCCTTTGGGTGTTGTGTACATGGTGGAAGAGGTCCCTTTAAAGATGAAGGGATCAGGGATCAGGCATCATCAGAACACAAAATCTTATCATAGTGAATGGGGGGGGAGGGGTGCGGAGTGGAGGCCCAAAGCCCATTTGTAGGCCACTGGACATCCCCTGACAGAAGGGTATCGGGGAGGAGATGAGCCAGTCAGGGTGCGATGTAGCAACGATGAAAACTACAATTTTCCTCTAGTTCCTAAATGCTTCCTCCCCCTGCCCACTATCATGATCCCAATTCTACCTTACAAATCTGGCTAGACCAGAGGATGTACACTGGTACACATAGGAACTGGAAACACAGGGAATCCAGGAAAGATTATATCTTCAGGACCAGTGGTGAGAGTGGTGATACTGGGAGGGTGGAGAGAGGGTGGGTTGGAAACGGGGAACCGATTACAAAGATCTACATGTGACTTCCTCCCTGGAGGACAGACAACAGAAAAGTGGGTGAAGGGAGATGTCGGACAGGGCAAGATATGACAAAATAATAATTTATAAATTATCAAGGGTTCATGAGGGAGGGGGGAGCAGGGAGGGAGGGGGAAAATGAGGAGCTGATGCCAGGGGCTTAGGTGGAGAGCAAATGTTTTGAGAATGATGAGGGCAATGAATGTACAAATGTGCTTTACACAATTGATGTGTGTATGGATTGTGATAAGAGTTGTATGAGCCCCTAATAAAATGATTTAAAAAAAAAACTAAAAGAATCAAAGCCAATGCAACCATATTGAAAATAACATCTTTGCCGACCTCTTACACATCTAATGTGCTTTTCTGATACACAATTTTAATTGACCGGATTCCTTTAATGCTCCTGTTGAGATAAATCTGGACTAAGTAAGGATCCCTGGTGGTGTAGTGATAACATGTTGGACTGGGATCTCATCGTCTGCAGTTCAAAACCACCAGAAGCTCCAAGGGAGAAAGGTTGGCCTTTCTACTCCCATAAACAGTTACAGAATCAGAAACAACCGGCTTCACTATGAGTCAGCATCAACTCAAGGGCCGTGACCTTGGTTTGGGTATATGAAGAAGAAAGCCGCATTGTTAACCATCTGTGATATGTAACCGACACAGCTTTGCTTCTTGAAAGTGAAGAGGACTTGGCACCCTTCCTGATGAAGTCCAAAGACTACAAACCTTCAGTATGGATCGCACCTCAAACTAAAAAGACAGCACTCCTCCAACTGGCCTAATAAGCAACAGTGTGATAAAAGGGGAGAGGATTGAGGGCGTCAAGGATTATATCTTGCTTGGTTCCACAATCAACGCTCATGGAAGCAGCAGGCAAAAAAATCAAATGATGTATTACATTGGGCAGGTCTGCAAAAAGATCTCTTTAAAGTTCTAAGTAGCAACAGTGTCACTTTGAGAACCCAGGTGCACCTGACCCAAACCCTGGTGTGTTCACTTGCTTCCTCTGCATCTCAGAGCTGGACCACCAAGAAGGGCGACTGAAGAAGAGTTGCTGCATTTGAATCATGGTGTTGATGGAGAATATAACATGCGCTGCCAGGAGAAGGAACAGATCTTCCTTTGAAGAAATATCGCCAGATGCTCCGTAGACTCAAGGAGGATGAGACTTGATTTTAGGTTCTTTGGCTATGTGATTAAGAGGAGGGAGTCCCTGGAAAAGGACGGCACCTTTGGTAAAGCGGCAATGCGGAAGGCCCTCAATGAGATGAACTGACACAGTACGTGCAACAATGGGCTTCCACAGGAAGGATTGTGAGGGAGGCTCAGGACCAGGCAGTGCAGTTTTGTTCTACTGTGCGTGGTGCCTGTGTGAATCAGAACCCACTCAATGGCACCGGACAACCACAGCGACCTTAGGACAGAAAAGAAGGCAAATCTCACTATCTTGCTGGCGTCTGGAAGGGAGTTTGTGCTGAGAAGAACGCTGTCATAAATCATTGGAGAAAGTCATGTTGCTGGTCTCCTGCCTTTACTAGCTGAGGCTTCTCTGTGGTTGTTTATAAAGATGAAAATACATTGGGTTGTCTCAAGTAAAGCACCCATCCACCCCAAACTGTTGTGTTTCCCTCACAAGCAACAGGAAAGGAGATTTTTAGAGGAGATGGCATGACTGGAACTACAAGTATTACCACTTTTCAGAGAGAATTGACCACTGAAAAGAGCTGGTTAACTGGAAGACGTGCTAAAGGGACTAGCAAGACAGGGAGAGCTAGGGGACCTGTGAATTTGTGGGAAAAGAAAATGGGATGTAGGACAGAGAGAAAGGTGGATGCTGCCGGAGGAGAAGAATAACGGAATCAAGGAGGAAGAAGGAGCGGCTGGAGCGAAGACACTGGGTAGGAGAACAGGTAGAGAATTTAATCTTGATCTGAGGAGGGAGGTCCGAGAGGTGTCCTTTCAGAGGACACCACAAATCCCAAGGCATAAACAACACCAGAACAGAGGACTGTGCTGCACAGCTGTAAAAAAGCCAAGAAAAGAAGACAAATCCCTGGCATTATTTCCATAGCAGTTCACTTGAAGGATAAATCTTTTCAATTGCAGGAAACATCGTTGGGGGGTGGGGGAGGGGAACTCTGTGAAACGTTTAAAATTGGGTTGGAGGCAATTTAAGTCAAGGCACCTCAAATTCAGCTTAGCTAAAGATGAACTCCAGAGTGGGATTAGCATTAGTAGATCTTGGGGAATGAAGAAAATGTTCTAAGAGTCCTTATTAATAGAGGGGTTATCTGTGGGGCAGCGAGAGACCCAATGACTCTCTCGTTATGAGGCAGAAAAACACAAAGATAAGAAAATATTATTTTAGGAAGGACTGGGAAAGTGTCTGTTGCAATTATCTTCATCATAACGTCTTATTGCTGCCAGGGTGAGAACTCGGCGTATGTTCCTCTTCTGAGCTTGACATTAGTTTCCCATTTTACACGGGCTCTACATCTGGTTGGTACTGGCTGTTTCTCTGCAATAGTTTCTCTGGGAACACCTCCAACTGCCTTACCCTGGCATGTTACTACCCCACTACCTTACATTTTTCAGTGCTTTATTGTGCACCACCTTGCCCACCATGATTTCTTACGTTGCTGTTAGCTGTTGTTGAATCCATTCCGATTATTCTGGTTCATGATGACCCAGGCACTACAGAGCCAAGGTTGTCCGGTCCTTGTTATCCTCCCAGTCACCTGCATTTCCAAGTCTATCCTTGCATCTCTTGTGTGGACCTATCTCTATTAGGGCCACCCATCACCAAACATGATGTCTTCCTCTAGGGACTGGCTCCTCCTGATGTAGTGTCCAAAACAGGTGAGTCAGACCATATTCTGTTGTGGTCCATAAGCTTTTCATTGGCTCATTTTCATAATTAGATGACCAAGCCTCTCGTTCTAGTTGGTCTTAGTGCCACTGAAACCTGTACACTGTGAGTGTCCCTGCTGGTATTCAAAATACTGATGGCATAGATTCTAGCCTCAGAGGGTCACACAAGCCACCAGAGCACCACAAACTCATAGACGGATGGGATGGCCTCCAATAAATTCCTGAAACTGTCCCTGAGGTAGCCATGCCATACGCAGAAGAGGACGTAAAAGAAACACTGAGTATTTATTAGGTCAAGTACTTACTATGCTCCAGGCAGGGCTTGGCACACATTATCTCATTCAATTCCTACAGCAGCCTTCTCTCTAAACTGCCATTCCTCAGTTCTGTAACCTCAAGCAAGCTTCTTCAATCCTTTTATCTTAATATGCAATAGTCATGGCATCTGCAGCATAGAGTAGAGCTCTTGTGAAGATAAAAGAAGTCAACACATTTTAACATGTGTAAGTGTCTGACATGCGGTGAGCACTCAATAAAATTTATTATTTCCATTAATTTTATTACCATTATTATGAAACAACAACATCCCCCAAACTCTCATTCTATGAGGAAACTGAACCTGAGAATATTTAAGTGACTGCCCCAGTGTCAACACAGCCAGCTAGCAAGTAATGGAGCCGAGTGATGCAAGAGTCCTGTTTTTTAGGAACGAGAGTGGAGCACATCCTGGTCCACCCACACCCCAGGATGATATTCCTGCTCAGAGCAGGACAGAGAGGACCATAGTGCCAGCCCCACCACGGGACAAGACGTCCCTCCCTGACCCACAGAGCTATGAGGAACAACACTGGAGACACAGTGGGGGAATTGTGTACACGGGGGAAAAACACTAAGGGCATGCCACAGAGCAGCAAGGGGAGCAAAGCCATGAAGTCCCTAGATAAAGCCAAAAATAGACTTTGGGGCCAGGGCGTGACATCCCATCATACTCAATTGGAAAACACTCCTAAAGGCCAACAAACAGACCTGGAACTATTTATAGGCTTTTCTTTTTTGGTCATTGGTCTTTTTGTTGTTATTTTGTGGTTTTGTTTAGTTTTGCTTTGTCTTGTTTTTGTGCATATTATTGTCTCTGCAGGTCTATCTAGATAAGATAGGCAGGATAAACAATCTGGAGGAGAAAACAACGGGACCGATGGTTCCGGGGAGACACAGGAGAGGAGGAGGTGGGGGAAAGGAAAGGGGATGTCAACCAACTCAGGGACAAGGGAACAATAGTGTTCTAAAATCGCTGACAAGGAGGGCATAGACTGTCTGGCGGAGCTTGATCAAGGGCAATTTAGCGGAGAGAAATTACTGAAACCAGAATGAAGGCTGAGCATGATAGTGGGACAAGAGGAAAGTAAAAGGAAATAGAGGGAAGAACTAGGAGGTAAAGGGCATTTATAGAGGTCTAAATACAGGCATGTACATATGTAAATATATTTATATATGATGATAGGGAAATAGATTTATGTACACATATTTATATTTTAAGTATTAAGGTAGCAGATGGACATTGGGCCTCTACTCAAGTACTCCTTCAATGCAAGAACACTTTGTTCTAATAACCTGGCATTCCGTGATGCTCACCTTCCTGACATGCTCACTGAAGACAAAGCGGGAGCATAAGCAAATGTGGTGAAGAGTTCAACCTGGTGCTCCAAGACAAGAATGCAACGCACTGGCCTGAAGCAGGGAACCAATAGAGATGCCTGAGGTGCCGGCCTCATTACCAACTAAGTGGACCGCCCTCCTACCCCTTCCCGAAGAATTCACTTCAGAGGACAGCACTGACACTACAGCTCAAGGAGAGGGACCTGTCTGATCAGAGCACACAGGAGCCAGTGAGGGGGTAGGAAAAAAGAGTGAAGCACATCCTAGTCCACCAAGGCCTGAGGATGATATTTCTGCTCAGAGCAGCACAGAGAGGACCACAGGGCTGGCCCTACCACGAGACACAATGTTTCTCACTGACCCATAGCACCACAGGAGACAACACTGGAGACACCTGGTGGTAATTGTGCCCACCCTGAGCCCACCACACCAAAGTCAGACACTGGGGGTGTGCAACAGAGCAACAATGGGAGCAGAGAACAAAGTCTCCAGGGAACACCGAAAATAGACTGTGGGGCCAGGGCGTGGAGCCCCATCAGACTCGACTGGGAAACGCCCAAAAAGGACAACAAATAGACCTTGAACTATTTATAGGCTTTTCTCTCTTTTTTTGTCATTGCCTTTTGTTGTTGTTGTTGTAGCTATTGTTTTATTTTCCATTGTTGCTTTGTTGTGGTGGTCTTGTGCTTGTGCATATTGTTGTCACTGCATGTCTGTCTGGATGGGATAGGCAGGATAAACAAGCCGGAAGAGAGAACAACAGGATGACAGTTCCAGGGGAACATGGAAGAGGGAGAGGTGGGGGAAAGGAAGTGGGTGTTAACAAATCCAGGGACAAGGGAACAAGTGACCATAAATCAATGACAAGGAGGGTGTAGGAGGTCTGGCAGG
>NW_022103896.1:45005505-45007012 GCF_000313985.2 Echinops telfairi | reverse complement strand
TTCAACCCGAAGGGTTCAATAACTGTGCTTTGCTCCATTTAGATCCTCGTCCATCTGGTTGGTTTGCATGTTTTTATCTCAGCATCAGGTGTCCTTTGAAATTCCGTGTGCTTCCCCTATTCCCCACCCCACCCCACCAACTGGATAGAGGACAGGCCATTTATGGACAAAAATCTTCTCTGAATTTTGTCTACACATCTCTGCCGAACAGAGAGTTCTACTGCACCCCACCTCACCCCCGCCCCGTGGTTCACTGTCTGAAAAGAAACACGGGACATGAGATTTACAAAGATTATCACAGAGGCCAAAATTCCTCCAGAGGATGTACTGTCACAGGCTAATGTTGGACAAAAGTTGGACAAACCATTTGTCTGAGGAGCTGGTTTCTTCTCAGTGCACGTGTATCTACCAACTGGCGCATAGCATTGCCATTGAAACCCATCCTTATGAGTTGTCTTGTGCTCCATGGAGAACCATAGTCTAGATTTGAACATTCTCATGTGCAGGGATTTCCTTATTAGCACACTGTGCTGTCTTGTTTTTCCAGTAGTTAAAAGGGGTCCTGAAGATTTTACTTTGTTCCTTCTCCCAACAACATCCTCACCAGATAATTGTTGTTACTATTAGTCATACTGTCAATTGATATGAAAATTCATATTCACTGATGCCAAGGATGGTTTTATAGCCTGTCAAGCAAGGGAAGCACCAACTGGGTGCCGTCATTTGTGCCTCAGTTGCTTCCTTTGTTATGGTGATTTATAAATATGCCCCAGTCTTCTGCTGCTCTGGTGAAGATCATGTTTGGCTGCAACTAAGTTAAAACCCAGCATACACCTATTTTTTAAAATAGGAATTTTTGTTTTCATATAGCAACAGCAAAAATTAAGGACACTTTGACTGCCATTGTTAACTCAACAGCTCAATAACATCAGGACTTATGGCTCTGAAATTTTCTCATTTGCACGGTGGTCGCTGGATGGCCTCCCCCTTTTCTTAGGGTGTTTCCCTTAAGTACCCAGTTCAGACAGCTGCCTACAAACCATTTCCCAGAATAGAGGTAAGTGGCCACACCGATCTAGCTGCTAGGGGGGCTCAGGAAGTAGCCAAGGGAGGAGGAGATTGGGAATAGCTGTTGGGTGAAACAACATATGTTGTGCCTTCAGGCCCGAATCTTAAACGTTATGTGTACACAATTCCTAAACAAGTGACTATGAAGTCAGAGGGGGAAAAATGAGAAATTTGGTGATGTGGCTATCAATTACAATTTTTAAAAATTTAAATTATTATGCCATAATTTTGTTATTCAATGGCTTAAGTTGGCCAGTTTAATCCTCCTCAAATCATCTAGTCCACTGATATATTTACATCCAGTTTAAATTTGTGTAGTGCCTTTCTGGGTCGAAATGCATACCTTCCCATGCCTTTCAGTGCACTTGTGCTAGGTTGGCGCTACAGGCATCATTTATGAGTTAGTTTACGGACTTTGAGGGAGCTTTGGTGGTGTAGT
>NW_022103896.1:44998725-45004832 GCF_000313985.2 Echinops telfairi | reverse complement strand
ACAATTTGTTAGAGTCAGGCCATTCTTTCTCTTTTCTGGTATAAACATTGTAGAGTTACAAAGTTCCTTCTAAAAACTCTTGTCAGTAGCAAGTCACACATTTTTGTATGTTGCATTTGCATTTTAATTCCGTTCAAAGCATTTTCTTGTGACTTAAGAAAAAATCCACTCACTAGTTCTAAGTGTGCACCTTAATTTCTACACATCTGAGGATTTTCCCAGATACCTTTCTGCTATTTCCAGCTGAATTTCATTCTAGTGAAAGAAGGCAGTGTTTACAATTTTGACTCTTTGAGACATGTCTAGACTTGCTTTACAACTCAGCATATGTGCTATCTTAGTGACTGCTTCATGCACACTAGAAGAGAATGAGTATGCGGCTATTGCTGGACACGGCATTCTATAAATGTCCATGAGTGCAGGTTAGAGTGGTTACTAAAGGAAGTCCCATCTTTTATTTACTGATTTATGTATGCATGTATTTGTGCTTTCTAGTTCTAGTACACTTTTCATTTTCTCCTTTCACTTCCCACTCATCACGTCACATATTTTAAAACTTTTTTAGATCCATATACCTTTAAGATTGTTATTTTTCCTGATGAATTGACCCTTTTATTACCATGAAATATTCTCCTCCGTCTACGATAGTATTCCTTGCTCTGAATTCGACTTTACTTGGTATGAGTAGACCTACTCCTCACTCACCAACCATCTTGTTAGCTGACACTTTGTATGTGCAACACTAGTATAAGGTGATCAGATGTCCCTCTTTTGGCGGGACAGTCCCAATTTTGGGCGTTTTAAAAAAGTCCCGATTTTTTGAAAGAATGCACGACAAGCTAGGGTCCGGTCTATTTGGTCCATATAGACCAAATTTTTAATCAAACACCCTTCCCCCCCCACCCCCAGCCCGTCAATGTGGTCCTTACGGTAGGAAACCTAATATCTGAGCATTCTGTGCATTTATGATGGACACCTGACATGGGGACTCAGGGATGTCTGGCCAGAGTACCACCGGCTGTGACGACTAAGGTTGTGTGTTACTTGACTGGCCCATGATTCTCCGTGGTTTGGCTTCTATGTAATGCGAATTTTGGCAGTCATGTAATGGTATGGTCCTCTTCCATTTTGAGATCTGATGTAGTCAGCTTTCATTTTTGCAGAATGCCAATTTTTGCATCAAGACCTGGTCTTTGGAAACAAACATGTTGGTAGGTGAGGAGTGGATGTTTTCAATTCGGAATTTTGTAGTGTTTTCATAATACATCATTCTCAATCCCTTTATTTTTATTGCATCTATAGCTAAAATTTTACAGACAGCATGTATTGCCATAGAGGTTACACATTCAGCTGTTAACTACAAGTTCACCAGTTTGAAACCAACAACCGCTTCATGATAGAAAGAAAAGGCTTTCTACTCTTGTAAAGAGTTACAGTCTCAGAAACCCACCCGGGCATTTCTACCCTGTCCTAGTGGGTTGCTATTAGTTGGAATCAACTTGATGAGAGAGAGAGAGAGAGAGAGAGATGCATATTTTAAAAAATTAATGACATTACAAATAAGCTGCAAAGTACAAATATAAAGGAGTTGTAAATTTTGTTTACAACTGTTTAGTACTTTTAAAAGTAATTTATTTGATGTTGGGTTGTTGTGTTGTTGAAAATGTGTAGAGCAAAGCATATGACAATTTAACAGTTTCGACATGTGCAATTCAGTGGCATGTTGTGCAAATATCCTAACACTCCTTTTCTGAATTACTCTTTCACCCTGAGCTAACCCTGAGATCCTGAGCCAAAACTATCCCCCTGAAACCTTCTTTAGACTAAACAGTGGTTTCCCTTAATTACTAAGGAATGTCTGCCTTCAGCCTTGTGCTCTTTTAAAGAACTTTCTATTGTGGGATCCGACTGACAACAGCAACTCGAAAGGTTAGAGAAGAAATTTAAGGGGCAGCTAGTTCACGTTAATGGTGGGCCTTATATTTTCATCTGGCGTGACAATATATCTTAATTGCATTACTTAGATTATTTTAATTTACGAATGTAGTTGGGTTAAAATCTACTATCTTGCAACTTGTTTTCTATGTGCTCCATTTATGCTTTATTCCCTTTTCTGTCTTTTTTTTAAAGATTACATTTTACTTCCATGAACTAGGAGAGCAAAGAGTTATCAACTGAGTGTGAGAAAGCATTCATCCTCTCACCCGAGTCATGTCGACGATGATGTCACCCTTAATCCATCAGGCCACCTGTGCGGTTATGGGAGAGAAAGAGTATGGCGTGTGCTGCAGCCGTAATCTGGCAATACTTCTTGAGATGGGTGAAAACAACGATGTCTATTCATGCAACCTCAGAACATAGGCAATGATTGCTGTACGGTCCTTGGATACATATGGCTGTTGGCAGGCTTCAGGTCCTAGCTGGCTCTTGGCCAAAGCATCTGCCATTTCATGCCACAGGGGTCTCTATATGAGACTGTTCGCCAAGTGGCGGCTGGCTTCCCCCATGGCAAGTGAATAAGAGAGCCAGAGATCACGAGAAGACAGCACAAGATAGAAGCCCCAGTTGTTTTCTTGTTGTTGTTTGTTTTATAACTTAATATCTGAAGTGACTTCTGCCAGGCTTTATCCACCATCTTTAAGTCACTAAATTTTGCCCAAAGTTGTAGTAGGGGCTTGATTATACACAGCAATGTTTGACCAGGAGAGGTGGACCGTCTTAGAGGCTGAAACGATTATCCCCCAGATTACCACTTTGTTGTTCAATCCACTTGACACTCATCAGTCCTGTCTCCTCGGTTTCTTTGCTGGATCGGGTCAACCACTTTCTCCTTACATTTTCTTCTTTAACTCTTGTCAACACTACAAACTTCAAACTCTTTTTGCAGTCTGTACCTTTGTGCCTTTTTGGCCGCTATATCTTATTCTCTTTCATAGGACCGTCTTACATTGTCAAACCTTAAAGGTCGTGTTTTCAAAGGACTTTACTTCTTACATTTTTCAGATGTCATTTATTCATGAGTTTATGTCGCAGTGAAATAAACATTCACCAAGCCTCTACCATGTTTCAAGCGCCCTCGTATTAATTGGCAGAACCATTTTAAGATGAAATTCATTTGAATTAATTATCCAAAGCTTCTAGGTTCACACTTCGGGCTCCAAAGGCAGACGGCACACTGGGGGCTCTTTCTTGACGTCCCTCTCCTTGTCCTAAATTTGACATCGCTCGTATGAGCAGGTGGCATAAGAACTGGGCATTCACCTTTACTGTTTTTCATTTTTGCTTTTGGAGCACAGATGGAGTTGGAAAAGTTGGTAATGTTTGTCCTGAATCTGCTCATCTGAAAATGATTTAAGTTGGGTAATTTAATGATTGGAACATTTCAGAGCTTTTTCCAGGGCACCAAAACTCTTAATATGGTTTATGGATTCTGCAGTGCTCTCTTACTGTTCCCAGCTGTTGGAAAGTCTTTACCGAGTCTCTCTGCAGCACCCCCATTCTGGCCTCACAGTGAGGGGTTTTCATACTTCTCATTTCCTTAAAATGCTTTCCAGTTGATCTTAAGTACAGGCTGTGGTTCCGGTGAAATGTCAGGGACAAGAGTGATCCAAGGTGAGGAGATATCACTGTAAGCGTGTATTTACTAATTATTTGGTGGAATAGTCCTTGAGCCTGGAGTCTGAGGACATCTGAAATTCCTTCTGAGGACCTGACAGGCTTCTGTTTAGCAAGGAGATTAATGGAGTTGATACAAAACTGTAAGAACAATGCCTGTCATGGCTGTCACCACAGCTTTCTGCCTGCTTGCTCCTGTTAGCTGCTGTGAAGTTGCACCCTGACTAGGGGAGCACCATACGTGGCCTTGCATCATCACTTTGATCAACCATTGTGATCCTCAGAGTCTTACTGGCCGATTTTTCAGTACAGCACCAGGCCTGTCTTTCTAGTCTGTCTTATTTTGGAAGCTCTCTCGAAACCTGTTCAGTAACACCCAACTCTCCACTGACAGATGGCTGTCCATGTGGTGCCTCACCGGCCAGGAATCAAACCTGAGTCTCTAGCATTGAAGAAAAGAATTTTACCTCTTCTGACTGCTTACTAGTGTTAAAGAAATCAACACATAGCAATGTGTGGGTTAATGAATGCAGCTTGGAGCTGAGGAAGGTGAGCTGGAGTTAATCGGAGTACTCTAGAACACAGTGAATCATGCAGAACCGTTGCGACGGCTCTTTGGATAAGGTCCTAATTGACATTATCAAGGTAAATGCTCACTTCCCTTTAACGAATGCTTTTTCTTCTTCTTCTTTTCTCTCTCCTTCCATTCACCCTGAGCACTTTTTGCTTCTTCCTTTATATTTAAATATGACTTTATAAAAAGGCTAGGAGCATTACTAATGGCAAGCTGTATTAGAAAGTTGGACATATGTCAAAGAGAAAGCCATTCTGGGCAAGATTCCAGAAAACACATACCCAAATGACTTCATTCCCAGCTCAGTCACATGATATTGTCCTTGGGAAAATGTGCCAATTAATCTTCCCTTCAAACTCTGAAATAGCTAGAAGCTTCTTAAAGAGTTGGGGCGGTGGCAGAGAGCTGTGCTTGTATTTTTAAATCATGGTCCCACTATGGCAGAAAGTTATTTTACTTCATTCTTCTTTATTCTTGTTCAATCATGTCTAACATTGGGTAGAAAGAAGCTTCCCAAATTAAGTCACAGATCATTTAAAGCTAAAAATGAGATTTTTGCTCTAAGTTGCCCTCCACAAGGATGACACAAACTTTAGATTTTATGGTTACCATACAATAACTTTGAGTTCCAGTGAATTCAGTTAACTTGCTCCTTTGATAAAGAGCAGAAAACACACCTTCTAAATCCTGGGGCGCTTCAATTTAACACAACATTCACCATGCATCTGTTATATTGAAGATTCCCTGCAGGTAGCACAAGGCTTAGAATCAGGACTTGATGGGGATGATCATGGGGGGAAAAAACACATGAATAAATAACAAAAATAAGACTTGATTCTTTACAGAGAGCTGTCTCCTTAGATGAGTGAGCTAAATAAACACCTATTGATCATTAGTCAGGAAATGTATAAAAGGGTAACAACCCTGGATCTTTACTTCCATTTGATGGAAGTTGGTGAAGTTCAAAGTTGTGCACATACATAATTCAGTGAGTGACACACAAACGATGTGTTCTCCTTCCTATTTCTGTGAAGGAAGCAAATAAACAAAACGCAGGCAGCAGATTGAACACACTGTGACCAGGAACAACACCCTGTGAGATCCATCTCTACTTCTGAAGACCTCGGAGGGAGTCTGGACTATGGCCGCCCGAGAGCCTTTCAGGACACAGGGAGCGTTACCTTGTCTAGGACTCAGTCAGGCTGGCATCCATCCTGGCTTCCCCAAAGCATCTTATCCTAGGCTGAGGAAAGTGAGGGTTCACTCTTGATACTGTGTGTCATCCCCTAAGGGAGACCACGAGGACACTCTGGGGAGAGAAGCCTGGACACGTGGCCAGAGTGCCCTGAGCTCCATGTTGCACTGAGTAGAAGGAAGGGTCCAGAGGATGAAGAAGACTAGAGTGACCGCAGATGCTAGCAATGAAGGTGCTGCAAACCTGAAAACTCTTTTTTGTGTATCCTCCCCTCCCAACTCAAACCAAACCCACGGCCACCCAGTCGATTCTGATTCGTAGCAACCCTACATAGGGTTTCTGAGATGGCCAAGTTTTACAGGAGCAGACAGCTTCCACATTTCTCCTGTAGTGGAACAGCTGGTAGGTTTGAACCACCAACCTTTTGGTTAGAGGCCTAACACTTAATCCACAATACTACCAGGGCTCATATTACCATGATTCTCCCTAATCTGGTTTGTCCTACCCGGTGGTCCCAAATTCTCTGACTTCTGACCACCCTGTTCAGGATGCACACCTTCTTAATGGTTCGGGTGCACACCAATCTCTCTCTTCTGTGCACTGTTCAGCACTTCCTTACTTTCTGTGTCACAGATTAATTTCTTAACTCCTTAATGATATTCTAAACTCAGCTACTTGTTCATTCAAACATGAACCCTATGCATGCCACAGTGAACGAGGCCC
>NW_022103896.1:44985903-44998258 GCF_000313985.2 Echinops telfairi | reverse complement strand
AAAAGGCAGGTTGACACAATAAACCTTAACTATCACAGTTAAACAAAAAAAAAGGAAAGGACATGAACAAGGCGCTATGATGGGAAACAGTGTTCGGAATGCTATTCACGATGAGGAATATCGAAAGGACCATGAGCTTTTGCTGTGTCAGACTATGGTAAGGATGTGGACCCTTAACACGACCAGAAGAGCGAACCAAGCTCTCCTGGAAGAAGTATTTGGGGCATGTGATCCGGAGAGACGTCGACTGGAAAAGGACATCAAGCGTGGAAAAGTAGAGGTGTAGCAGAAACGAGAAAGACCTCGAGGGGAGAGATTGCCATAGTGGCTCACACCTGACCTGACCACCATTATCAGGCTGGTGCCGGATCAAGCAGGGTTTGATGCTGTTGTGCATGAGGTTTCTGTGCGTTCAGACTGATTCGAGAGCCCCTAAAAACAACCACCATCCACTCCTGCCCGGTGAAGGTTGACACCCCATGAGGCCCTATATAGGGTTGCAGTGCATCAGAATTAACTCAACGACAGTGGGTTCAGTGCTTTGAGCTCAATGATTGATGTGCATAAATATTAAGGTTTCAAACACACGCACAAATGCACACAGCTGACACAATGATCTTTGATGTTAGTCTTCATAACGGCGGGAGAATGAATTTCTGTTCTGGTTAAGCCACCACTTTATGGTCCACTGCTATGGGAGCCTTAGGAAAGCAGTATCCTAAGGGCCACGTTGACCACACACGGTGTTAGAACTTTGGCCAGTATGCACCAGGCCATATTGTCCTGGGACCAATAGGCATTTGCTCACACCGGGAAATCTCTGCCCTTCCCTCAGTAGACCTCAGAAAATGTGTCTGGGATCTCACTACCCTCAGCAACCAGTCTCCTTCTCCTCCTGCTCAGAGCTGGGTACTACAAGACCCTTGCCCTGGTTCTCTGTGTCCCCCACGAACTAAGCCAATGCATGACTGGCTGGGCCTGAGCAGATTCACAGGCAGTTCTGCCTTTGAGATCTTTTCTGGGCCAGAAGCCAGAGGCCCAGTTTGGTCTTCTGCTACCAAGAATACATCCCATTTCCTCCCAGTCCTACTTAATTCAAAAGAGTAACTAAAAATTCTGGGTAAACACACATGCTATTTTTATTCCCACCTCCATGTGCATACCCACTTCCTCTTCCAAAATTAGGCTTTCAAATTCTGGATTTAAACATTAGCTCAGTTGTTGCAATGGGAAAAATGAAAATGCTTTCCCTCAATCTGATGAACGAACACTGGTTTTCATATCTCATCTCTCCTTTATCTGCTCTCCCCCTTCATGACCCACTCAACCAGCTCTTCCAGGGCAAGAAACGAGTGAGAAGAGACTTCAGATTCCGTCCAAGAATTTGGAGACCCGTTGGCATGTGCAGCCCTTGAGCATGGCGTGTCCTTTACCCATCAACTTGATTAGATCAGAGGTCCAGGGGAGAATCCAAATTAGTTACTAGGGCTGCCTTAACAATACCACAGACATTGACCACAGGGCTGCAGATTAGAGGACCAAATCCATGTGTTCACACAGCCAGCCTCCCTTCTGAAGTCCTTAAGGGAAGATCATTTGGAATTCCTCGAAGCTTCTGGTAGCTTCTGACCTTCCTTGGTTTCCAGATGCTTGTTCACCTGGTCCGACTTCTTCTTCTCTCTTTCTGTATCCTTCCCTTTTGTAAGGTCACTAACTCCGGTCTACATGTTCATTCAGCTGATGACAAAAGTCACATTTACAGGTAGCAAGGGGTTAGTGCTTCACCATATTTTGTGGGGGACACAACCCTGTCCATGATCATGTATTCTTGTGTAGAATCACCAAGCAGCTTCAGTGGCTGTCCACCTTGTGTTGAGGGCCCACATGGCTTACATTAAAGGACTAACTCCCAGCAGACACTCAGGAAATCTTCTGGGAATGTTGACCAGGGCTTGCACTGTGCCTGGTATATTGTGTTCCTGACCCATGTGGAAAGAGAGCCAGATGAAAAGAAAACATATATATGGAAAATGAAAAATCGCTTGTACTTTTAAAATATTCCTTTCCATGACCAACTCTCCAAACACATGCACCAGAGGTTTACTTTGCACAAATGCGTGCTTTAGAGTCATTTTTTCAGAGATGTGTCCCGTACAAAAAGTGAAGTATTGCTGCTTCTTGGTGAGCCCTAGGCTATACAGGCACCCTCCTCAGCTTCAGACAGGGCCCAGCTTTCCGGTTCTTTCGTTCCTGGGTCTGCCGCTCCCGGGCTGCTCTTCTTAGACAGTTGAAGCCTTCTGGTGGTTGTGGGGTGGGGTGGGGTGGGAACTCTTCAAGAAGAGACCCCTCCTACCTTGTTCTGAGCTCCTGATCACATGTTGTCAGCACCAGACTGGGAGAAGGCGTGGAAAGGACAGATTCGATGGAAAGATGCCCAGGATGCTGAGAGGACTGTGATGTGTTGAGAGGCCATAATACAAAGAAAGCTCCTGACTTTTCCTATTCCTGAGTCTTCGAATCTTCAGATTCAAGAAAGAACCAGATGCTACACTGACCTGGAACTCACCTGTCCCGCGGAGGTTTTCTGGCATGGGAATTCTCAGCACATTCGTACCACCTGGGGAGATTTTATAAACACCAATGCAAGGTCCCCGTGCCCAAATCTTTCACTCAATTGAGGATAGACCTCTGGGATGAATATTTTCTAGAAAATGCCCTGGATGATTCTAACCTGCATCCACTGAGAAGCCCTGGACTGAACAGCTGATCCTTCAACACCTACGCACACTAAGGAAGACAGGCTTTTGTGAGGAGGTTTTTGACGTGGGAATGCATGTGAAGGCAGATATGACGCCTTCTAGGTTTGAATGCTGTTTGCTCTTTTCCTTTCTCGTTAGTATTTAAAAATATGTTGTAAGCGATGGTATTGTAAGACATTGTCTTTTTGAGAAATACAGGTGTTTCTAAACTTGAATCAGCTTCCGTAATGTATAGAGCACTGTACAGAATCCTCACAGCAATTGTTCCTTTCTTGAACTTGACTCTTTTCATGTCGTATCTGCTTTCTGCCTGTGGCAGCGATTCTCAACCTGTGGGTCACGGCCCCTTTGGGGGTCAAATGACCCTTTCACAGGGGTCGCCCAATTCATAACAGTAGCAAAATGACAGTGATGAAGTAGCAATGAAAATAATGTGATGGTGTGGTGGGGGGGGGTCACCACCACATGAGGAGCTGTATGAAAGGGTCCCGGCAGTAGGAAGGTCAAGAAGCACTGGCCTATGGGGCATCTTTTCCCAGAACCCCGAGGTCTCTGCTTTTGATCTGCTGCTTCCCGAAGGTCTTTGGTCTTTCCACAGAGCTTCTCACCAGAGTTCCCACTCTTTCCCTAGTCCCCCAAGTCTCCTAGCTTCCTTTCTTTCTGTTTACTTTTTCATGGCTTTGTTACTGACAGGCCCTGTTTATAATTACAGCCAACTCTGGGACCTAAGATGAACGTGATATTAGGACTTGTGTGGGAAAGTAGGGAAGTGAGATGGGCGTTTAAGGAGTCCTTGATGAGCAAAAATGATCAGAGTCACACCATTTGTAACTCAGATTTTTGTCAATAAGTAGCACTTGAATAACAACCACATGAGTGGTCAAAATAAATCAGCGATTTCATTTATTCTTCATTTTAAAAAAATCATTGAGGCGTCATGGTGCGCCACCGTAACACTGAAAGGGGTTCCTGTCTTCCAAGAGGTCCCAGACCAGTCAAGAATATCACCCGGCCCTGGGGTCTGAATGGAAGAGGGGCCATATGCAAGGTAGAGAGATTTGCACTCTTTGGGTTGTAAGAGGCCACAATCCAATGAGATTTAACAACAGCGAAATGAATTGATTGGCTCACAGGATGGAAAAGTCCAGGGCCAGGTTACCTTCAGGCGTAGCATCTGCAGTCTCCTCTCAACTCTTGAATGTCTGCTGTTCTCATTTTCAAGCAGGCCCAACTCTTGCGGGCCACTCTGAGCCCACTTCCTCGTAGGTTAGCAGTAAAGAGAGAGTGCAGGCGCGTGCTCTTTCTGACCTTGGCCTAGAATTTTAGAGTGTCACTGAGCTACTGCACCCGTTCCTTCCTAGAGCTCGGGCTATTGAGGAGAGTTAGGTTGTCGCTCCCCAAGCCACACAGAATGGAGCTCTTGGTAGGGCTGTTGTCCTGTAGGAAGGCAAACTGTTCTTTTACAAAGAAGGGGGATGGATCCTGATTAGGTAAACAATGTTCCTCATCTCAGTGCGGAATTTTAGATGAGGCAGTGCCCTGGTCCCCTGAAGGAAGTCAGAAAAACTTCCCAGAGGAAACTGGGATGTCAAGAATGGGTAGGATCGTATAGTGGAAGAATGAGTAGGGTGAAAGAGAGGGCTCTTGGAAGAAGGAAGCTCAAGAGCAGTAATGGATAAGAAAGTTCCAAGTGACTGGATAATAGCGGTTGGTCCTGAAAGGATAGCATTGGGTTGAGGTAGGGAAGCCCTGGATCCACCTTAGCTGACCTGTCTCCCGGTTTTTTATATGATTTTCTGAAAATGAGCTGGACTGGCAATCTTAAGTGGTCTAGATGTCATGTCAGGAACTCTGATGATTCTGTAAAGAGTAACAGCAGACTGCTGACTGAAAGGTCAGTGGTTCAAACCCATCAGCTCCTCCGAGGGAGAAAGATGAAGCTCTCTGCTCTCTATAGCAGTGGGTTGGTTTTAGTTAAGTGTCATGTAACTGTCACTCCTTGGCTAAAAACACTCAAGTCAATATATAAATTGATAAGAAATTGAATGATTCTTCAGCTTGGGATATAGTTTGTGAATTTTTCATATAGGTAATTGTTTGCATCTTTCTATGAGGTAAGGCCGGAGAGAATCTTACACAGTATGAGGCTTCCAGTGAGGCCCAGCTAAAAAGACAGGTAGACTAGCTTGATGTACAATATAATGTTATACAAAAATAGCTTGAGGTACCATGTAACGTTATACAAGAAAATGATAACCGAATCCTTTGCTGTCAAAATGATTCTGACTCATAAGGACCCTCTAGCACAGCATAGGTCTGCCCCAGAGGGTTTCCAGGGCTGTGAATCTTTTTGTTTTCCTGGTGGTGTCAACAGTGTTTTCTTTCTTTCCTTTTTTTAAAATCATTTTACTGGGGGCTCATACAACTCTTATCATAATCCATCCATCCATCCATCCATCCATCCATTCATCCATCCATCCATCCATCATGTCAAGCACACCTATACATTTGTTGCCATCATCATTCTCAAAACACTTGCTATAAATCTTTAAGGAAGCAGGCGGCCACTTCTTTCTCCTGCAGCGTGGTGGGTGGCTTCAAAGCATTGATCATTTGCTTTGCGGCTGAGCACTTAACCACGCCGCCACTAGGGATCCTTAGGAAAATTGTACTGGGGTCTTAAAAATAGAACAGTGAACTTTCTTTTGTTTCACATCTTTCTGCTTTCAAAAATATACTATAACTTTCCAAAGAGGGTTCTAAGTTTATAGAAATATGGTATTGAAGATCATGGCATCTTCCACAGACCTTCAGAAGCCCCCAGGGTTTACAGAAGTCACAAGCAATGGCCTACTTCAGGAGCTGTTGTAGGAGTACCTTGTCACAGATGAGCTCTTCCTCATGACTGCAAACTCTGGGATGGTGTGTGATGTTGAACGCTTCCCAGGAGCAAATCAGGAGCCAGGCAACAGCTGCAGGCCGGGAGAGGTTCTCTGACTTAAAAATTGTCACCTCCTAGAGTATCTACCGTGAATACCTCAGCCTGCGGTCATGTCAGTGGTGGATTTTTATTTTCTTTTAGTTAGACTCCTCAGACTAATTAAATGTGGGAGGCCATGTGCATACATGATAGAGAACTGGTGGAGTCCGTTCTCCCTCCGAACCAGTAGAAAGAACTAGCAACCAGTAGAAAGAACTAGCAACCAGAGCCCAAGAGATGGGAGAAACAAAACCACTACAATCAACCTTTATTCTGGTGTTTTACACACATTCCTTTCGTGCATCCTTATTTTTCTTTTCATGCATTAAATAATGGCCAATACTTTAGTGATATACACATAAAGAAAACATCCACTGCATGGTGATCCATTGAGTTTCTGAAGCGAGGATTATGAAATGAGGCTGTGCCAAAGCACAGCAGCCTGCTTGAATCCCTTCTGCGGTTCTGCGTCCCACAAACAAGAAGACAACTTTAACTGAAGAGTGACATACTGGCTGAAAGAGGGCTCATAACATCACAAAAGAGATTTTGCTAAGGGAGAAGACAATGGCTTTACTTTTTCCCCTGAGACCCTGCTGCTTTCTTTCCCCTTGAAATTAATGAGCTACCAAGGAAGTTGCCGGAACAAGGGGACATAGAACAGACCTTTAAAAAAGCGTCAGTGAGATCCAGGACGTTCTGTGGTGGATAAGTAATAAACCAAGTTCTTTATGAAGAGAAAAATGTACAGAATATTTCAGTAGTCCGTCTCTCCTGAAGAGGGACAAACGGTTTGGTTTGGGGATTAATAGCTAAGGAAAATGCCAGGGGAAAATTAAAAGCATCCGGAAGGTCTATAGCACGTGAATTATCTAAAAGTAGTAAAATCTTAGAGGGGGAGGGGAGTATGTAAAAACATTGTACGTGCATATTGGATGAAAAGTAAAAGTATGGGATTGAATATTAAATGACTGCGTCATCGGCATGCCACTTGGAGTTCAGACATTGCTTTTCCGGCTCATGCATTCAGAGGTCGGACTTCAGATCGCTGAGTACCCTCCGCGCTGCCGGCCCCTTTCTTCTTCCTCAGACGGATAAACACCACTGCTAAAATGACACCTGGAGGAGGAAATTCAGGGTCAAGTAGATAGAATCATAACACGCACTGTCACGTTCATCTATAAAGTAGCATCATGGTAGGAAAACATGACTCATGGAACTTCAGTTTTGTTTGTGATGCAACGGAGATTTTGTTGCCCTGGTGAATAAGGAAGTCCAGGTATTTCCTCTCTTGGAAAAGGGAGCTTATCACTTACTTGATTCGGAGTCAGCATGTACCAAGCCTGGTAGCTGTCCATCTACCAAGGAATATAATATGCTAATGTCCTGTCTACTCAAAGGATTAAAAAAATCCTCATGTAAGCATCTGACAGAGCTCTCAAACTTTTACTATCTTTAATAAAGAACAATCTAATCAGAACAACCAGGTGTAGGTGAACTTTCACCTATCCAAAGCCTACTTTTCTTGGGTCCACCCCAAACATTCCATTTTCTATGATCCTTCTGCATGATGCCTGCCCAGATTTGGGGACACTTTTGAGTAGACTACCTACCTTTCAAAGTTTCTCCCATTTTTGACTGCCCACAAAGTTACATTTTAGCACTAAATGTATGCCATAAATCAGAGGCAAATATAAAAAAGTTTTAAGAAAATTAATCTTCAGTGACATTACAGGAAGAGCCACGGCAGAAAAGACTGGAATCCCAGAGCCACGTTAGGGGCTTATAATGATCTCAACTGCACTTTCAGGGGGCGGGGGTAGAATGTGAAACTGTAAGATTCTTCTGCCACATCACTGCACCTCTTTATATCCCCAAACTCTGTCAACTTGTAATTTGTGGCAAAATTGTGCAATTAGATGGTTGTGTTAGAAAATGGTATTTACAGTATGAACTCAAAACTTCTTTCAAAACAGGAGAATCAACCAGGTAAGAAAAAATACAGAATAATATGATATGTGTGGACCAGGGAAAAATGATGGTCAACTTGCACATGCTTGGACGGGCAGAGGTCATGCAGTGAAGGGCCTTAATAAGAGTACAGACTGGCAGCATATGGAAAGGAGACCCAGGAATCAGAGTCTGAGCCCCATGTAATAGCATGGATGGCAGGAGAAAGATCAGATGCAGGAAGAAACCATTCAGACCATGTAAAAAGAACCCAAGTTCTTTTCAAGGCAAAAAAATATGAAACTGTGTAATCCCTTTTAGTTGTATTGCTAGATACCCCAAACCTTTCACTTGGGGACATGTGAATCGATGAAGTAACCATTTCCAGTCTTTAACTTGTGGTGGCAACCATTAAAGAGAGAAAGAGTAAGTACTAGAGTAAGATGGAAATGAAAGAAAGAAGCCCAACAGGGGACTCTGCCGTCTTTCTAAATCAAGGGTCAAGGCATAGATGCAACAGAGTTACAGTCATGAAAATATACAAAGAAAAGCTCATAGCATTTCAGGTGTGAGGCTAACTTCCACCTATTCCAACAGTGGCAGACTAGAATATTTAGCTTTGAATATAGGATCTGTGTATGTTTTGTCCATCATGAAATGACCAACATCAAGTACTATATCTGACACATAGCAAGGGTACAGAGACTGTGTTTCCTTCTCCTTGGCAACCAGGTATAATTAATGATAGTTTATGTTTTATAGGGCCTTATATTTCCCAACTGTGATGGATAGAGGTGGCACTAAAACAATAACTCCTAACTGGGAACAGTTGATATGGTTTACTGGTGAGCTATACTCTTGACTATCACCCAGGTTACCATTTGCAGACAGACCAGCTCAGGCCCTGAGATTAGTTTATGTTTCTGAGGTCCAGGAAAGGAATCTTTGGATCTGAAACATTATACTCACCAATGACCAGTAAGGTAGTCAGGAGTATACCAACTGCCATGCCCACCGTGGGCATTCCAGGCTGTTTATCTGCTGGCCGGAAACACCTATCTTCCGTACATGAGCAGAAAGTAACTGCAAAGCAGAGAGTATTGGGTAGTAGAATTTTTAAGGGAGTCTTTGCAAAATCTCGCAGCAAAGGCGAGCCTTCCCTCAAGTTGCCCATGGTGACAGGCACTATTCTAAATGGCCTGCAGTAAAAGACCTACCTGGTAAAACGACAGTCCTTGCCATGGGTGGTTGGCTTCCATCACTGATGCGGATGGAGAAGCTGTACATTCTTTCTTCAAAGTTTGTGTGCCTGGTGGAAACCCTCACGTGTGTGCCTGTCAGAACAGGAGGAGAACGGAGGGCACGTAAGCACAACACCAGCTCGTGCAGCACCAGCAAGAAAACCGGTCTTGCCGTCAGCTACTTAGGTTGGCTAGGAATTGGTTAGCGCAAACAGCCACCACGCCACTGAGTCTTTCCCACAATGAGAAAAACAAAAACAAAACCAAAAATGTAAGCAACTTATAATTAGTCGAATTGTGGTTGATCGACCGGCATGAGCTATGAACTCTATAGAATGGCTCTGTAGACTACCTGGGTCTGAATTTCAGTTCTGTCACTTGGCTATGTGACACAGCAAAAGGCATCGTATCCATCGGCCTCAGAATGCCTTCAGTTTCTTAAATAAGGGGCTGGGTGGTATTTTGTTGTTGTTCTTTTTACCTCTCTTTAGAAAATCAAATGCCTAAAGATTGTTCTGGTGTTGGTGGACCTCACTCGTCTTACACCTTCCCCATCTATCTGCCTCAATTGTTTCCCCAGAATCTGACGGGGCATTTTGATTCTTAAAAATCATCATGGCCCACACTGCCACAGCTAGACATGGCGGCGTAGCTGAAGACAGATTAACCATTCCACCAAAAACAACTTTTAAAAAAATACAAAATAGAGGAAGTCGTCATGTTTCTTAGAAGCACATTGGACGTTCAACCCCGAAGGATCCCTGAGAGAAGGTAAAGAAATAAAGTCGGTTCTACAATTGTCCCAGCGTGGGCCTAGAGAGCATGTCCAGGTCTCTGCAAGCCCCAGGCAGAGCCCAGCGAGTTCCCTGATGCAAGGAGAGAGAGTCGGGGTACGGAGGGTCCAAGGCAGCCAGAGTTCCCAGAGAGAACCAGAGCTCCACAGAGAGAGCGGAGGGGTGTGCAGAGGGTTCCCCTGAAGTCGTCAGCTGAAAACTAATCAGAGCACGTGTATGAGGACTACTCAAGGCTGGGGAGAGACCCTCAAAGGATAAGAAGGAACAACCCTTGGAGCTCACAAAGGGCCCTTCATAGTTCCCGCCCTGCAAGCCGGCGGTGACACGGTGATGATTTCTTGCGCATCAGGGAGAGAACCCAGAAAGGTTTGACCTCAGCAGTTTGGTCAAGTTAGCCAAAGATGAAATATTGCACTGATCCTGCCTACCAAAACTTAAAGACAAGATGAACAAAGAATCAAATTATTTCCAAATACTTCAACTACGTTTCAGACAAAGCTCACGAATATTGATGGGAAGACAAACGTATTCAGCATCCAACAAAGTAAAATCTACAATGTCAAATATCTCGTTTAATAACTAATGGAAATGCAAGAAAGTGGGAAAGTGTGATTCGCAATGAGAAGAAAAATTAATCAAAACTGACTCAGAACAGGCACGTATGATATGACTATTAGACAAGAACATGGCAATTTGAGGGGAGTTGGATGAATTATACTGCCTGATTTCAAATGTGATTATAAAACTAATCATGACAGTATAGAATTGATATAAAGAAAGACAAATAGATCAATGACCAGAAGACAAAGTGCAAGGATAGGCACATATATATGTGCAGTTGTTTGATTTTTTACAAAGCTGTCAAGAAAACGAAATGTAAAAGAGGGTACTATTTCACGATCTCTAAGAATGCACCTGAAGTGACTCATAGAACCCAAGGTCAAAGCAAATCCTATGACGCCTCGAGGAAAACACAGGAGACCATTTCAGTGACATTGGGTTTGGCAAACACTTTCCTAAAGGTCATATCAAAAGCATGTTTTGCTAAAAACAAAACAAAAACCACGAAGTTCCCCATGACAGGGGTGGGCCTGGAGGACAGTATGCTGTGAGAGATCAGCCGATCACAAAAGGCTAAATATTAGATAAGCCTACTGATAAAAAAGCAAAACAAGATGAAGATTTCAAACCAAAGAGCACAGACCTTAGTGATTCCCAAAGAGGGACGGGCAAGAGAGGGAAGACAGAGCGCTGGACAGGAGTGTGGATGGTGCCAACCTGGGCAAATGGAAGACAGCTGTCCCCCACCAGGGAGGAGAGAAATCAAGGAGCGGGTGAAGGATGAACTGTTGGGGGCAGTTGATAAATAGTTTAAAATGTTGGATATAAATTTGACGATATGATAAGTAAACCTCCACCTAACTTATACTTTGAAACGTTTTTTAAAAATCACACCAAAAATACAAATTATAATAGGAAGAAAACTCATGAATCAGACTTTATGAAAGCTTAAACATTTTTCTCTTCAAAAGACAGTACTATAAAAATGAAAATGCAAACCATAGCTTGGGAGAAAACAGTTGCAGAACACATCTCTGACAAAACCATTGTATCTGGAATATATAAAGAACACTTATACCTCAACAATAGGAGTCAAACAATTTGACTTTTTAATGGGCACAATATTTGATCAGATTCTAAGCTAACACTTTGGAAATAAGTTGGACATTTTCTTTAAAACGTCATCATACACCTTCCAGGTAGCCTAATGAAGCCACCATTTAGCCTATTCAATCCATTCCTTGATATTTAACCAAGGAAAATGAAAGCGCATTCATAATCTTTATTCACATATGCTCCTCTTAGCTTTATTTGTAATAGTCAAAAATTGGAAGCAACCTAAGTGATGATCAAGAGGTGAATGGATAAGCCAAATGGGATCTAGTTGCACGATGGACCGCGATTCAGTCAGAGAAAGGAATGGAGTACATGCCGCAACACAGGTAACTCAGAACTCAAACGCACTGCCAATTCTGACTTGTTGCCCCCGTGGAGAAGAGAGCAGACTGTCCCTTGGGGTCCGAGTCCAACAGTCTTTACAGGCGCAGACAGCTTCCTCTTTCTCCCTGGGTGTTGTGGATCGCAGCGTAACCCAGACACCATCTCAGAATCGTGATGCTAAGTGAAAGCAGCCAGACGGAAACAGCACGCAGGCTGCGTGGTTCCATCTAGATAAACATCTTGTAAATGCAATCTCCTTTCTACTGACGGAAATCAGGGCACTGGATGGCTGGAGGATGGGCATGGATGGGTGGGAAGGAAGGGTTCCCACAGAGCATGTAGAAAGGGTTGAAGGTAATGGGAATCTGACCTTGATTGTGGAGATGGCTTCAGGGATAGATATACATGCATGCATACATCACACCCTATAAAATACACTCTAAACATGGCAGTTTTATTGCATTAATTCTATTTCAATAAAGCTGCCTTTAAAATTGTCATGAAATCTGTTTCTCATTGGAAAATCTGCAAACACTGCTCAGATGGTCCAGCTCTGCCTCCACACTCAGGGGGGATGCTGTGGAGCAACCCCCTACCCTCCCTCCACAGCCCAGGGCATTCTTCCCGCCC
>NW_022103896.1:44950002-44985803 GCF_000313985.2 Echinops telfairi | reverse complement strand
ACCCCCCAGAGCTTCCCCAGGCAAGTTTCAACAACATCAGCTTTCTTTCTAGAACACTGAAGGAAGCTCTCTGTTCAGTATTACAAAGCCCACTGAGGAAATGACGCCTACGTCCATCATCCATCATCGCTTTTCTTGATGTACTTTTTGACAACTCACCATTGATTTTGGAAACCTCCCAGTCCTTTTGTAGATTCTCACTGCCAAGGGCAAATGTAAATTGTGGGCCTCGAAGTGGTTGCTGGTCATCATCCGTGGCTTCCAAAATGAAACTTCCCAGTGCTTTGAGGGGATGACACAAGTACAAGCCGGTGTAGTCCTTGGCCAGCCGTGGGGCATTGTCATTCACATCCATTAGGGTCAGGTGGAAGCTGGCTGTGGACCTCAAAGAAGAGCCACCTTGGGAATGAAATGATTGAAATACTTGTCAACGCTCTCGTTTGCTTTTTAATAAGTAAAAGCAACTTGCAATCCATTCCCCTCTGACTCGTGGCAACTCTGTGTGTGCAGAACGGAACTGCTCTGCAGGGTTCCCCATGGCTTAGTCTGCAGAAGATTACCAGAGTTTTCTTCCAAGGAGCTTCTGGTGGACTTACACCGCCAACATTTTGGCATTTTTGGTTAGAAGTCGACTACGTTCATCATTTGCACCACCCAGGGACTCTTTTTTAAAGAAGAAAAGATAGTGCCCTTTCTTAAAAATAAAAAGATACCATTCAAGCAGCTAAGCTTATTGACGTTATGGAAAGAAAGCATGTTTCTGAAATGAGAACACCTGGTTTCATCCTGACGAAAATGTCTTAGTGATAATAATAACTAAGATTTAGGAGCCAAGGGCTGTGCTACTAGTTTACGCTTCACTTCAAGATGACTGTGCTATAGAGTCACTGAGGCTGAGAGAAGTCATGTGACTTGCCCAAGGACACGCAGCTAGGAAGCGAGAGAGAGAGAGAGAGAGAGAGAGAGAGAGAGGTCACTCTGAAGCCCACAAAACGACTGCTCCTCAGCACAGACTTCAGCGCACGAGGCAACCTCCCCAACGTCTTATCTTCACCTGTATAACCACACATGTTTTTGTAATAGTTGACCATGTAAGCGAATATTCTCAGAAAACCATAAAGGCAATAAAAAAAATTTTAAAAACTGTAAAGCCACCGATTATAAGAATCTACATATAACCTCCTCCCTGGGGGACAGACAACAGAAACGTGGGTGAAGGGAGACGTTGGACAGTGTAAAATATGACAAAATTTTTTTAAAAAGATATGACAAAATAATAATTTATAAATTATCAAGCGTTAGTGAGGGAGGGGTGAGCGGGGAGGGAGGGGAAAAATGAGGAGCTGATGCCAGGGGCTTACATGGAGAGCAAATGTTTTGAGAATGATGAGGGTAATGAATGTACAAATATGCTTTATACAACTGATGTATGGATGGATTGTGATATGAGTTGTATGAGCCCCCAATAAAATGATTGATAATAATTTTTAAAACACAGTAAAAGCCACACAAAGGTTCATGACTCTGGGCAAGTGGGGGAGGAGGGAGACATCAATGGGTCAGTGGTAGAAGTCCCCTCTCCGTGAAGGAGACCTAGGTTCCCCTCCCAGACAATAAACCTCAGGTGCAGCTACTACCTGCCTGTCAAGGAGCCTTATGCATCGTTACGATGCTGAGCAGGTTTCCACAGAACTTCCAGACCAATATGGCCTGGGACAAAATATCTGGTATCTACTTCTGAACATCAGTCAAAGGAAACCCTGGGATCACAATGGTCTCATCTACAACTGGTCAGAGGGATGGTGCACAACCAGACAGGGTTTTTTGTTCTGTGGTGCCTGAGGTTGCCGTGAGCCCGGGGTCTACTTGACAGGCACTTAGAATAACAACGTCAAGGCCCTGGTGGTTTAGTGTTTACGGGTTTAGTTGCTATGGCGGTTGTGCTGAGTGTCAACTTGCCCTTGTGTGGGGATGGAGTGCAACTTGTCTGTCAATCAGGTCACAATCTGATGATGTCTCCTGGGAGGTGCGGCCTTTTGATGAGAGAGACCTGAGGACCCCTCCTCTCTCTCTGCCCCTACACCTTCCTGCATGCTGGCACTCTGTGCCTGCTTCCCGGGACGGCTCCAGGTGGGCTGTCTGACCTTGCGGGCTGTTGATGCCCTGCCATGTTCACGTCCTTAGATCTACACAATTCTGCACCCACTGGCCTGTGATCCTGCGCCACCTTTCTGCATCATCAGCCTGCAGCTAGCTGAGTCTGAAGAGGGCTCTGGTTGGCAACAGACCCGTGTGTTTAAGTTCGACTGGCCCGGAATGCCTTCTTCATATACGATTGCTTCTTGATATAAAGCTCTTTCTTATACATATGTGGGTATCACCGGCTTTGTTTCTCTAGACAACCTAGCCTAACACAGCTGCTAACTGAAAGACCCATTAGTCTGCCACTCCATGGGAGAAAGATGGGGCAGATCTTTACAGATCTGCTTCTGCAGCGATTAGAGCCTTGGAAACCCTAGGGGACAGCTATACTATGTCCTGTGGGGTCCTCTGAGTCAGAAACGACTCAAAGGCAATCGGTAACAACAAGAAACAGTGAAGACCTTGGCTTTGGCAGCCTGACAGCTTGTTCGCTGTGTGGTCTTGGGCAACTTGACTTCTCAGTGCCTTGATTTCTTCATCTGTAAAATGTGGTCAATGCTAGCGTTGCTTTCAGAGTGTTGCATGAGGACTGACTATGGAATTGCCCTAAGTGCTTAGAACAGGGCTGTAACCACAAAGGAGACGGTTCCTGTTTGTTCCTTTTCTACCCAACGTCAAATTACAGATACCATTTACACAATTTCTGACACATCACTCTGCTTCCAGTCTAGTAGACCCTGACTCCCAGCGTTTCTTCTCAATTTTCTCCTCCTAACTACACTTAACCAATGGAGAATAAAATCACTTGGGTTCTTGAAAAGATTTCATCTGTTTGCATTCTTTCAATGCCAAGAGGCCGGGATAGCAAGGTTTCAACTCATGTATTCTGGCTGTGTTGTTAGGAGCGACCAGTCCCTGAAGGCCATCGTGCTTGGTAAAGTAGAGGGAGGGGTAGCAAAAAAGAGGAAGGCCCTTGACGAGATGGATTGAGACAATGACTGCCGCGATGGGCTCAAATCTAAGAACAGTCATGAGGATGGCGCAGTACGGGGCCGTGTTTTGTTCTGTCGTACAAAGGTTTGCTGTGAGTCGGAACCCGTTGATGACAACAGCAATGCCAACAACTGGGGATGAGGCAGGGTTTGGGACCCTGATTTGAACTCACGAGTCTTCTAAAATGTGAGAGGGCCTTACAAAGGCATCCAAAGTGAAGTGTTGACCCCCAGAGTGTGTTGCAGGGAAGCTCATAGCTCAAGGCCTCAGCCAGATACTCCCTGGTGAATAATCGTGGGCTTTTCAACAAGAGCTGGATATACTTGCTGGTGGAAGTGGAGTGTGCTTAGCTTGCAAGAGTGACAATGTGCCGTGTCGTCAGCCAGGCCCACCAAGAACACAAACCATGGTCCCAAATTTGGCACATGGTCCTACTGTCTATTCTCTTTGGCATAAACTGACCACGGTGCTATTCGTGTTTCCTAATCGTTTTGTATGCAGGAAACAGTTTTACGATTCCTTTCTCTGTGCCTCGTGCCAGTTTCCAACCCGAGGATTCATATTTTGAGCTTACTTCCTGCTCTAAAACTGTCCCTAGTAATTTACCTAGTAATCATGTCTTCAATTCTCTCTCGCTCTCTTGGCAAACCAAGGAGATATGTTTACCACTGCTTAGGGACTCTGATCGATCAGCATACGGTCAATAGAACTTTGACTCTAGATTGGAGCCATTCCATTTAAATGCCAAGAAACTTAATGCTTTAAATTACAGTGCAATCACTGGTAAGTATAACATTTCTGTGAGGTGTTTTGTTTGTTTGCTTTTAATATTGAAAATTCCCTAGAACTCTGTATTTGGAACAGGGACATATATTGCAACAACTGAATTAAAGAGGATGCAAAGACTACACGAGGGTTGGTTGAATATCCTTGACTGATCTATCTTATAGCCTTCTTTTTCAAAGTCAACCAATTCCACCAAACACACATACACAGGTCCACCAAACCTCCTGAATTAGCATCTCCAGGGGGGAGCTCCCAGTCTCTATCCTCAGCAAGCTCCTGAGGAGTTTCTGACACCCCCAGGAATTTGAGAAGGCTGCAGGAAAGCATTTTTGGTTTCAAACACAATAGGACTTGAGCAGCTGTGATTTAAGGCTATCAGAAAAAAAAATCATGGTCAAGGTGAGCAGGGCAGAGCCCACACCGCCTACCTACAGGGGTAGTTTATTCAGGGACCTTCCTGGAAGTTGTGGCCCTGGAGGGATTCGCAAGAGTGAGCAGTACCCCAGAAGCCTGGCTGGCCACTTGGTACTGCTCTGACCCAAAGAAGCCATTTAACAAAACAAGGTGTGAACTAACACCGCTTCCACTCCCAGGTACTGATATTCTGGGCCATCAGCCCAATGCAGCTTCCCATCTGCCCCCACCTCCCATTTCTATTATTATTTATTTATTTATTTTGCTCACCTTTTTCTCTTGCCACGACTTGTACCTTATACAGACTTTGGACTTCCCTGTCCAGCTGCCCCGTGCTGAAGATCTCACCAGTGACAGGGTCAATTTTAAGCCAGCCTTTCTGATTGTTTTCCAGGGAATAACTTCATAAAGAGAAGGGGGGGAAAAATCTATATTACTCTGTAGGAAAATACAAAACTATATTATGCACCATTATACGAATAGGTTAGTCTTGTCATTTGTAGATTATTGTTAACATATTTCAAGGAACAATATATGATACATTAGTGCTTTATTTACACATCATCTGATGTCAAAAGGAAAATTTATTGATCTTTTCGAGAGGGTGGTTGTGCTTCGTTTATTCACTTCACTCACGGCTATGGATTCGACACCGCCTCAAAGCAAGGACACAGTGAGTTTCTGAGACGGTAACTGTTTACAGGAAAGGAAAACCCCATTTTTCTCCCAAGGAACGGCTGGTGGTTTCAAACTGCCAGCCATGCGGATTGCAGTCCAATACCTAACTACTAACACCACCAGGGTTCCTGCTTAATTTATTAGACAAAGTATTATCATAGACCCAAAGGGAAAAAATTGGTAATTGAAGAATTCAGATAAAAACCAGTTAGAGGTCATTTTTAAAAACCTATTCTCAAGTCACCCCTCCAAAATGAACAGCAAACGAGAAAACGTAAACACCCAGCGCAAGAGGTGTGTGGAATGGGTGGACCAATCGCCTCTGTCATTCTAGAACCATCCACTAGGGCATGGTAAATATCAAGCAGTGGGCCAAAGGAAGAGATTACAGCAGGACCGCTTAGACCGGTGGGGGAGAAACAGGCTCATCTTTCTAATTAAATGTGACCAATACAATAGGAGGAGCACAGTGGAATCTCAGAGGTGTCTATGGGGAGCAGAGTGCAGGTTGATGAAAATGAGGGATGTCTTTCTGCAGGAATAAATCCTAAGTAAAGAAAAAAGACTTGAAAGTGTTGGGAGCCGGTGGCCTTTAAGGCCTTAGCCTCAGCCACGAGCCGAACTTGGCTGCTTCCTGGTTGTTAAGTGTGTCTTTCATTTGCTAAATCTGTGGGAACTGGCCCTGCCTGAAATCCCTGCCCAACCCTGCCTCCGCGTTCCTAGCTACGTGCTCTGTAGCACAGCACTGGGCAGTTGTAAAGTTGACCTTTTCACCCATTGGTTAATAATGCCAGGCGCTCATTGGACTAAGATGGACTTTGCTTTACACCTGATGGACCTTAATCTGCATGCAGGACGTCTTTGAGAACTAGCGCGCGCCCTTTTACCTACAGCTGATTGGTTAACGTTCTTATGCTTCATTAATGTACCTGTTGGATTGGATGCTGTGTCGCACACCTTATTAAAATATGCACCTCCCAGTTCCCCCTTTTTTATACCCCAGCTTTGCCCAAATAAATGAGCTTGATCAGAGTTTTGTCTTGCTCCGCGCCCCCATGTCTTTTTTCTCCATCCAGGTTCGCCTTTCCCCGCAGGGCCTTGCTCGTGCGTCCCATAGGCCGGGACGCAACAGAAAGAAAGGCCTGGCAGCCGACTTATGAAAGATCACAGCTACTGAAGACCCAAGGGGGCAGGTCTACTCTGAGACACTTGGGCTCACCATGCACTGGAATCAACTGGAAGGCAACTGGTCCCTTTTTTTTAAAGCAGGAAGACTGGGAACACATTAAGAAGAAGGTCATTCCTGAGCCATGGCAGAGGGACCAAAAATAGCTTGGTGGAGATGGGGAAGTCAAATAGTTTAATAATGTGGGAGCACTGACTGGCAAAAGAAGAGACGAAAGACATTGGAAAAAATCAGAGCTTGGAAAGCAATGGGCAGCCTTCAAACGGTGTTAAATCAGAAGGTAGGTTACCCAGTAGATTTGTATTTTCAATGGAACTCAATGGCAGCTGAGTGAAAAATAAATTCAAGGACAATAACCAAAGGAAACCAAATGATAGGCCCATGAGGATGTCCCTATTTTCAGTCTAAAAAAATCCCAATCCTGGAAAGTTTTTCCAAACATAAACAATAACAAAAAAGTTCACAGAATTTTAAAAAGCATGAAATACAATGTTTACAGGAAAAAAAGATTCTATAATAATAATATACTGGAAATAAATATGCCCTCATGAATAATAGAAAAATTCAAAAGTTATTATAGTGTGTTGGTTAATTAAATTAATTTCTTTTCAAATATATAGATATTCAATAAATCAAGTACTATATTAGGTTGTCTCTATAGTGATGAGCCAGCAATCCTCTGGTCTCAGGATGGGAAATCATCTAAGGTTTTAGGAGTCAAATGAACAGAGTTACTTTTTAAAGGGATCTCTCTGTTCACAATGCAGCAAATAGACTCAGTGTGGGCTGGGAGCAGGGCAGGGCCAAAGTTGAATCCCAAAGGGAGATGCTAGCGGCTTGGATAGCTCATGGGAAAAAAATTAGGGAGGAGTTTCATAATCTATAATACTAAAAAATAAAATAAGGAAATTTATCTATTTGCTGAAGGATTAGATTAGGATCCACCAGAATTGGTGTGTCTAAGAGAAAAGATGAATTCAATTTCTGAGGCCAAAAATATTAGTCAGCTTTCATTCTTTTTGACCCTAATGTTTTATTCTGAAACAAATTTATAGTACAGTTGCCAACACAATGGTGTTGAGTACCATCAAGTTGACTCTGACTCATGGCCGCCCTATAGGCCAGAGAAGAACTGTCCCAGGCTTCCTAGGCTGTCCTCTGTACAGGAGCAAATCATCTAGTCCAGGGGTTCTCAACCTTCCTAATGCCTCGACCCTTTCACACAGTTCCTCATGGTGTGGTGACCACCCCCCAACCATAATATTATTTGTGTTACTACTTCATAGTTGTAATTTTGCTACTGTTATGAATCGAGCGACCCCTGTGAAAGGGTCATTCAACCCCCAAAGGGGTCTCAACCCACAGGTTGAGAACCGCTTATGAGGCACCGATGGTGGGTTTAGACCTCCACCATTGCGGTAGCAGCCTAACCATTATAAATACAGTATAAAGACCTTTGGGTTTCTTGTCTTTCCTGAACTACTTGAGCCTACATGGCCAACTAGTTGTCCTACTACTCCCTAATATTTTTTTCGCTTTATCTTTGATTCTTAATCGGCCTATCCAAAGTAGCACCTAAAGTATTGATTGTTCCTCCCTCTGGAAATATCGTCTTCATTTGCCTGTATGACCACCTCGTACATGACATATCTTCCCATCTCCCCTACCGAGTCTTCCTCGCCGCCTTCCCAACCTCAACTTAGTTACAACTGTTCCTGGGCCCTTCAGATCATCATATGCTTGTTAGAAATTACACTTTTATTTTCCCCACTAATCAGCTGAAGTTTTTACTCACTACTCTTTGACGAAGGAGCCCTGGTGGCAGAGTGGGCAATGCTCTGAGCTGCTAACCACAAAGTCAGCAGTTCAAATCTACCAGTCATTCAGTAGAGAAAGAGGAGGCTATCTGGGCCTGTAAAGACTTTAAGTCTAAGAAACCCAAAAGGGCAGTTCTACTCTGGCTTATAGGGTCACTGTGAGTTGGCATAGACTGGGCGGGCCATGTGTTTGGTTTGTTTGTATTTTTTATTCTTTGACCATTGATTTTTCTAGCTTTCTCATGACATAGGAAAAAGAAATATTTGTAAAACAGTAAATGATTGTAAAAGTTCAAATATTTTGTCCCATGTCAATTATAATTTGTGACTGATATATAGAGTCTGCACTTTACTATGTAGATCCTCCCCTTCTTCCCACTCTTATGTTTGTCTTTATGAAACGAAAGAAAGGGTAAAAAAGTAGAACAGTAGGTAGAGACCTAACTATTGATGGGCCGTCGGGAAAAGACCTCGGGACTCATCCCCAGTGCCCGGAGGACAGTTGGCTGAGAGCCAAGTCTTCCCTCAAATGCTTAGCGAAACTTAAGAACTCCCATGCTTCGGTTTACATCAAGCTAACGTTAAAAAGCAGAAAAAGATCTGGATTCAAGACCTATAGATACACACTTAATGATGGCAGGATTTTAACTAGGCTATAGATGCCAACCAGAGGCCTCATGCCAGCATGTTATATGTTGGACTGCTCACCGCTGGGTCGGCTGGTGGAAACTTCCAGCTGCTCTCTGTGTCTCTGCGCCTGTAGAGACTCCCAATTGCAGGAGACCACAGGGCAGTTCTACTTTGTCTCGACGTCTGTGCTGACCCCAAATGGACTGGGTGGCTGTGAGTTTGGAGTTTGGTTTTTTAGCTGTCAACTCAAGGGTGGGTACACTCCTATACATATAGTCTTGGTAAATGTACTATTATATTTCGGGGGGCAAATCTTGACAGATCTTACTGCACTTTTAAAAACCAATTAACCGTTTTTAAGATGGAAAGATTTACACCGTTTTTAGTCATCACACTTGTAGTAAGTGAAGAAAACCGAGGCACAGCAGCTCAAAAGACTGGCACATAGTCATCTTTGAGTCAATGGAGCAGCCCCGAGACCATACTCATTGCCTTTCCCTGTGCCTTCCAGGGTTCTGGATGCTCTGACCTCCTTCCGGCCCCAGAATTTGCAATGGTCTCTCACCGCTGTTTTTTACACACTTGTTTGCCTAACGTGTCCTTCATCCCTCCTTTCCCCATAGGTATGTCTGTTGCTAACTCCTCTGGAGCCTTTGGGTCTTGGTTTCATGACACTTTCCTTTAGCCCCTCAAATTCAGATCAGGAATCCCCTCCTGCAAGTGCCTTCATAGCTCAGTCATGATATTTAGCACTGAATTATAACTGTCTTAGTTATCTTTACTCACTACCAGACTAATAAAAGTCACACTCCATGTGGACTGGGATACTGTACTTCCGATTGCTGACTACTCTATGAGAGGAGATACCTGGAATGTGGCCACCTTCCCAGTCCCTTTGGCCTTGGCTGCAGCATGCAACCAGGCCTGTCCAGCACCTTTACCTTATCTCCAGACCTTCCGGATCCTTGGCAGTCACGTTGCCCACTTTTGTGCCTATTGCTGCATTCTCAGGGATTCTCGCTTGGAATACTTGTTGGGAAAACACAGGCGGTTCATTGACGTCTGTCAAAATGAGCTTGAAAGTGGCAAACGAGCTTGAATTATAATTTATATCAGCTACCAGTGGCTCGGGATTTTCTGCCTTGAATACAATGTTGTAAACAGATGCTGTTTCAAAATCAAGAGGCTGTGTACAAAAAAGAGAAAGAGGGAAAAAATAATGTTGGATTAGACAACAACAAAATCCATTGCCATTAAGCCAATTCTAATAGTGACACTTGAGGCTCACAATGGTTTGGGATGATTTTGCCCACCTCATGGAATCAAGTCTGACTCATAGAGACCTCCCACGGAGACTCCAAATCTTTACAGGAGGGGCTAGCCCCATTGTTCTCCCAAGAAGTGATTAGTGGATTTGAGGCACCAGCCTCCTGGCTAACAGTCCAATATTTGTCTCCCAGTGCTACCAAATTCCCTCGTGAGATTCTTCTCCTGTGCTCTTCAAAAAGCTCTCATACAGAGCGACATTTCTCAATGGTGTCAGCAAATACCTGCTTGATGGAATAATAGAGCCAGGAACACAGTCTTCACTGTAGGACTTATCAGAGCCTTTCATATGCTAATGAACTCTGTGCCCTTCCAAGAAGAGGAAACAGAAACTGGCATTCTCTGAATTTCCTTAACAGTGGGGCACATCATTCATTCATCCCTTCAGCAGAAATGATTTGAGTTCCTGCAATATTTTAAGCACTTACTAAGATGCTGGGAGTGACATTTAGGCACATGGGGGAGAAGTCTTTGAGTAACACAAAAAGTTAACACACTCAACTGCTAACCAAAAGGTAGGGGGTTTAAGTCCCCACAGGTGACGTGGAAGGAAGACCTGGAAATCTACTTCTAAAAATCTCATCATTGAAAACTCCTGTGTTCTTTAAAAAGCTCTCATACAGAGCAACATATGAAGCTCAATTCTGTTCGGACATGTATGGGGTTTCCTGGGTAGGGAAATAAAACAGTGTAACCACAAACAAGAAGTAGTTTGTGTTACTAGACTAAAGATGTGATGTAGAGGGAAGATGGATATGGGAGAAGATTGAGTGTGCCAAGCTAAGGAGTTCAGACTTTATCTTTGACAAACCATAAAAGGTATTGGAGTATAAGTCAGGCAAGGTCAGATTTGTGTTTTAGGAGGAAAACCTTAGGCACCTGCGGTGTGAAGGATGCTGTTGCCATGGATTAAGTTGTGTCCCCTGCAAAATATGTCAACTTGGATAAGCCATGATTCTCAGTATTGTGTGGTTCTCCTCCATTTTTAATGATCTGATGTAATTATCCTCCTTTATGTGATGTGTTGTAAATTCTAACCTCAACATGTCAATGAAAAAAATCCCTGGTGGTGTAGTGGGTTATGTGTTGGGCTGTTAACCATAAGGTTAGCAGTTTGAAACTAACAACCACTCTGAGGATGAAAGATGAACTCAAAGGGACAATTATGTTTTGTCTTACAGTATCACTCTGAGTCAGAATCAACTCTATGGCAGTGAGTTTATAGCTTATGAAGGAACAGAAATGTAGTAGCAATACCAGGAGGAAGATGGGAAAGAAGGGGGAACCAATATCAATGATGGACACATAACAACCCCCCTCCCCTCACCGCTGAGGGGGACAAACAACAGAAACATGGATGAAGGGAGATACCGGTCTGGGTAAGATATGAAAATAATAATAATTTATAATTTATCAAGGGGTTACAATGGTGGGAGGGGGGAGGGAGGGGAAAAGGAGTTGATACGAAGGACTCAAAGAGAAAGTAAGTGTTTAGAACATAATGATGGCAACATATGTACAAATATGCTTGATATAGTTGATGCATGGATTGTTCTAAGAGCTGTAAGAGCCCCCAATAAAGTGATATAAATAAATAAATACCCTTCCCTACTCTTGATATCCCCACAGCTCCAGGGCTATAAGGGTCTACCACCGCGCAGGTCAGAGTTCTGGGCAGCAGCCAATACAGAATATGACAGCATTTCCCAAACAATATTTAATTCTACACATCACTGGGAACCCCTGGGTGGTATTTGAGGCCACATAGAGGTACCCCAGAAAAAAGGTCTGGCTATCTACTTTCAAAAAACCTCAGTCATTGAAAAGGCAGTTCTATTCTACACACAGGGGTCATGGGGAGTCTGAGTTGCCTCCACAGCAGCTGGTGGCAGGTGAAAAGGCCCTGAGGGTAGGTGGGAAAGTCACTGATTCCCAGTAATCCCAGGGGAGCACAATGACCCCTGGATTTGGCAGGTTTGCTAACCTTAGGCAATAGGGAAAAGCACATTGCACCCAGACGCCCCATGCCTGGCTTCTAACCATCTCATGAATCAGAATTAACATCATGCTTAGCGTTTATTGAGTTGCCTCTCTGCCAGATGTGGCAGTCAGAGCTAGGGATGTGGTTTTGCATTTACAAAGCTGCACATTGCCCAACATGGCTTTACCACGGAATGCCCACAAATGTTCTGACCAGGGTTGTGTTTGATTACGCTCTACTGATTACCAGCTACATTTTATCATGAATATTTAATCCTTCATCTTTTAAGAGGGTGTTGTCCTTGCGCTCATTTTTTAACAGATCAGCAAACTGAGGTCTGAGAGATGACCCCATTTGCCCAAGGTCATAGAACCAGTAAGCGGCACCACCGGCCTTGAGAGGCATTAGAGGGGGAGTTCTGTTCCTGGCTCCGGCATCATCACAGGGGTGGCAGGTGATAGCCCCTGTGGGCCTGAGCCTTATCTGAACAGCGGGGCTTCCCTCTGCTCTGCCTCCCTCAGACTTGATGTGGGAAGCGAGGGTGAGTGTGTGTGGAAGCACTTCCTGCAGTGTCCCAGTGATGTGGCACAGCGTTCTCAGTGAATTCTACTGGAGATTAGCAAATGCTCAGTTCCGATGAATTGTGAGTAGGACATTAAGCTTAACATTATTGATTGGCAGGTGTTCTGAAGCAATGACTGTCCCCTCTTGGCTTAAAGGGTAAGGCCTTCAAAGGAGAGAGAAGTCATACATAAGAGACTACATTATAGTCTCTAATTTACTTAAAATCCTTCAGTAAAAATAGAGCAAATGCATGCATCTGTCCTACTTTAAGTCTTCCTCCTATGGGCAGTTGACGAACATTTGCTGTACTCTAGTGCGGGATCCAAATGAACCGGTGGCCTAGTGGGATACGTGTTGGGCCGCTAACTGCAAGGTCAGCAATTTGAAACTACCAGCCGCTCCAGAGGAGAAAGAGGCGGCTTTCTGTTCCTGTAAAGATTTGTAGCTTCAGAAATCCAAAAGAGGCAGTTCTACTCTGTCCTATAAAGTCACTATGAGTCAGATTCTACTCAATGGCAGTGAGTTTGGATTTTGGTTTGGAATCCAGACTCCAAGGAGTGTGGGTAGCAAATGGTTAAGCAAATTGCTAACCCAAAGGTTAGTGGTTTGAACCTAACAGTGGGGCTGTGGGAGAAAGACCAAGTGAACTGCTCTTGTAACAGTAAAAACAACAACAACACAAACCCTGCAAACTCACTGCCATCCAACTCCCAGTGACCCTATGGGGTCCTGTGGGTTTCCCAGGCTGCAAGTCTTAAAGGGAGTAGCAAGCCTCATCATTTTTTTCTCCTGGTGAGTTCAAACTGCTGATCTTGCACTTAGCAGCCCAGCGCCTAGCCTGCTGCGCTACCATGGCTCCTGTGGGGTTAATACGAGTTGGACTGAAAGCAATGGCACACAACAACAACAAGAATCCAGAATCCACACTTTGGGGTGATGGCTACTTAGTGTTTGGGGTTCAAGGAGCCCTGGCAGTGCAGTGGTTAAAACACTTGGCTGCGAATCCGAAGTCAGCCTTTCAAGCTCGCCAGCCCTTCAGCACGAAGAGGCCACCGCCTTGCCCTTCTGTAAGAGTCAGTCTGGGAAACCCTCTGGGGCGGTTCCTCTCTATTCTAGAGAGCTGCGAGGACTCAGAATCAACTTGACGGCAGGGATTTGATTCCCCCTCCCCCTTGGAAATAAGGACCCACGGGTCCTTAGCTAGTGCGGCCTCAGTCCGAGGGTTGGTAACTAGAAAACTGACCTTGGAAACCATTTTTTCTGGGTGGAATACGTGAGTAGAAGCATCTGGCTAGCCCAGCAGCCTCTGTCATTCAAAGTTCAAAGCCTCCAAAATCTGTGTCCCTGCTCACTGCCGTCGATCGACTCTGACTCACCGTGAAGCTATAAGACAGGGTAGAATACCCTGGTGGGTGTCTGAGGCTGTAACTCTTTATAGGAGTAGAAAGTCTCTTCTTTCTCCAGCAGAGTGGCTGGTGGTTTTGAACTGCTGACCTGGTGGGTTGCAGCCCAACATAGAACCACTACGCACGCTGCCGGGGCTCCTCAGACTCTGTCTAAGATATTGTTATCACAGAACCTGAGACACAGAGAGCCGGAACTCTGTAGGTCTAATGTATATATTTGATCGACTATATATATTTGATCGACCAAATATATTTGATCGACTATACCTTTTTCAGAAAAAAAAGTTTTTTCCCCAGTGACCCCCTGGCAATTTAAAGCCATTGTATTATAGGCAATAATCCAGGATAAAGTGTAGGTATCTGCTTTTGCAACCCCCTTGGATCACCCCAGGGCCCCACCCCAACCCCCAGAGGCACTTTGGGAAACACTGAAAAGAATAAGTGGAATGATCTTTTTTTGTGTGTGTGCGCCTGTTTGTTAATAATTGTGTGTGTTGGATGGGGCTGGGAGGGGGTGGGGGAGAGGGAGATATCACTTAACCCAAGATAGCCAAGACTTTCCATGCTTGAAAAAAAATCAAAATAGATTTTAAATAAATAAATAAATAACTGTGTGGGGAACAGAATTCAATTATTCAACCAATATTCCTTGGCCCTCTCTATGTGTTGGGCAATATTCTAGAGACTTGGAATGCATGCACAAAATGAGGGTCTTGCAGGGTTGGTTAGAGGCTTACTCTGTTGTAATCACCTCCCAGTGTCAAAGTTATGTGCAGGGGGGTGGGGGGCAGGGGGTGGATACCAGTAGCCCTCAGTGCTAATCATTAGGCCGCCAACATCTCCCCCAAAGTGCTCATTAGCCACGGATAGCCACATCACCTGCTATGCGTTCACAGTCAGCCACCAAATATTGACAAGTGAGATGTTGTTCACACTATTTTATCTTCGGAGAGCTCTGTTCTTAGGGGAAGATAGGAGACAAACTGCCTCCCCTCTCCACCGTGCCCCTCTGCTACAACAGAATCCTTTAACCTTTCCTCCTGGGCTCCATTCCCTCCATAAAGACAGTCATGAGCTGAGGGCAAAGTTGTACGGCAGCCTTCCCAAATGCCCGCCTCACACACAATGCGAATAGCTTCAGCTGGCCCACCACTAGCCCCCAGTGGGAACAGGCTAAAGTTTCTTGCTGCTAAAATTTAACAGGGTTCTCTGTCAGGAGTAATACAGTTGTGTAATAATGAGATCAGAATTCTGAGGCTCTGCCTCAGGGCTGGTTTTAACACCAGCACTTTTTCCCAGGCCCTTTATCCCTGTTCTCTGGAATCATCCTATGCTGGGTTCACTGTAACCACGACTTTCAGTTTCCCTTCATCCCGGTCAAAACTTTCCTCTGGAGCTTTCTCTCATAGCTGTCCACACGCTGCAGCACCAACCACACTCACAGACCTCTATCGCAGTCACTTTCACCTGGTTTTGGAGGGGTGGGCTGGGGGGCGGGGAGAATTTCCTCTGTCTCCAAGGAAATTATTTTAATTCTAAGTATATAGGATGGGAATGAATGCTGCTTTCCACTGAGCCATCTGGTAAATCCTCTCTATCCCTAAAACTCAGATGAGGCTGCCGTGGCGGACAGGGCTCAGAATTCAGGTGTGCATATGCTGCGTGGGGTGGGGAGGAAGGGCAGTGGGAAAGAGGACGACTGTGAAGGAGATGGGCTGACGAGTGGCTTCAACAATGGGCTCAAATGTAGCCATTGTGAGCATAGCGCAGCGCTGGGCTGTGAAGGGCCATTCTGCCGTCTACAGGATTGCTCTGTGTCAGAACCAACTCAAAGGCAACAACAGCACAGGGGGAGGGAGTTCTTGTGGTGTTATGGGTCCTTTAGCTGCCAACCACAAGGCCATCAGTTCAGTACCACGAGGTGCTCTGTGGGAGAAAGAAGAGGCTTTCCACTCTGGTAAAGATTCATAGTCCCAGAAACCCCCATGGGCAGTTCTACGTATGGGTGGACTCAATGGTGGTGAGTGTCTAAAGACGCAAGGACTACCCAGTCCTTACAGTGCAAGAGAGAGAAAAGAAAAGGGGTGGGGGAGGTGGGGAGCCAGATAGTTTGGGGATATCATCAAAAGTGAAAATTTGCAAAAAAACAGCTGAAATAAAATGGTAAAATCACCTATACACCTTGGAAGGAGATGCACAAGTTTTCCAGTCAATATTCAAAAACAGTTTCCAGAAGGTGATCTTGTAGAACCATTAGAATAAACTTGTTGCTTTTCTCTTACGCGAAGACAACCTACGGGACCCTATGGACAATCTCAGGGGAGGCCTAAAGGGACTGCAGACATTTGCAAAAGGAGAAGTGGAACTCTGAAAGCTCTGCTGACCCCTCCTTGAGGGTTACCAGGCAGTAAGTCAAGCTACAGTGCCCGTTCCATCTGAATGTCAGATGGACAGTGAACAATTGAGTACATTGATGTCCTGGACAACATATGGGACAGGTGTACACTAAAACACCCTTTGTTATTTACGTAGTTGAAATCCTGATTTAACTGAATGTCTGGTATATGATGTGGCAATCCTACTTCCCTCTGCAAAGGCTACATGGCTTCAGTCTTTCAAGAGGACAAGCACTTCTGAGCATGTTCCAACAATCATGACCATACCTGAGCCATCACTGCTAATGCATCACCTCTGCTTACAGATCCTCATGTGACCACAAGTAAATGAAGACGCGAAGAGACAAATTCCATTAAGCAGGCTATTTACCTTTTTAATCTTGACATATCCAGCATTGGTGTGGAAGTCTGTGTCAATCTCCAATCGCCCCTCACTGTCACCCTCTATAATACGATACAGGATTTTAGAACTCCCAGTAAATGGCTCGTCGTCATCGGTGGCCTGGATGGTTAAGATGGTGGACCCAATAGCTGTGTCTTCAGCCAGAGTCAGGTTTCCATACTAAGGAGGAAGCGGGGAAGAAAACAGTGAGGCTGTCTGTTGTCCTCAAGCAAGATCGTCAAAGGTCACACTTATCTTTTGGGCTCCAAAAGAGATAACTCATGGTTTGCATCAATATTTATCCAGTTTGTTTTCCTTCCTGATGAATAGGTTGTGCTTGATCTTGACATCAGTTAGCCTCATGGGTGTTTATAAAGGAACACATCTCAGAGAGCTACTCTGAGCAATTTCCCTCAGTCCAATTGCTTTGTACCTGTAATTAATATGCTTACAGTAATGGCATACATAAGATCATTGGTGGCACGGGCCTTAAAGCACTAGGCTGTTACCCAAACGGTGGATGTTTGGAATCTACCAGCTGCAACTTAGGAGAAAGATTAGACTACCTGTTCTGATAAAGATGAACCGTCTTGGACACTCTCTATACAGGGTCCCTACGAGTCAGAGTGCACATGATGGCAGTGGGCTTGGATTTTCATTTTCTTATATTTGGAATATTTAAAAACGTAACTGGTACTTTTTTACATACATTATTTTAATTAATTCTTAAATCAGCCAAAACATAGTCATGAGCACACTTTGTAGTCAAACACCTTGGGGATGCCACTTAGATGACCCATTTACGAGTTGGGGGATGTAGTAGTTAGATGGTATTATGTCAACTTGAAGAAGGATGAAAGTATAGGGGTAGAATCCAGCCTGTCAATAAGGTCACAGTTTGATGATGCCTCCTTAGGGGTGTGGCATTCTTTTAAGTGGAGGAAACTGGGAATCTCCCTCTCTGTTCCTTCACCTGCCTGCTTGCTGGGCCTCTGCTGCCAACTCTTACAGCTGCAGATGCCCGGCCATATTTCCACTGACCAGATCCATAAGGCTCTGCATCCACCAACCTGTGATCTCCTGCATTTTGCATTATTGCATGGGGCTACTTGAGTCTAAAGAGGGACTTGTGTTCTAGTATTGGACTTAAGGACTTAATAGATTAGGCTAGGATGCCTTCTTCATCTATAATTACTTCTTGATATAAAGATCTTTCTTATACATAGTATCACTGAATTTCTTTCTCTGAGCAATCCAGCCTAACACAGGGGACTTGTACCAAGTTACTTCTTTAAGTCTCAGTTTTCTCAGCTGTCCAGTAGAGAGAATAATGTCAAGAGAATCTAATTTACATTTGCTAGGAAGAGACATAATGCAAATTCCCTAAATGCCTGGAACATAGTAAATGCTCAAGACAGATAAAATTGTACTCCCTATGAAGTAGCTATATTGCCATGTTCGTTCACCAAAAGCAGAGAGTTTAAACATAACCAGGTTCACATAGCACATGCGGCACAGAGTTAGTATGCAAACACACATTTGTTCACATTCCAAACCTGTGTTGTTATTTTAAAACATTTTTAATTATTATTTTTTACTTTTTTAATCATTTTATTGGGGGCTCATACAACTCATCACAATCCATCCATCCATCCATGTGTCAAGCACACTTGTACATTTGTTGCCCTCATCATTCTCAAAGCATTTGCCTTCTACTAGAGCTCCTCATTTCTTTCCTTCCCTTCCCCCACCCCCCTCCATCAGGAACCCTTGATAATTTATAAATTATTATTATTTTGTCATATCTTACACTGTCTGATGTCTCCCTTCACCCACTTTTCTGTTGTCCATTCCCTAAGGATGTGTGTGTGTATATATAATTATAAGGATATATATATCCTTGTAATTGGTTCCCCTTTCTACCCCACCTTCCCTCCACCTTCCAGGTATCATCACTCTCAGCACTTGTCCTGAATGGTTTATCTGTCCTGGATTCCCTGTGATTCCAGTTCCTATCTGTACCAGTGTACATGCTCTGGTCTAGTTGGATTTGCAAGGTAGAATTGGGATCATGATGGAGGGGGTGGTGAGCATTTAGGAACTAGAAGAAGGTTGTGTATTTCATCATTGCTACACTGCACCCTGACTGGCTTGTCTCCTCTCCATGACTCTTCTGTAAAGGGATATCCAGTTGCCTATAGATGGGGTTGGGTCCCCAATCTGCATGCCCCCTCATTCACAATATTTGATTTTTTGTTCTTTGATGCCTGATATATGATCTCTTTGACACCTCATGATCACACAGGCTGATTGGTTATTCCATGTAAGCTTTGTTGCTTCTGAGCTAGATGGCGGCTTATTTACCTTCAAGCCTTTAAGACCCCAGATGCTATATCTTTTGATAGCCGGGCACCATCAGCTTTCTTCACCACATTTGCTTATGCACCCACTTTTTCTTCAGCAATTGTGTTGGAAAGGTGAGCATCATGGACTGCCAGGTTAATAGAACAAAGTGTTCTTGCATTGAGGGAGTACTTGAGTGGAGGCCAAATGTCCATCTGCTACCTTAACACTAAACCTATAAATATATGCACATAGATCCATTTCCCCATCATCATATACAAATATACTTATATATGTACATGCCTGTATTTAGACCTCTATAAATACCCTTTGCCTCCTAGTTCTTTCCTCTATTTCCTTTGACTTTCCGCTTGTCCCACTATCATGCTCAATCTTCATTTGGGTTTCAATAATTCCTCTTGGTTACATTGCTTTTGATCAATCCCTACCAGGCCTCTTACACCCGCCTTGCCACTGGTTTTTGATCACTTGTTGTTCCCTTGTCCCTGAGTTAGTTAACACGACTTCCTTTCGCCCACCTGCCCCTCTCCTATGTCCCCCCCACCAACCATCCTTGTTTTCTCCTTCAAATTGTTTATCCAGCCTATCTTATCTAGATAGACCTGCAGAGATAATAATATGCACACAAAAAACAAGACAGAGCAAAACAAATCAACAAAAGAAAAGAAAACAACAACAACCACCAAAAAACCAATTACAATAAAAAAGAAAAGCCTGTAAATAGTTCAAGGTCTGTTTGTTGACCTTTAGCAGTGATCTGGGCCATCTCCTAGTTCTCACTGAATAGCCTCCAGGTCATTTCTCTTGGCATCAGCATCTTAAAGGTGGTAGTAAGTGTGGTCCAGGAGAGGATCATAGCAATGAAAGAAGCAGGTTCTTTTTGTCCCTATAACCCAGAGCTGATCTCTGCACTCTGAGATCAAACTTCCCCTGCCTTCACAATGCCAGGAAATTCTTAACTCTCAATCTAAGAAATGCCATCTAGATGTAACACAGAAAACCCTGATTCGGAGAGGGACTGAAAGCCCCAAGAGAGTGGAGGCTGAGAAGACATGTACTCTATTTCATGCTTGCTTAACCTCAGTGCCTATTACACAAGTTACAACTATCCATGCCTCTTACTGCCCCAAGCCCCCTCATAAATCAATTCCCTTTCTTTCTCACAACCTCGTCTCTATTTTGATTTATGAATGGTATCTCATGGCTCTAGAGTGCTTCACAACCGATTTCAAGCATGACCTACCAATTGAGCTAAATGAGCTCCTCTCTGTTTCAAAAGAAACAAATGGAGACATCTCTTTTAACAGAAGCAGTGATAAAACTATCGTCATGTCTAGAGTGCACAACAATAATAAGTAGTCACTTGCATTTTTCGGATGTCTTACACTGATCTTTTTCTCAGCCTCATTCTGACCAATTTCTCCTATTTCTTGAAAAAGTCTTGAGCACAGTTTTGTTTAAGCTAGAGATTGGTTTGCTTTTTCTCTTATCCAATTATTTGAAAATGAGTTAAAATTTTGACATTCCATCATGATCCCAATTCTACCTTACAAATATGGCTAGACCAGAGGATGTACACTGGTACAGATAGGAACCAGAAACACAGGGAATCCAGGACAAATGATCCTTTCAGGACCAGTGCTGAAAGTGGTGATACCAGGAGGGTGTAGGGAAGGTGGGGTAGAAAGGGGAAGCCGATTAGGTTACATGTAACCTCCTCCCTAACAACAAAAAAGTGGGTGAAGGGAGACATCAGACAGTGTAAGATATGACAAAATAATAGTTTATAAATTATCGAGGGTTCACGGAGGGCAGGGTGGATGGGGAGGGAAGGGAAAAATGAGGAGCGGATACCAAGGGCTCAAGTAAAAAGCAAATATTTTGAGAATGATGAGGGCAACGAATGTACACATGTGCTTGACATACAATGGATGGATGGATTGTGATAAGAGTTTTATGAGCTCTCAATAAAATGATTTTTTTTAAATGTAAAGCCAAAAGAAAAACTATAACATTCCAAATGTGAAAATTCTTTTTTAGTAAATATGAATATTTGAGATCCATCCGTAGTCTGTTTATTGTCCTAATACACACAGAATTTATACCAACAAACCCTAAGTAACCACACAAGTATTTTTCAATGGGGCAGAGTGTGGCTTTTATTTTTAAGCTGTTCTCTGTATCCAGGAGCTGTGGGCTGGCGTTTATAACCGGACAGTCTCAGATAACAACAAGGGCTGTGGCTCCCTGAAGATTTCCACTGGAGATGTTGCCTGGTTTCCTGCTGGTGTGTGCGCTAGCTGTGAAGTTTGGCATTTTTCCTAATCATGGCCTGTGTCTTTCTCAAGCAGTAAGTAGCCATCTGGTAAGATTTTTTTTTTTTTAAAGTAAGGATAAAAAGGCGGCAACTACTTACATTCGATTTTTCAAAGATGGGGATCTGATCATTGATATCAATAACGTTGATTTGCAGAGGACAGAGGGTCTTGAAATCTGAAAATCAAAGTCACAGAAACTTTCGCTGAAAATCATGCACCAAAACTAGAAGCCTGTAAGAACACCACTGTTAAGTCAGAGAACCGTCACAGCCATTCCCCGCTGCCCTGGTCACCACCACCTGCACACACAAGTAGAGGCAGGCCTCCGACAGGGGGCCCTCTCTGGACGCCGTCATCGCCCTTTGTCTGCTCCCAACCTAGGTGCGTGTTGTGCCGAAGCAGGGTGATTCCTTCTTTGGGAAGCAGTCTCTCCTTCACTGACTGGTGAAACTTACATAGCCTTCCAAGCCCAGTGCAAATCCATGCTTCCAGAAAGCCTTCGCTGACCTCCTCCTCTTCTTTGAATATGGCCGAGCACAGACTGCCCTCCAGGTCTTCCGCTCAGCATCTGCCAAAGGATCGGGCTGACCACCCTGGTCATCATTGTTCTGTTGTAAGGGGCCATCGAATGGGTTGCGACTCACTGTGGCCCCATGTACAGGTGCCATCCTCCCAATTGTCAGGTTGCAGCCACTGGGTTGGGGTAGCTCCTCAAAAGTTGTCCTTTTTCTCTGCCCTTCTACTTGACCAAGCATAATGTCCTTTTCTAGGGACTGGTCTCTCCTGGTGACATGGTCAAAGTATGTGAGAAGTCACGTCGTCCTCGCTTCTCAGGAGCATTCTAGCTGCGTGTCTTCCATGCAGTTGGTTCGGTACTTCTCATATTCTTTGCCAGCACCTAGTTCCAAGACATTGGGGGTGGGAGGGGGCACCACAGACTGAAGAATTTCAAGGACTGGCCCTGGCCATTGAAAGATCAAGTCAAAAACAGCAGGGTCGATCTAAGTCCAAGTTAAGCCTGCTGTGGGATGGAGACATGAGTGCTGGGAGATCGGGTAAGGGCACCAGGACAGATGGGCAGAAGAAGACGCAGAGGGAGAGAAGAAACACAAACGCCAGGCTTTTCTTGGGGCGGTCGTTGTCTCAACCACAATATTCTGTGTCCTCCAATTCGGGGCGGAGGACCTGCAGAAAAGCACGTGCTAGAAGTGTTCAGAGAAGAAAAGGCAATGGACTGAGAGAGCAGGGAAAGCCTCTGGACGGACTTCCTTGACCTGGGCTTGGGAGGCAATGTAAGTTTCACCAGTCTGAGTTCTGGCCTCCCATTTCTGAAATCCCCACCCCTGCCCCTTATCAGAGCTTGTGCTTCTGTGCCTCCGCCATCTTATCTATAAAATGTGGAGAGCAACGGAACCTAGGTTCCTGACATTATACAAACCGTTAGTGTTTTAAGCACGAATAGCTGTATTGAGTGCTCGGCTCCCACAAAGCATCACCGTGACTTCATGATGGAGATACTACTGTTTCCCAGTTTACAGATGCGGAGAGCAAGACACAGAAAAGTTAAACAACTTGAACATGGTCACCGACTAGGCAGGGCTTGAGGCAGGGTTCAACTCCATGCACTGGCTATTCTCCCTTCGCCCTTCAGTCTGCTCTCCACCCTGCCCTGCCCCAGAGAGGCTGACCTTCGCAAGGGCGCCCAAGGATGCCCTCGCCTCTGGAAAAAGCTCGGTTCTGCTACTGGGTGACACGCAGAGGTTACGGGAGCCGCAGCAAGAGAGCACCCTTCTCTTCTCGCTCTGCTACAGCAGGCCTTGCTCCTTCAGGGAACGCTCCCTTCTCCTGCCTCTTCAGACCATGGAAGCGTAAAAGCCACCAGCCTCCGTGCGCTTCACACTTTTTATTGGTTTCCCTTAACGCCCTACTACCTTCACAAATGATTCCCTTCTCTTTTCAGGTCCCCCTTAGAAAGAGTTGGCCAGTTTTCCCTCTGGGATCCTGCTGAATATACCCAGGCAGTTCCATTTCACCACATACTGTAATTATAATCTAATTATAAGTAAAGTCGTGTTGACTAAGTCTGGGTTTAGTCCCTAGAACACCATGGGCAGCACAAGTGTCTGATGATTATGACGGAGGGTCTAGGGCAGTGGTTCTCAACCTGTGGGTCGCAACCCCTTTGGGGGTCGAATGACCCTTTCACAGGGGTCACCTAAGGCCATCGGAAAACACATTATTTCCGATGGTCTTAGGAACTGAGACGCTGCTCCTCATCTGTCTCCAGGTGGGTCCACACACATGCAGGTCCACCCACCCATGCTACACCATGCTTCAAGACAAAATTTCATTTATTTGTCATTAGAAATAAATATTTCACAATATATAATTACATATTGTCTTTGTGATTAATCACTATGCTTTAATTATGTTCACTTTGTAACAATGAAAATACATCCTGCATATCAGATATTTACATTATGATTCATAACAGTAGCAAAATGACAGTTATGAAGTAGTAACAAAAATAATTTGATAGTTGGGGGTCACCACAACATGAGGAACTGTATGAAAGGGTCAAGGCGTTAGGAAGGCTGAGAACCACTGCTCTAGGATCTGAACACACAGGCTCACTGCTCTTATTTGGGCCAGCAGGTGGCCTCCTCAGTGGCCTCTGAGTTTATGTGACACAAAGTGAATTACAGCCTCGCCGCTAAATTTCTGTGTGCATAACTGGACTGAATTCCATCCACACACATAGGTTATTCGTATACAAATATATTTTATAATCTGGTCCATATTTTTGACAGATGTATTCATTCACATGCATAGTTTATGCTTTTGATTTTCACTCTTTGCTCTAATAGCTTCAAACTGCTTCATTTCCCCCATGAGTTTGCCCATGGAGTGCCTACTTTTCCATGGACCCTATGTTACTCTGTAACCCGTCATAGTCCTCCTTCAAAATCTATCTCAGTGGTGCTGAAATAACAAAAAGCCTTACTGGCTCTCTCTGGCTACAGAATCACTGTATACGTTTTTTGCAAATTCCTTTAGTCTCATGTCCATCTCCTCTACCAGAACGAGTGTCCCTTGAGGTCAGACGCTAAGTCTTACTCATTTCAACATCTCTAATACCTTGCATGTTGCCTTCAACAAGATAAATGTTCACTAGGTGCTTGTTGACAGAATGGATGACTGATGGTACGAAATTTTTAGTTCATAGTGAATATAGATGATCCATCATACTCACTCTGATGTACCTCTTCACATAATATTAGACAATATTAAGTCCTCATAACCTGCCTAACTACTTGGTTCCAAACTTTCTGTATTGGGGGGCCTGAAAACTCTAGTTCTCCCCAGTATAATGTTTGTGTGATGGTGAGAAATCTTAAGCACAGAGTGAAAGCATGTTCTTTTCTCCTACCCATCTAGGTCATCTGAGCCTCCCACCATGACAATGATTGAATTGTTTGGTAACTCAAAGGAGCTCAAGAAGCCTAGTGACTAAACACTTGGATGCTGGCCCAAAGGTTAGCAGTCTGAACCCATGAGATAGAAAGATAAGGCCGCCTAGAAAGCGTTACAGCTTGGAGAGCATGCGGAGAATTGATACTCAGCCCTATGGTGTCTCAAAGAGTCAGAATCAACTCGACACCAACAGATTTGGTAACCTAAGATTCGGTGGTAGGTAACCCAAGGACAGCGTCTTCGTCTTCTTGTGGGTCAATGAGCAAGGGCATGTGTGTATGGCTGTGCATGTGTGCATTTGCTTGAAAATACATAGTTTGGGGTTTTCGTAAATCAATTTCTCAAGGAATGTTTGGGCCCACGAAGATGAATAACCACAGGCTCTGAGAGCGTGTGAGGAGGGCAGGGTGTCTCCTGACATGGTCCACTGATTCGATAGACGCTCAGGGGAGAAGGGAGAACTTCCCCCAAGGTTCGTTTCTCCTCACTTAACTACAGTGGTGGACTTTAGACTCGGAATTTTCTTAGTCATGATTGTGGTGGCCGTGGTAGATGCCTGGCAGACCTCCAACAAGAGGGACCTTACTTCATAGATGGTCCCGCTGCTGTGCCTGAAATGTATCTCCGCATTTGCCTCCAGGCTCCCCTTCCTATGGCTTTTTCCAGCCAGAAACCGAGTATGGCAGAAAACTAAGGTAGATGCACTTCTGAAGACACAGGACTATAACTGATGATGGCATAAAGGCTTGACGAACTTTCCTTACAATGCTCGGCGGTGTAGATGATTTCCACCCAATATTCCTTCCTTCTCTGTCGTCCTGTCCTAACTCAGGGCCAGTCTTGTATTGGGGTCTGATGGCTCTCAAAGCTCTCCTTGTCCCCCACTCTAGTTTCCTTAATGGTTTTTGTTTAAGTCATGGCACATTCATCTTGAAAGTCTGGGGCCAACACAACAATGTTGCCTGAGCTGTAAGCCTGGCTGTATAATAATCAGCACTGCTTCTACCTTGCATGGGAGGTTGGCACAGGAACCAAAAAATTCTCAAATCACATCATCCTGTGATATTCCAGAAATTAATTGTGGTTATGCATTGGACTGCTACTCACAAGGTCAACAGTTTGAAACTAGCAGCTGCTCTATGGGAGAAAGTTGATGCTTTAGAAGTTTTAAAAGCCTCATAAAAAGTTACTGTGTTGGAAAACCACAGGGGCAGGTCTATCCTGTCCTTATAAGGTTGCTGTGAGTCAGAATCAACTCAATGTCACTAAATTTGGCTTTTTGATTTAACAAGTGATAACTTGAAGGAGAACAATTCTTCTTATTCACCCAGTGCGGGTGATACTAACCGTGGTCAGACACCTCTATCGTTAGGTTGTATAGAGGAGCATCTTGCTTCTTCAAGGATTGCCGAGCCAGCTGGAGCATCCCCCCATAGGATTGAATCAGGAAGAGTCCCTCGTTGGGAACCTTGGGGCTTTGCTCCACAATTGCGTACCGTAAAATACTATTGACGGTGTTTTCTTTATCGATGTCATGAGCAGTAAAAGTCCCAATAGGGTTACCTGTAGAGAGAAAAAAAAGAAGAAAATCCATTCATTACAGGGGTTATTTAAGCTGTTGGAATGGTCTCATTGAATAAGTGGTTTCCTAGAAAATATTGTAAGTAACTTTGGGTAGCCTACCAAGTTCCTTGGATTTATTTTGGTTCTTCTAATCCTTTCCAAGCACATCAGGGGGCTAAATAAGGAGAAACCAGTCTCCTAAGGTTGCATCTATGCACCTTGAAGGGGCAATCGCAGAGTGACTCCACCCAAAAGCTAACCCAGGCCAAAGGCCAGATGTGCTTTCTCTACGCCAGCCTACAGTTTACGGTTCCTGTCAGTGTCTCAGTCCAGGAGGATCTCAAGGAAGTCAGTGGCCATGACTCAGGGCCCTACTGTGCTTGCAGTGAGCTTCAGTCGGTTCCGGGTCCTGCTGCTCTGTGAGATAGGAATTGTGGGTCTCTTTCCATATAGCAAGGGTCCGGCCTTAGAGCTAAAATGAAGACATCTTATCTGTGGGGCTCCTTTATCCCTCACCCCCATCCTATATCATTTGGCATCCATCAATTTATATAAAAATGAAGCGTTTGGGGGGCAGGGTGCTGTCCACAGTGGAAGTGTGCCATGGCCTGGAGGACCATGAGCAGCAGCATAAGGAGGAGTGCGATGGCAGCTGCTGTTTCGGATTCCACCGGGACCAGGTTACCTTTGCGCTATGCCTGTGGCCTCGTGAGAAAAACATCTGCACGGGAGGACGAAAGAACGATTTGCTGAGTTCTGTGATCCTTTGGTGTCTGTGCAGCCCTGCTTAGACTGCCCGATTCCTGAAGGAAGTCAGCAGACAACAGAAAAGTGGGTGAAGGGAGACCTCGGTCAGTGTAAGACATGAAAAAAAAATAATAATAATTTGTAAATGTTCAATGGATCGTGTGGGATGGAAGGTGAAGGAGAGAGGGGAAAATGAGGAGCTGATGTCAAGGGCTCAAGTAGAAAGAAAATGTTTTGATAATGATGATGGCAACAAATGCACAAATATGCTTGACACAATGGATGGATGGATTGTGATAAGAGTTGTAAGAGCCCCCCCAAAAATGATTTTTTTAAAAAGGGCGAGATCCTTAATGTCCCATTGAAGCTGTAGGACGTGGTAAGGGAAATTCAAGAATTAATACTAGTTTTCCTAAGCCTTCAGGACAAGAGTCTTACAAAATGCGAATGAACTGTTGAATGGAACACTGATTTGCTCTCTAAACATTCATTCAATTCACAATTGTTGGGGGGAAAATAGACACCATATAAATATACTGTAAATATACTGAGGAATAACTTAGATTGTTTTGAGTTTTTATTTGCTTATGTTTCCACCTATGCATGTCTCCTCCACTTAGCTACACGTCCTCCGTGGATGGGACCTTATCTTGTACCTCTTTTGGGCTAAGTATGTAGACTATACTCAAAAGGTATTAGTTGGTAAGAAGGGTTTTTTTTCTCATTTTTTGACTTTTTAATTATTTATTATCAGTTTCAAAATATTTTCCTCCTTCTTGTACTCCTTGATTTCCACTCCCTTGCTGTACCCCCCAGGCACCCTTATTCTTGTTACTGTCTCTCTAGATCCATCCCTTGTGAGTCTCACATACCAAAAAAACAGAAAAATACATAACAGAGTCAAGAAAGTTACCAACAATGACAAACTACAACAGACATAAAACCCTACATATATTAAAAAAAAATTTTTTAAACCACATAAAAACAAAGTGTATCAAAAGGAAGATGAGGTGACAAGGTTTTAACTATTCAAGTCATATTCATCATCTTAATGTATTCCAGTCATTTCTAGAATATTCTCTGATCACCAGGTCATTCTCATCCCTCAATTATGGTTAGAGGGAAATCACCAGAGGTCTATTCCCTGTGTAGATCCTATAAATGTATTTTGGGCTTCCACTGTCATCAATAGCCTTTTGCTCACCAGAATCTCACAATTTGAGCTCTAATACTATTCCCTCCTTCAGATTTGGACTATAGCAGCTACAATCCTTGGATCACGGATGTTGCTATGTTTCTTCCATGTGGGTTTAGTTGACGTCTCACTTAGATGGCTGGTAAGAATTCTTGATCCATCAAGTTCATCATCTAAGACTTTGTGAAAACGATGAAGAACACCCACAAAGTTTATTAGTGCTGCCCAGAAAGCCCTAGAAGCCATTAGTAGACTACAGGCAGTGGATTCATTTGGCCAACGTTGGACCTCTGCATCCACCAGCCTGTGCCCTCTGCTGTCTCTGCATCCTGCTTCCTATTCATCAGCATCCATGAATCAGGAGAAGCCTGACTTGAACTAAACTTGACGTGCCTATTTCTACAACTGTGTAAGCCATTTCTTGATATACATTTCTTTCTATGTAGAACACATACAAGCACCACTAGTTGTGCTTCTCTAGAGAACCCAACCAAACACACTGTGGAACTCCCAACATGCATTCAACCTGTAGATAAGGAAACTGGGTTCCTAATCGCGTCTACTTACCCAACTTTTAGAAAAGGGAGAGGAAAGCAGAGTTACACAATTAACATAAGGAAGATAGTCAGCATAGCATTTTAGCAGCAATCATTTCTTACCTATTCTTTCATTTTCTTGGACCTCAAATACAGTCTTTGTAGAAGGACATGTAGGTGGGTTGTCATTAATGTCTGTAACTTCGACATAAACCTTCACTGCCCTTGCAAGTGGCTTTCCATGCTCATCCTTTGCAACCGCCATAAACACATACTACAACAGGAAGGTCAGAATTAAGACATGACTCCTCACTGTACCCTTTAAAAGGCAGAGAAAATAGCTGTTTCATTTCTGCTTCATTTGCTCCCATAATTACATTTACTTAGAACTGGGAAGTTATTGAATCTTTTAAAAGCCAGTACACGCCGCGACTCAGAATATTTTTTTTTTTTTGCAAAATCAATTTTTTTTCTTTTCTGTAGATGAGCACAAGAATTTTTCTTGCCACTCATGAAGCTTTTCCACTTTACTTACCGATTCCTTTTCTTCTCGGTCCAAGGGCTCAGTCACATAAATATCCCCTTCCTGATCAATTGAAAATGGGAATCTTGGCAGCTTCTCCAATTCGACTAAAGAGTAGTGTGCACCTGGTTCATTCCACCGCACCTATAGGGCCCAAAGTGAATTGTGAGGAAGAGCAGGTGCATCTGTACCAAGAGACTGGACAGGAAGATAACTATGATGTGGTTCTCAGTGGGAAAATCCACGTTTGTATGTCTGCAGGTTCTAATCACAAATGCATAGCATTTTCCATTTTCAACCAAAATAATGTATTTTTTTTTACCCAAACTCTATTGCTTTGAAAAGCTCATTGGGGTGTTTTTCTTCAGTAAGGCAAGGAGGTATTTTCCTTCGCTTTAAATCCTGGGCTATTTTTCTTCACTAAGACCATGGGCAGTCCCCCAAATAGTTTGTGGGCAATTTTTTTTGAATTCTCATTATGATTGTGAAGGCTTTGTATTCATGAACCATCAAAATAAGAAACTAGTGTACTTCATAGATGGCATAGTCTGAAGAAACTAACCCATGATTGACGACAAGCTTCTCAGATCCACTAATGCAGAGGAGTAAGAGACACTTGTGACTAGTTTCCATGATATTATTTAAGTAAGACAAATACATAAGTAAGGCACACTTGGCCCCTCAATGTTTAGCCTTAAAGATTTGCGGGATAAGAATAAGTGCTGACTCTTGGAGTTGTTTTGCAAACAATCTGGTAGAAATAAATAAACTCAATAGTAAGACTAGTCTACTTGCCATAGACAGAGCTTTGCGTGTCTGATATATTAATAGTACTACTAATATGGTGGTTAAGGGTTTCCACCTTGCCAAATACAATTGTTAATGCTCTTGTGTATGGTATTTAATCTTCAAACAGTCCTATGAAGACTGCCCATCACCTGTAACTTTAATATAAATTCAGAAGCTAACAGCCCTGATGGAGCCCAGAGTGTATTTTCAGAATGGAAAGGAAAAGCACAGATGGAGATCAGTAGGGGGAGCTCCTCAGGCAAAGGTTGCTGAGGTAGTTAGTTTATTGTGCCAACCTGGCCAATGAACACATGCGGGATTAATTGAAGGGTGGAGAGATAAATGGCTCAGCGAGCCTTGCCTTTCTTTGTTTCTTGCTCTTTGATCATCGGACCAGTGTGCAGCTGCCTTGCTTGTTCTTTGCCTCAATTTGCAAACTACACTACCTGTGGGAAACCTAACCCATGGACTATGTCACTGTAATTTGAAGTTCCTTCAAGACCTGTTTCATCATACCATTGGAATTTACATCTCTTGAGCTGGGGGCTGTCGGACCCTGTCATCTGGCTGACTGTTGGGGACCTGCCTTGCTGTTTGCTGCCTGTGCCTGGATAGTCTGAATTGCTCTACAGAGGACTACCCAGCGGCCCTCAAGACTTGAAGGCCTGCCAGTGCCTCGCAAATGTCTCACGGGAGTGAGTTGCACTGAGCCATTTATACTGCTTTATAATTTAATTAACTATTTATTTCTTATGCTATATATCTATCTATCTGTATAAATATATATATTAAATTATTAGCATTCTGGTTTTGTTTCTCTAGAGAACCTTTTCTAACACAGTTGTTTACTTGACTCTATTCCCCTTGATGAGTTCCATCTCTGCCTTCAGTTTCTGATGGGGTGAATCTATTAGAGCAACGGTCTTACCCACAAGAATCCTCAGCCTTTCAAAAACATTTGTAACCCCAAATCCAAACTTGATAGATGCACATATGCAACCCACTCCAGGGCAGCCATGTCCCAGACTTCCAACAGGGATCAATAGGCAGCAGTGGTATTGACTTTGACCTTGAAAATCAGAGAAGTTCTCCTTTAAAGTTCAAATGTTTATCTGAATCCAAATGCTCTGACCACAGTGGTAAACTCCAGAGACATTGTCTCAATTTGCTTTAGAATTTTGTTATGCAAAAATCTACCTAACAAGTGTGTAAAGAAGACCATGAACCTTGGTCTCAACTGAGGAGGGCATTAATCTAGTGGGACCTTGGTGTTTCTTGTGCGTTACCTGAGTGATTTTGATGGGGTGAGGTTCAGTGGAGTTTTCTTCAATTTTCACAGGCTCTGGTTCTTTCCAAATATTCTCCTTCACTACAATATCCACAGATGTGGTGTCACTGAAAGAATTCTCACTCTGGCCTTCCATATCCTTCACTGAGACCACCAGACTGTAGAAAGAATTCTGCATAGGATCCAGTTTCCAAGCTCCTATGAAACATATGGGAGAAGGAAAAAGGAGTTGTCTCTAAAGGCGATATAGACATAGGGCCCTCTCTCTGACTCAGAGGGTCCTATAAAGACAGCCCGTTAGACTTACCTTCTGGGGTAAGTGAGATTCCCCCTGTTTTATTGTTGATCTGAAAGTACTTAATGTTGTCAATCTGGGGAAGTTGGATGAGAATTTGATAAAAAAGCTGGCCATTGGGAGTGGCTGGATCATCCAAGTCTGTAGCATTGACGTATACGAAGGGCTTCCCTGTTTAACAAAATGTACCCAGGGGAGGAAAGAAAAGATAATTAAAACCAAAACTGAAATCAATTCTTGCCTTCTCAGGGATAGGCATAGAATAAGGAAAGGTGTTATCATTCATATCAGTAAGGAAGGAAATCTTTATTCTGCTTTCTTTTCTTATAACATGGTCCTCAAAATGCGATCCTGGGACCTCTGAGACTTCCTAAGACTGTTTCAAGGGAGTGAAAAAGCACGCATGCATAAAAGGTCCTCTTATACTACAAGATGGTATGATATGTTTTGCTGGAAAAGAATACAAAACATGTTGCTGATAGGCTTTCAGAATCCACATTGCAACTAATTTTTAAGAAATCACTACTTGTCAAATTATGGTATTGTATCAAAGAATGTCTGAAGTTATATCTTACTGTAAAAGAAAACATCTTTGCCTTTCCAACTCTATCGATGTAAGGCTAATATTTATTCATATTTCTGACAGTTACATAATCTCCTGTCAACTTGAGGGAAGGGGTGGAATCCAGCCTGTCAATCAGGTCATAGCCAACCATGCCTCTGTGTGGGCATGCCTTCTCCTGAGGACTCTGGGAACTTCTTCTTCCTCCCCTGAAGGTGGGACACACCCTCTCTCTGTTTTCCTTTTCCTGATGTTGAGACACTCAGAGAGCTGGAGGAGACACGTGGAAACCCGCACCAGCGTTGAGATGCTTCCACTGCCACTGAATCCACAAGACCTTCTACCCACTGGCCCGTGATCTTCCTGCATTCGGCATCATTGCCTGTGCTGCATGAGTCTGAAGAGGAGTTTATGGACTAGTATCAGACATATGGGCTAATATCGGACTTATCGACTTGATCTGGCCTAGGCTGGGATGCTTTCTCAATATACAATTGCTCTTTTATATAAAGCTCTTTGACATATCCACGAGTGACAATGTTCTTTGACTAACATCACAACAAGATGAATGTATAAATAGACATGAGAACCCTGTTGTTTTTCAGCCATTAAAGATACTTAAAAAAATTAAAACAATTCTATTTTGCTCACTAGTTTTTTGTGTGGTTTGGCAAAATAGAGGGTTTTCCATTAAGAAGTAATTGTTGAAATGAATTCATTGAGGGATTAAAGCCACTGACGTCCTGGAGCCAGTCCATAGGGTCCATCATTAACCATCCGGAACTGCATATAGGCTGTGGTGAGGGAATTTTCACCATGAAATGAGCGACTGCTACAAATCAGGACTTTCCCTCCTCACAGGCAGTCACTCCGTATTTGTCAGCACACCACTGGCTATAATACACACATCCAAAGGATGTCGTCCTTTGTGAGCCCACATCATTTTGAATAGAACAAACGAATCCTGAAACAAAAGAAGGAGGGGCATTGCCTCCTAACAGCCGTGGTCAGCAAACTGGGGCTCAAGAGCCACGTGTGGCTCTTTTGGTACATGCCTGTGGCTCTGAAAATGAAAATAAAACTATCATGGTTTCATTTTCAGATAATAGGGATTTTATTTGTTTATAAAAATATAGTTATGACTCGTGTGATTTTTAAGTTGTTGTGAGGGACAGGATTGACTCTTCCATCTCAAAAGTTTGCTGACCCCTATTCCAGAAGATTATATTGGTGAAAAGATGAAGGGTCAGATTTAGGGAAGGATTTTTACTTAGCAGATTTAATCAGTGAATCTTTGATAGGCAACCTCACAGACAGGGACGGGGAAATTGCCCTGTATAGTAAAGAGGAGGAGCCATGGTGGTATAGTGATTGGTTATGCGTTGGTCTGTGATCTGCAGGGTTGGCAGTTAGAAACCACCAGCAGCTCCACAGGGAAAAGACAGGGCTGTCTACTCCTGTAAAGTGACAGTCTCAGAAAACCACGGGGGTTGAGAGGGGTGTGTGTTATGAATCAGCATCGACTCCACGGTGGTGAGTTTGGTATTGAGTAAAGAGGCAAAAATCAGTGAGTTTATGGAAATGGCCAAGAATCTTGTGAGAACCAATCCTCATTTTTGCTTTGTACCCTGTTATGATGTCATATTTCTTCATCTACCCAATTCTGTGCATGCACGTATGCCTTGGTGAGAGGGTCTTGTGGAAATAAAGAAAGAAGGCCAATACTCGTACAGAGAGAAAGAACCACACGTAGCTGGGGATTGGACATGAGTTGAGAGAAAGAACTGGGAGCCGGCGGTGATCATGAGGAAGAAATTCTTGAATGGATATGGGATAGTGAGCTTGCACTTCCTTTTCCCAACAGTCCTAGTCCAAGTCTTACCCTAAAGCATTGGTCTCTTGCTCACCCGCTCCTACCCAAGAAATTGTTGGCAATGTCTGGAGAAATTTTGGTTGTCATCATTTGGGGAGTTAGGAGCAACTACTGGCGTCTGGTGGGTAGACCTCAGGGATATTTGTAAGCATTCTAACAAAACATGGGATAGCTGTATATACATATATACAATTTAATTCTCAGGACCAAAGAGTCCAGTAGTGCCAAGATTGGGAATCCATGTTTTGCGGCAATAGGGATAGTAGAACAACTCCACAAGAATCCTAAAGACAAGCAAAACCAGGGGCCTTGGAGCCCACTCCAACTTAAGGGGACCGATGTGTGTCAGAGACAACCTATGCTCTACAGTTTTCAATTATTGACTCCTTTAGAAGATCGCCATGCCTTTTTAAAAATACGCCTCTGGGTGAACTTGAACCTCCAAGCTTTAAATTAATGGTCAAGTGGATTAATCATTTGCACCACTAACTAAGAGAGTAAGTGGTCAGCGCTGCTATCATGCATAAAATTCTGCTTTGTCTGATACCCTTCTCCCTCTCCAAATTCTCTTGAGGATCCTTCATATTACCTGGTCGGGAATTCTGCCTCACTGAGGCTTCATACTTTTGCTGGAGAAATGTGGGTCGGTTGTCATTGATGTCCTTCACTTCTATGGTGATTGGGACAGGGCCTTCCACTGTCCTCCCATGGGCATCCAGGGATGTAACCTGATGTTGGAGGGAAATGGAAAGCACATTGGTGGTACTAGACTTTATAGCACATGCTCTGAAGTGACTGGAGGGAATGTTGGGCTCTACGAGCCAGTGGTCTGGTGGCAGGTGGGGATAAAGATATCTCACAAAAGGCCCATTTGGAGTCACCAGCCTCCTATCCTCTAGGTTGACTATCATCAGAAAAATACCTCGTCCATTTTAGCAAGATGTGGAGAAATTGAAACTCTGGTGCAGCGTTGGAGATGTAAAATGGCGAAGCCACTGTGGACAATGGTTTTGTATTTCCTCAAAGAGTTAAACATAGTATTACCACATAACCCAGCAATTCCACTCATCCATGTAGTCCCAAGGGACTGAGAGCAGAGAACCAGACAACCAAAAGTTGGAGACAACAGAAGAATGGAAACAAACGTGGTTTCTGCGTACATGGGAATATTATCCTGAAATGAAATCCTGAAATGCTCGATGGAAATGAATTCTGTTACATTATGGATAGACCTTGAAAATGCTATGCTGAATGAAAAAAATCAGACAAAAAGGATAAATAGATAACCCCATGTATATAAAATATTAAGAATAGACGTGCATGCAGAGGCCAAAGTTTATTAGTATTTACCAGGTACTGGGGGTAGGAAGCAGTGGGAGTTCTTGTTGAAGGGGTACCGAGTGGGGTGATGTAAAACCTGTGGAAATGAGGAGTGATGACGGTGGTGCAACACGTGCATGTTACTGTTGTTGTCAGGTGCTGTCAAGTCTGTTCTGTCTCCTAGCGACCCTGTGTACCACAGGACAAAACACTGCTGCGTCCTGTGCCCTCCTCACAATCGTTTTTATGTTTG
>NW_022103896.1:44933647-44949541 GCF_000313985.2 Echinops telfairi | reverse complement strand
ATTGGATCCTTGATCTTCATCAGTAAGTGTTTCAAGTTCTCCTCAGTTTCAGCGAGCAAGATTGTGTCATTTGCATATCACGGGCTGTTAATAAGCCTTCCTCCAATCCTGATGTCACATCTTTCTTCATATAAGCCAGCTTTTTGTTCAGGATACAGATTGAGGAATATGGTGAAAGGATACAGCCCTATTGTTGCACAACTTTCCTGATTTTAAACCTTTTTCTGTTTGCACAACTGTCTCTCTTTTTTTTCACCAAAAAATATTCTTTATTGGGAACTAATACAAATATCATATAATTCCATAGTTCAATCACATCCATCAGTATGTACAATTGCTACCACAATCAGTTTCATAATCGACATTTCCCTCTTGAACTCGTTGATATCAGCTCCCTTTTACCTCCCTCCCCTCTTTTACCCCCAAGAACCTTTACTCTACTTGCTGTCTCTATAGGCTCATCAACCCTGGATTTCACATACCAAAAACCAAAAGAACGTATAGCAAAAATTCAAGAGGGCTACCCCCAATGACAAAATACATTAGAGATCAACCCCAATATGGAAAAAACACAGAAAACAGCACAACTGTCTCTTGATTCATGTACAAGTTCTCCACGAGCCCAGTGAAGTGCTCTGGATTTCCCATGCTTTTCAAGGCTCTCCATACTTGTTATCCACTCAGTCAAATGCCTTCTCATGGGCAAAACACAGAAAATCTCTACCTGGTCTTATCTGCTTTCAGCCAAGATCCATCTGACACCCACAATGATATCCCATGGTTCCACGTCCCTTTATGAATCCGACCGGGACCTCTGGTAGTTCCCTGTCAATGCAGTGCTGTAATCAATCCTGTGCCGTTCTCACAACTCTTCTTATGTTTTAGCCCATTTCAATCGGCGTTCCATCCATTTCTGGAACCTTGTACTTGACAAATGCTTTCAGTGCAGCTTGAACTTCTCCCTTCGGTACCATTGGTGCTCGCTTGTATGCTACTTCTGGAAATGGTATGCACATAGACAGCATGTGCTTTATGACAATGAATGAGATGTCATTCCTCTTGAATCTGTCGTTCCAGACATAATAAATCATGACCTTCTGATTCAAAACGACCTATGCAATTGATTTCAGTTCACTAATGCCTAGAATATGGTTCTTTATGGGCTCCATTTCATTTGTTAAAATTCATTTAATTTTAATAAATCATTTATTGGGGACTCTTACAGCTCTTATAACAATCCATACATCAATTGTATCAAACACATTCGTACATATATTGCCATCATCATTTCCCAAACATTTTCTTTCTACTTGAGCCCTTGGTCTCAGCTCCTCTTTTTTCCCCTTCCTCCCCGACCCTCCCTCCCTCCCGAACCCCTGATGATTCATAAATTATTTTTATTTTCATATTTTACACCATCTGCTGTCTCCCTTCACCCACGTTTCTGTTTTGTATTCCAAGTTCTGATTAATGTTTACCGCTGTTTCTCCTCCTCTTGAGTCCTGGCCCGTCAACAAATGACGGTCTCAAAGGCTTTCCTCCTGCAGCCTTTGCTCCATCCACCTCATTAGGAAAGATTCTACTTTGAGAAGGCAGCTCCTTCCTCAGTTATATTTTTAGCACCTTCTGACCCAAGGGGCTCATCTTCTGGTTCTATCTCTGCTTCTTTTCATGAGTTTTTCAGTGTCTGATGATATTTCAGTGCTATCCATAAAGTCTTCAGTGGCTAATATATCACCATTCAATATGAACATCTTAAAATCACTTTGATAGAGTGACCCTCAACTGGGTCAGTTATTCAAGGTAGGGGAGAAGGAGAAGATAATTCAGTTGCTGCCATACACAGTTGCATTAAGGTCACCCCAAATCAACAGACAGTCCTACCAGAGTGGTAGTCGAACCGTACTGGAAATTCAAGTCCAGATGAAGGCAGGGGGGCCTGCATGTCTTGGAGATGGGGAGTACACCTCTGTTGATAGGAAAATGGGGAGAAGCAACCTCCCTGTGTGTGTGGAGGGGGGCCACCCTTCACAATACGTATATAGAACTCAAGGGGAGAAATATACCTGGTAATACGCTCCGCATTTAACACTCTTGGGCTAGTTCCTACCAGTCATTGGTGACTCAGACTATGTACTACAGAGTCCTAGAACTTTAGATTGTGTTCTTTTGGAGTGCACATCCTTAGGTTACATCAGAAGGACTTGATATGGAAACCTCACTGAATGAACTGGGCTTTATCTCAGACTCATCTGGAGCCCTGGACTTGAGGCTGAAACTCCCTATTGTGCAAAAAGCAGATGACTGGTAGCCCGAGGGGATAGAACTGGAGGCTGTTAGACTTGGGTTCAGATTTCTTGCCTTGAGGGTGCCCAGTGAATGGTGGGCTGGGACTAGAGTACACTTACATTGTAATGCCCTCCTTGATTGTGGGGTTCTACTGTTGCAGATGGATATTATTGAAAGTTTTGCCCTCTCACCACCCCCCATTGTTTGTATAAATAGTGTCCAATCACCTAAGAGTTTAATCTGCACAAGTCAACAATTCATGTAGTATTTTGGTTCGTAATCCCCTTATACAGTGTCCTTTTCTCAACTGTGTTTTAAATTCTATACCATTTGGCTAAATTAATGTCACTATCAATAGAATTACCTTATGCCCCAGGAGGATGATTTATAGTGCTCTCTAACATAAAATGACAATGAGGTCATTTTGTAATGACCTCATATATGTAAACCATACATATACAAATGGATTTGGGGCTCTCACTTCATTCTAACCCCTATCTAGGAGCAATTCATGTTTATGACATGGCCCTCATGAAGTGATCACTGATGATTCAGGTGCTACAGCAAAGTGTGGTGAAGAAACTAGATGGTGTCTGGCTATCAGAAAGAATCGTTTCTAGGGTCTTAAAGACTTGTCTTGAAGTTTTTTGATGTGAAGGAGAAATACCCTTATGAAGCCTCCCGTGAGTCCCTCTGACCACAGATCAGGGCTGTGAGTGGCCTCCTACCATGCAGAGTACATTGGAAAACAGAGTCTTACAGATGCAGCGATGTTAAAATTTAGTACCTGATCATTTGATCTCCCCTGAACGATTTAAAATGTGTTCTAATTTTTAATATTTTATGCTTTCTTTTTGTTTGAGGTTTTTCTCTGGTTTATTTGCTGTGTTCATTTATTTATTTATTTCTTTATTTGGTATGCTTTTCTGTATATGAAATCCAGGGTAGGTAAATCCATAGAGGCAGTTGCTGGATTCGTGGTTTCTTGGGGGCTATGTCAGCAGAGAAGGGAGAGAAAGGGAGAGCTAATAACAGTGAGTACAAGAAAGAAGAAATGGTTCTAAAATTGCTTGTGGTGGTGATTGTACAACTCTTCTTTATGTGACTGAACTATTGAGTTGTATGGCATATGAAATCTATGCCAATAAAACTGATTAAAAAATATTTTCAGTGGGTAATTCCTCAAATGTGGACAGCCTAGTCTTTTTTCGTAGACTCTTCTTAATCCGGAAACTGTACTGAAACCTGTTCACTTTGGGTGACCTCGCTGAACTAGCAGCAAGCAACATAGCTGCTGGCATCACAGCTGCACACAAGCCGCTGCAGTATGACAAACTGACAGACAAGTGACAGAGTCCACCACAGTGAGCGTCATTAATGTCACGGAATGATATACTCAAAAATTGGTTAAGGTGCAAACTTTTTGTTATAGATACCTACTTTTTAAAAACCCATTAATCCCATTCCTGTAGAGTCAATTCCAACGTGCTGTTAGTAGCCCACTATGCCATCAGAGCCCCACCTCTCTGAAGTTGGGGAAAATGTACATAGAGATTTTCAGAGTGCGCTGTCCAAGTTAGGAGAGCTGTCACAGAATTCTGCACAAAGGGAGAAGGTACCAGTGATGTTTCCAAGGACAAAGGGGGGCACGGAGAGGCTGGAGGTCGCCGCTCTCTCCACTCACCTGGAGTTTGTGAATAGCTCTTGTTTCCCTGTCCAGGGCTTTGGTGTAATACAGAAATCCATTTGGTTGTATCTCAAAGATTCCATCTGTCTCCCCAGTTAGTTGGAAATTCACAGCAGGAGGTATGGATGTAAACTGAGAAAAATCAGTAACAAGATTAAGAAAAATGAGGTTGTAGAATTTGTAGAAACTCACCCATTTTGGTTCAAGTTTTCATTTGCACAATAGCTAAATTTAAAAGCCCTCACCTTTTAAAGTGATATATTTTATGTTTGCTGGCAAGTGAACTAATGAACATTCAAACTGCATTTTCTCTAAGAAACAATGTATAATTTAACTCAATACGTTAACTAAAAACAATCGATGCTTTAAATTGTAACTGGAGTTAGTTAAACTCTGGCTGGGAGCTGTGAATATCAGAAAGCCATGGAAATTACAAAATATTAAGGGCAGATTTACTGCGAGGATTTTTAAAATGTCATTTAATTATTCTAAAATGTGTGGCAAGATTAAAAGACATTTTAATGTTAAGGCAAACAATTCAAAAGTGGCTTCAACTTGAGATGACACTACATGATAAGCTCTTGATTTCCTTTTCAAAAACAAAGAAAATATCTCACTGCCATGGAGTCAGTTCTGACTCATGGGGACCCTCGCTATCAGCCACAGGTCAGCAGTTCAAACCCACTAAGATGCTGTAAAGGCTTGGAAACCCTATAGAGGCTCTCTTTGAAACAGAATCTACTAAATGGCGTTGGGATTGGTCTTGGTTTGTTCATGAGAAACTATATACTTTTAAGATCACAAAAATAGACTAATGGCACAAAAACAGACATAAAAATAAATCAGCACCATTAATAATAAAAAAAATTAAAATGACATGTTACTCTTTTATATATTTTTTACCGACAATTTAAATGACAATCGCAGCCAATGTTAAGGATATAAGAGAACACATATACTGTTCATGGAGATGTAAGTTCGCACAATAGTTTTGGAAATAACTTGAGGCAAAAAATGTCTGTAGCCATTGATAATAAGAAGCATTCCATAAAATTTACCCTAAAGAAATATTTTTAAACAACAAACTATATGCTTGAAGTATAAGCAGCATTGCATTGTGTATAACAGTCATAAAATCGAAAATTCCTAAATGGTCAAAAAAAAAGAGGAAGATGAAATATCACAGCACATAAACTTGGCAGACTATTAATCATTAAGCTGTTTGTTTTTTCCCCTATAAATTGTGAAGCAATGTAAGAAGCAATAAGCTGGACAGCGCAGAGGTAAGTATCAAGGTCCCTGCACAGGAGGAAATTAAGGAAATCCTGTCTGAGGATGCTAGGTTCAATTTCTTACAATACCGACCACTCATTTCTCTAACTTAGCTTCTGCAATCATCCTTGATAGCGAGATATGCCATGCTTCTGTTTTATTTCCTACTTTCCAGCTAGATAAGGGAGCAAAGTCCACAAGAGAGAGCATGTGGAATTGAGTCAATAGTGTTTAAGGGTGGCCCTTACCTGGAAGATTAGTTGGGAAGGTTCTTGACCTTCATAAATAGAAAATACCATGGGTTTCAGGTGTCCACTAAACTTCCCTTCTTGACCATATCCAGTTGTCTGTAAAAAAAGAAAGAGAGAGAAAACTAACGTCATTATTTATTGTGATGTATATATGGCTTAGTGTTTGTACCAGGGTTTTCAGAACTGATAGATGAGACATAGGGTTCTATGGTGGCCCAAAACAAGGGGGATACTTGCCCAAATCGGCTGAAATGGGTCTGAAATATGTTAAGGCTCTCCTGTTAAGATGATTTGATCTGGGCTCTGCATGGCTTTTTCTCATTTAACAACCTCCATCTGTCTCCCGTGGGAGATTCCACCATCTGTGGAGCCAATAGTATATCCCGGAGGATCTCCCACAAAGAGATTGCTCAGGAGGTTACGTGAGAACAGCAATCCAAATCACAGAACAAATCACTTTGATACGGGAGAGCCTAAGCAAATATGAGATCCATTCCTGCCTATTTGCACCAGCGTCCACCTTGTTTTGAGCAAGGATTCTTCAGGTTACAAATGAAGGAGAACCATGGTAGCCCAGAGTCTTAAGTATTGGGCTACTAACCTTAAGGTCAGTGGTTTGAACCCACCAGCTGCGCTAGCAGGAGAAAAATGAGACTGTCTGTTCCCATGAAGATTTATACTCTGAAACCCTAGGGAGCAGTTCTTCTCTGCGCTCTAGGGTTCATCAGTCTAAGTCAGGATCAACTGAATGGCAGTGGGTGGGGTTACTCATGAGGTTTGGAGAGTTTAAGGTAATTACCCAGAGTAAAATATCCAAGTGGTTGATGCAGCACTGAGTAAAAGCGTGCTCTTTTCCCACAAGGTCGTCCTTCACCCTAACATCTACCAGATTTTATGCTGGCTTTCTCGAACATCTTCTACCACCCCCATTCTTTCATAAGGAGATTAATGGCAGGTTCTCAGTGCTCTGGAGTTCATGGCTACTTCAATGACAATTAAATTTATGAGGGAAAAAGAAACATGTGTGAAAATATGTTACATACAATATTTGGCACATAATTATAGCATAAAATTTTGACCAAAGTTGAATCTGAATTTGAACTGACACAAAAAGGAAAAAAAAAAAAAAAGAAGAACATAAAAGAATTATCATTTTATTTGTGATTTATACTTTTTAGGGGCTGGAGAAAGCACAAGATGTTTATTTTCAACAATAGTCCCATAAAGGTTCTAAAATTCAAATACCTTAAACTTGAAAGCCAAACCTAGTCTGGAAGAGTAAGCTAACATGCAGCATCCTGATCAACAAAGAAGGTAGACGTTGTCACCGGTCTCATTTAATCCAGATCCACAATCACCACTCATAAAAGCAACAGACCAAAAACAATTGAATGACACATTGCATTGGGCAAATAGACTGCAAAATCCACTGCCATTGAGCTGACTCCAACTTATGAAACCCTCTGGGTCAGAGTAGAAGACTGCTCCCTAGAGCGTCCACAACTGTAACTATCTAGGGAAGAAGACAGCCTCATCTTTCTCCCGTAGAGCTATGTAGTGGGTTTGAACTAGCTGACCTTGTGGTTAGACCGAGCATTTAGTCCACTGCAGCACCAGGGCTCCTTCCAAGACTTTAAAGTGTCGAAAAGCCAAACTATCACTTTGAAGACTAACATGTGCCAGAAGCGAGTCATGTTATTTTCAGTTGCCTCATATACATGCAAAAGCTGGATAATGAAGAACTGGTGTATTGGAATCATGCTGTTGGTAAAGACTACTCAGTATACATGGACTGACAAGAAAATGAACCAATCTACCTTGGAAGAAGTATAACTAGAATCCTTCTTAGAAGCAAGGATGGTAAACATGGTCGTATGTGTCTGGACATGTTATCAGGAGGGATCAAAACCCAAACCCCATTACCACTGAGTCAGGTCTGATTCATAGCGGCCCTATCGAGTGCTCCCATGGCTGTAAATCTTTATAGGCGGGGATAGCGGCCTCTTCTCTCACGGAGCAGTGGATGGGTTTGAATTGCTGGCCTTGTGGTTAGCAGTCCGGTGCACAGCCAGGGTCCTTTGAGGATGAGCCAGTCCCTGGAGGACGTCATGCTTGATACAACAGAGGGTCATTGAGAAGGGGGAAGCTCCCCCAATGAGATGGATGCCACTGTTCAATTCATTTAGTATTGAACTCCAGCCTGGTAACAAGCATGAGAACGGTACAGAACCAGGCAGTGTTTTGTTCTGGTGTGCTTAAAGTCTCTTGAATCAGACTCAGCTTGATGGCACCTACAACAGCTACCTTGTTGGACTGGAAGAAGACTTCAGGGAATGCTTTTGGTTTAAGGCTCCAAGATTATCTCAGAGCCACAATTTCGTGGCTTCCTTCAGTCTTATTGGCTCCTGAACATATGGATTCCATGAGAATTTGAAATTCTGTTTCATATTTTACCTCTTTTGATCAGGGTGTCTTTTTATTTATCTAGAATATTTTGGACAGTATTTAGATTTTATGCCTGTGATCACCACATGAAGAAATTTAATACTAGCATGAGCTGCATTAAACCTTCATTGATATCTCACTGTGCTCAGCCCAACACCCCCCACCCCCCTCAGAACAAGTCACCCTCCCAGGTACCCACCCTCTTCCTTTCAGTTCCTCAAGTCTGCCAATGTACGTACTCCTGCCTCTGGGACTTTGCACCCGCTGCTTCCTCTCCCTGGAATGTTCTTCCTGTCACTCTTCAAATAATACTCTTTTTAGTCCCAGGTGTGAGCTCACACATTGCTTTGTCAGAGAGTGGTCCCTTGATCCCGCTTTCTAAGTATTTTCTTCATCTGGTCTTATTGGGTGCCCCGGTAGTGTAGAGTTGGCCTGCGATCTGCATAGTTGGCAGTTTGAAACCACCAGCAGTTCTATGAGAGAAAGACTAGGCTTTCGATTCCCATAAACAGGGGAATTGAAAACCCACAGGGGGTCACTATGAGTCAGCATTGACTCAATGGCAGTAAGTTTGGTTTGAAGTCTTATTCATTTCCTGCATAGTGTTACTTCCAATTAATGTTTATTTATTCACCTGCTTCTTACTACCTTCTGCTATATGCACTGTTGTTATTTCAACTCATATGACTCCATGTGACAGAGTGAAAATTCCTCCCAGGGAGTTCAAGCTGTAATCTTTCAGGGAACAGATCACTAGGTCTTTCTCCCATGAGTTTCTAGATGGATTTGAACCACCAAACTTTCAGTTACCAGCCAAGTTCTTAATTGTTAACTCTAAAAAAAATAAAAAAATTTTTAAAAATTGTTAACTCTATCAGGGTTCCTCTGTGTGTACTAGGATCTAATCTTCCCTGTCTACCACTTTATGAGAAATATGTGGAACATCTCAGATACCCAAATAAATATTGTTGGGACATAAAAAGAAATAATTTAAAATATTATTTTTATTGCATTATTCTCCATATTATTCATACTAATGAGCTCAAAACTTATGTATACTGTTACTCCATTTTGTACATATATTTACATATTCTCTGGCATGATATTATTTACTTAATAAGCAACTATTAACAGTGAATATCAGCTTTAAATCTGGAATGCTGACTGCATATTAATTCAACATTTATAGACATATATAACAAAACTAAAGGTTGAATTATATATATTATAACCAATTGTTAACATGGGGATCCAAGTGAGGAGTTCACAATAACCGCACACCCTCCCCTTATTTGTAGCATTTCTACAATGATGATTTATCACTGGGATTATTAGCAATACATATTTTAAGTAAAGTTAAAATGTAAATTCTATAAAGTTTCAAAGTATTCCCCAAGTCTGAGGACTTTGAAATTTGGTCTTCTCTCCCTCAAAATCATGTGGATTTACCATTCAACATCTTTTTCCTCCTGCTTCCTTCCACCACAGAAGCTAAGGAACCAATGGCCTCTTTCCCAGACTTCTTTGTAGCTAAAAGGATGGTCAGCTGACCCAGTCCCAGGTGGTTAAAAAAAACAACAACAGGGTGGGGTGGGGAGAAGAGCTGATGCCAAGGGCTCAAATAGAAAATAAATGTTTAGAGAATGAGCATGGCAACATATGTACAAATGTGCTTGATACAATTGGAGGATAGAATATTATAAGAGCTGTTAGAGCCCCCAATAAAATGATTTAAAACGGGGTGGGATGGGGGAGTAGTCTAAAGGATTCTAGTCTAGTTGTTTCCTGATTTAAAAAAAAAGACAAATATAACTGGTATCTTCCTTCCCCCATTCTCTTTTTGCTCTGACAATGAATCTTTGTCTCCAGCTGTGGCAGCTACTATGAAACCACTCAGGGACAAGCCAGCTCAAAAGATGGTGGAACCACTCACTGTCTCACTCACTCACTGCCTCACTCTCACTCTCTCACTATCTCACTCACTCACTATCTCACTCACTCACTGACTCACTCTCACTCTCTCACTGTCTCACTGTCTCTCTCACTCACTGACTCACTCACTCGCTGTCTCTCTCACTCACTGACTCACTCTCACTCTCTCACTGTCTCACTCACTCACTGTCTCACTCACTCACTGACTTACTCTCACTCACTCACTGTCTCTCTCACTCACTGACTCACACTCACTCTCTCACTGTCTCACTGACTCACTGACTCTCACTGACTTACTGTCTCTCACTCACTCTCACTGACTCACTGTCTCTCACTCACTCTCACTCTCTCACTCTCTCACTGTCTCACTGACTCACTGTCTCACTGACTCACTCACAAAAATAGAAAAAAGAAGGAAAAAAAAGATGGTGGAACCAAGAGATAGAGGAAGTCAAAGTCTCTGAGACTACCACATAGCTGCTAAAACTGTCTTGGCTTTTTACTATCTGAGAAAAATAAACTCCTACCACGACCCTCTGAGACAGACCCCCAAAGGAAGGTGACCCGACAGCTTGTGGAAACAATGTCATTAATACCACATGCAGTTAAAATTTTGCTGAAGATAATTTTTAAATGGTTTTAGTAGTGCATTGCCAAAGAACTACCAGAAATTCAAGTTGGACTCAAAAGAGAACACAGAATGAGGGACACTCTTTCTGATAGCAGATGAATCTTCATTGAAAGCAGAAGTACTAGAGATACATTTATTTGTGTTTCATTGACTATTCAAAGGCATTCAACTGAGTGTGTCATTACAAACTATGGATACCATTACAAAAAGTAGAAATTCTAGAACACTTCACTGGGCGCAGGCAAATCTGTATCTAGACCAGAACAAGGATTACGGGAAAATATAAAATCAGGCAAGGACAGGTTTATATCCTTTCACCAAGAATTTTAGTTTATAGCTGATCATCAAATAATCCAAGCAGCTGGGCTATATGAAGAAGAATTTGACATCGGGGTTGGAGAAAGGCTGACCTGAAATCAGCAATATGCAGGTGACACAACCGTGTTTAATGAAAACACAGAGGACTTGAAGCACAAACTAATAAACGTCGATATGGATTACACCTAGATGTAAAGAAAAAAATTCTTCACAACTGGACCAACAAACATCATGATAAATGTGGAAAATAATGAAGTTGAAATGTTTTTTTTTTTAAAAAAAGACAAAGGAAAAATACATATTAATGGAAAGTCTCTATAATGTAAGTCTTGTCAATTGTCTTTCTTAGTCTATAAGTCTTCTATTAATTTGAACTGAAAAGAATGAAGTTGTCGATTATTTATCTTATTTGGGTTTGCATCCAATGCTCATGGAAAAAGTAGTCAAAAATCAAATGACACAGCATGTTGGGCAAATCAACTGCAAAATCAACTCTTCAATGTGTTAAAAATCAAAGCTGTCACTTTGAGGACTAAGGTGCATTGAGGCTTTCTCTAGTTCCTTACACGCATGTGAAAGCTGGACAATAAAGAAGGAAGAATCAACAAAGGATGCATTCAAATGATGGTGTGGGAAAGGAATAATAAACATATCGTGAATTCCAGACCCGTGAACAAATCTCTCTTGGGAGAAGTACAGCTAGGATAGGCTTTAGAAATGCCAGGCCTTGTTTTACGTACTTTGGACATGTTATCAGGAGGGATCGGTCTCTGGAGAGGAACACAGTGCTTGGTAAAGTAGAAGGTCAGAGCTAAGGGGGACCCCCCCATGAGATGGGCTGGTGGAAGGGCTGAAACACAGCAACAATTGTGAGGCAAGTGCAGGCCTGAGCGATGTTTGTTCTGTTTTTCATAGGGTCTCTGTGAGTCAGACCTGGCAGGACGGCCCTAACAATAAGTCAGACAGACTTTCTATTGCTTGTAGCTAAAAACAATTTTAACCGAAACACAAAAATCTCTAGCCCATCTCCTTATTTCTAAGTTTATCTTCCTCTGGCACCTTATCCTCTCTGCCACATTTTTCTCACCTCTTCTCTCAGCCCATTAATTCTGGAAAGCATGGGCCTGGCACAAAAACTGAGGTCAGGGTGCCACCGTGGTTGGCTCAAGAGAAGGGCAGGACTTTCATTAGTCTTCTGCTTACATCAGCAAATATCAGCTTTTCCATTTCTCATACCAGAGGAAACTCCAATAGGCAGGTCAATTTCACAAACAAGCCTGCCTGTTTCTATGTAGATAACTGTCCCACCTCTCAGGAAAGAGTGATGACTGGAGGATCATGGTCTCAACTGTAGAGTTCAAAGTTGAGCTCTCATATCAGGTCAACACATCTTTCTCCCTGCCCTTTAACAAAGAGACCTGAGCTGTAAAGATTTCAAAGTGCATTTGTGCAGTATGAGTCATCACGCGATAATGCCAAATCCTGGAAGAATAGTGGTGGAAACTTGGGAAATATCAGGATGGTGGGTTTATGCAGGAGCTGGACAGAATATCACCTGTCCTCTTGCACAAAGAAGTGAAAGAAAAGGGAGGGAGCTGACTTGAGACTCTCCTCTGTGGCAGTGAGTAGAAGGACCACCCCTAGTACACATCCTTCCTTCTGTACTGCGTAACAATAATAGCTGGGAAATATCTCCAGAGAAACCCCACAGCAAAGGGAAAATGCTCACAGATAGTGCTGCAGCAAGACTGGAACCTACTTCTGATGGCCACTAAGCCCCAATTGTTTTAGCACATTGCTAAACAGCCTTCCAGGCCATCAATGCCATCCAAACGCCCTGTCATTGAGTCAATAATAACTCATAGTGACCTGCCCGGGGGAGTGACCAAGACTGAAACTCGATGGAATTAGAAAGCCCCATGTTCTCCCGAGGAGGATCTGGTGGTTTTGAACTGCTGACACTGTGGTTAACAGCCCAACACGTAACCACACGGTATCAGAACTCCACCCATGTAGGCATAAGCACCTAATACTGAAGATACTTTAGTGACAATAATAACGACCACTTATTAAGACCTTACACTGAACACATCTCTGATCCAAAGGTCTTTGTATATGCTTTATCTCATCTGAATGCTCTAACAACCTCCAAGGCAAGTACTACTTTTCATCCCATTGCACAGGGAAGAAAACTAAGGTCCAAAGCTTAAGTAACTCACCCAAGTTCTTATCAATAAGTGGCAATGCCAAGTTGGCAACCAGGTCTGACTTCACCACCAGCCTATAATAATGTAGATAGCAAAGGTCAGCTGGAAGGGAGCGAAGAGAAGAAAAGGAAAAGGGAGATGTTTGCACAGAGAGGTGGGAGGGAGGAAGAGTCTGGCGACCAAGTCTTGAGTGCCCAGTCTGTGAGAACGCACACTGTTCATAAAGTGGGAGCTGTAGCGTTTCTTCTTTGGAAAACAGATTTTTGTGGTTTACAAGTTTGATTCTATTTTGCTAGGGAACTCTTTTGAACTGGGTGAACTCTTGGGAGATCTCTGGCACATGAAATTTGGTGTTGTAATTTTGGGGTCCATAAAGAAAGGAAGTAAGACTTGAGGTGCGAGGGCCTAGTCTCTTCCTTGTCAGGAGAAAGCAAGCGCTTCCCACAAATTTGTTTCACAATACCACAACTTATTGGCTTAGTTTGGCAAATCCTATTATGGCTTTCAAGAACCTTATGGGCAAAATGGGGATGGCACCTTCCAATCTACCCAAGTTGAAGGCTGGATCTCTTTACCAAGTTGAGGGCTGGACTAGATTTCTTCCAGTCCAAGCTCTAGAAACCAGTCAGTTGATGGAGTTGACCTTCCAAACAGTTAAAGATCAATTCAACCAGAAAACTCCTGATCCAGAAGATCAAACCATATATGGGAAGAAAAGTACAGAGCAGAACAGAGTTGAAATCGAGACAATGCTTTTCTTAAAGCTTCACTGGTCAGTTTTCATGGTCAAAGTTAAAAAAAAATTATCAAGTTGTCAAGGGGCATAGATAAGCACATGGGCCAATACACTTTTCGTTCCAGATTCTCTGAGCTCTACATGAAGGTCTAAATCTAAACAAATAGATTTGTTTTGAACCTTGCCTGTTAAGGGTTGTTGGCTTTTAAGAGCTGAGGAAAAAAGAACCTCTACTGGTTGTGGGAAAGAGTTATGAATGTGATTTATAACCATTTTATCTAAAATACCACATAAGGGCAAGCAGGGTGACTTTCTTGTACATCAATTAAATTTTGAAAACCGTCGTTTCCATGGAGTGGTGTAAAAGGATATAAGAAAACATTCTAGTGAGTAGAGACAACGCCCTCTTATCTTACCAAACAAAGTGTCAGGAGAAACAAGGAGTCCAGATGGGCTTGAAACATCATGTTTTTCTTTATTCAAATGCCTGGGAATAAATCAGAGATAAAAATGACTGGTTACAGTGTATTCAAATCTTGCCTTTCCAACCAGGAAGGTTCAGTCTATGACTTTCCATTACAAATCTAGTAGAATGAGATCCGAAAAGACTACCCTCTCCTCTGTACGGAAAGACAATAGGTATAAATTTATGAGTGGAGAAAGATATATTTTATATGCCAGCATAAAAACCACAGTCAAATCAGTCATCAGTGAGCCAATCCCAAGTACGGGTGACACCATGTGCGTCAGAGTAGAATTGCCTTCCGTACGGTTCTCATGGAACGGTTCTCTCTTTCCGAAGGAGTCCTGGTGGAGTAGTGGTTGTACACTGGCTGCTAACCGCAAGGTAAGCAGTTCTATAGCACCAGCTGTTCCTCAGGAGAAAGACAAGACTTTCTGTTCCAGAAAAGAATTGCAGTCTCAGAACAGCACAGGGGCAGTTCTTCCTGCCCAATAGGGTCAGAATGAGTAGGAATCAACTTGAGGGCAGTGAGTTAGGCAATCTTTCCATAAGTAGATTGGCAGGCCTTTCTCTGGAGGCACTTCTGAGGAGATACAACCTGTCAACCTTTCGATCAGCGGCCAAACACTTAACCATTGCACCATATTACATCACCTAATTCTATATTCTGAGTTGGTACTAAAATTATGATGCTTCTGATTGACTACTGCAGATAGACATTCCTCAAATGGAAAGAACTCCAGAAATTACACAGTCTGTCACTCAACAATCTCATTAATCTTCTAGACGCTGTCGTTACAAATTATGCCCAAGTTTGAGGCGAGGGGGAACCTCTCAAACTCAAGGCCATCCAGTTGAGTCTGACTCGCATTTCCTCTACAAGACAGAGCAGAACTGCTCCTGTGGGTCTCTAAGACTGGAACTGTTTATGGGAGTAGAAATCACATTTTCTCCAGAGACATAGCTGGCAGATTCAAACTGTGGCTCGCAGCCCACCACATAAGCCACCACACCACCAGGGCACCTGGTAAGGAAATAATGCACTTCTTAAATTAAACCCACCTGTTCTCTTCTGTTTACTATCTTTCTTTGTGATTTGTGGCTTCATGTTTCAAAGAAACGATAATTTTCCTAAGATACGTCATGACTAGGAGATTTAAAATTCTTTATATCACATGCAGGGTTGTGGCTTACTGTAATATTGGATAACGCCCCCCCCCCCAAAAAAAAAGAGCAAAGGAATAACAAGTGCATTTATTTTACTAAAATTCCAATCATGGTATTATCTCTAGAGATTATTTTGCCTTGTTTTTTAACCTTTTCTACATTGAACATATATCACAAATATACTCAGCATATGGAATGTATGATGATTAATTCTCACCATTCTTGCTGCTATTGTTAGGGATAATCAAGTAGGTTCTAACACACAGGAACTGCATATGAGGGAGCAAACGGTTGCCCGCTTTGTGCCATCCTCACAACTGCGGCTGTATTTGAGTCCATTGTGGCAGCCACTAGGTCAATCCGTATCCTTGAGAATCTTTTTTTTGTTTCTCATGATGTCCTCCTGCAAGGACTGGTCCTTTCTGATAACATGTACCACGTATGTGAGACCGAAGTCTTGCTACCCTTACTCCTAAGAAGCATTCTTTTTTTTTTT
>NW_022103896.1:44920899-44932944 GCF_000313985.2 Echinops telfairi | reverse complement strand
TTGTTGCTTCTGAGCTTGATGGCCGCTTGATTACCTTCAAGCCTTTAAGACCCCAGACGCTATACTTTTTGATAGCCGGGCACCATCAGCTTTCTAAGAAGCATTCTTGCTGTACTTTTTCCGAGACAGATTTGCCTGTTCTTGTAGTCCACGGTATATTCAGTATTCTTTGCCAATACTGTAATTCAAAGCTATCCATTGGGGGTGGGATTGTTTATTCATTGTCCAGTTTTGGAATGCGTATGAATGTTGCTATTGTTGTTATTGTTATTGTTGTTAGGTTCTGTTGAGTTGATTCTGACTCAAATTGGCATCCTCTAGGTACTAGTCATTTCTGATAACATGTCCAATGTATAAGAGATGATATTTTGACACCTCGCTTCTAAGGAGCATTTTGGCTATGCTTCCAAGACAGGTTTGTTTATTCTGGTAGGCCAATGTAATTTCAATATTCTTTGCCAACAACCTAATTTATATGCACTAACTCTTCTCCCTCAGTCCTCCTGATTCGTTCTCCAGTTTCCACATGCATATGAGGCAAACATGTTCTTGGGCCATGGGAATTACAGCCTGAAAAGTAATATTTTCCCCTTCAACACATATTTGCCTAGTGCAATAAATTATTTGATTTCTTGACTGCATGTGAATAAGGACTCTAAGAACTCACACCCTGAAAATTGCAAATCCCTTGCATTTGGATAGCTTGTATTTAAAGTTTGAAAAGTCAAAAGTGCTTTCCTATTTTGACTTCACAAATGCCCTGGGAGATTAAAAAAAAAAAGAGCAATTATTAAGCATCAAAATTTTTCATAACTGGGCCAATAAGCAACATCAAAATAAATGGATGGAAAATTGCTGTTGTTAATAATTTAATTTTGCTTGCATCTGTAATCAACATTCATGGAAGCAGCAGTCAAGAAAACCCTTCAGGACCAGTGGTGAGAGTAGCGATACCTGGAGGGTGGAGGGAAGGTGGGGTAGAAAGGGGGAACAGATTACAAGGATCTACATATAACCCCCTCCCTGGGGGACAGACAACAGGAAAGTGGGTGAAGGGAAACATTGGACAGTGTAAGACATGACAAAATAATAATAATTTATAAATTATCAAGTGTTCATAAGGGAGGGAGTGGGAAGGGAGGAGAAAAATGAGGAGCTCATACAAAGGGCTCAAGTAGAAAGAAAATGTTTTGAGAATGATGAGGACAGTAAATGTACAAATGTGCTTGGCACAATGGCTGGCTGGCTGGATTGTAATAAGAGTTGTACTAGCCCCCAATAAAATGACTTTTTAATAAAAAAAAAAAAGAAATCTCATGGTATTGGGCAAATCTGCTGCATAAGACTTCTTTAAAATGTTAACGAGCATTTGAGGATTAAGATATGCTAGGCTCAAGCCATACTATCGTCTATTGTCTTATACGTGTGTGAAAGTTGGACAGGGAATAAGGAGGCCGACCAGAATAAACAAACCTGTCTTGGAAGTATAACCAGAATGCTTCTTAGAAGCGAGGTGTCAAGATCTCGTCTCTTATACATTGGACATGTATAATAACAGCAATAGCAACATCCATGCGTATAAAGCCAGAACTGTTTGGACATGTTATCAGAAATGACTAGCACCTAGAGGACACCAATTTGAGTCAGAAGCAACTTGGCAGAACCTAACAACAATAACGAGTAAACAAACAGTTCTGTCTTGAAGTGCAGGCGAGTGCTCCTTAAAATCAAAGCTGGTGGGACTTTATCTCACGTATTTTGGACATGATACCAAGAGACACCAGTCCCTGGAAAAGTGCACCATGCTTGGTAGAGTAGAGGGTTGGAGAAAAAGAGGAAGATCCTCTGTAAGATAGATTGACTCAGTGGTTGCAACAATAGACTCAACAACAAATTGTGAGAATGAGGACGAAGCAGGCAGGTGCAGTCGTGCTATTGTCCCAATGGCCGTGCCTGTGCTCTTCTGGATCACTTTTCTCTGCAATGGGTGTAAATGCAGCTCTCTTTCAGTCCATTGGCTAAGTATCCGTCTTTCCAATTCCCTGGCCTAGATGAGTAAATGCTTCCAGTGCTTCAACAGCTGGTTGAAACATTTCCGTTGGTGTTTTGTCCTTTCCTGGAGCCTTCTTTGTGGCTAATGCCTCCAGTCTCACTAAGTACCATCGGTTCTTGATCGTATGCTATCTTTTAAAGTGGTTGAGTAGCGACAAGTTCTTTTTGCTGCAGTGACCGTGTCTTCTTGCCATGTTCTCTTGATGCTTCCTGCGTCGTGCAATAGTTTGCCCAGAACGGACTTCACTATTAAAATTGAGGCTTAATTTTTTCTTCAGTCTTTTTCAGCTTGAGATATGCTCACTGAATTCTTCCTTTTTGCTTTTCTAATTCTAGGCCTTTGCACATTTCACTCAAATACTTCACTTTGTCCTCTCGTGCTGCCCTTTGAAGTTTTCTATTCAGCTCTTTTACCTCAGCATTTCTTTCATTTGCTTTAGCTACGCTACACTGAAGTGCAAGGTACAGACATTCATTTTGATGTTTTCTTTATTTCCTGTTTTATAAATGAGTTTTTATTTCTTCATGTGTGATGTTCCAGGTAAGCCCAGCCTCATTTTGGCTGCTGCTAGTGCGCTTCCCCACCCTCTCTTCCCACAGATGCAGTCCATTTGACTCCTGTGCATTCCACGTGGAGAAGCCAACCTACGTGGGCAACATTTATGCTGTTGGAAAAAAGGTATTTGCAATGAAGAAGTTGTTGGTCTTGCAAAATTCTATCATGGGCTTTTCAAATAGTTTCTATCACGAAGGCCACATTTTCCAACTACCGTTCCATCCTTTTTGTTTTCAACTTTCCCATTCCAATCACCAATAATTAACAGGGCATTTCAGACTGGAAAAGTGGGCAGAATTCTTCAATGTCTTCATCACTAGCTTTAGGGGTTGGTGTGTAAATTTAAACAGCAGTTATATTAACTGGATATCCTGGTATGTGTGTGGATATTATCACAGACAGCTTTATAGATCAAGATAAAGTCTACTTGGAAGATGGAGGTGACATCATCCTTCTTCAACTGGTCATTCTCAGCATAGCAAGCCACATCATTATCTGATTCAAAATTGTGCTCCATTTCATTTTTACCACTTGAAATTTTCATAGATTCAAGGTTCATCATGCCACTTTCCAATTATGAATAACTATTTGCGGCTGTTAATTCTGATTTTGAATCATGCTCCATCAACGAATAAAGGCTCTGAAGACTTCAGTCCATCCATGTCATTTTAATTGACTCTACTTTGAGAAGGCATCGCTTCCAGAGTCATCTCTTGAGTGGATCTTCTGACCTGAGAGGCGCTCCTTCCAGAATGGTATCTGACAAGGGTCCTTTGCTATTGGTAAAATCTTCAATATATCTGAAAATGTTTCATTCGTATTTATAAGTGTTTCAATAACTAATCCTCCCAATAGGGACAGCCTTTGCCATAGTCCGTTCTCAGTCTGGACGCTCCGCTGAAACCTGCTCCTCTTGGGTGACCTGGCTGGCCTTGGAAATCCCAGTGACACCGCTTCCAGCATCACAGGGGCACACAAGCCACCACAGTGCGACAAACTGACAGGCAAGTGGTAAATCTATATCTATGTCCATGTCTCTCTCTCTCTCTCTCATATATGTATTTCCTTGGATGGCACAAATTTTTGTGCTCTTCTTCTAACTTGAAGGTGGGCAGTTTGAATCTACCCAGCAGCACAGCACAGGACTCGCTCTTGGTCTGCTCCCATAAAGATTTCAACCAAGAAAACCCTATGCAGCAGTTCTCTGTAACCCGAGTCACCGTAGATCAGAATCAAGCCAATGGCAACAGGTTTGGTTTTGAGATCTAAATTGAGTAACTTGCTCTAAGGTTTCGCAGTGGTTTGATCAAAGATTTGGGACTAGAATGTTTGCAGACGGAGGGTTCTTAGGTCTACAAATGTCTTAAATCTCTAAAAATTCACTTCTGCAGTGGAGTGCATTTGATTGATATGTTCAGACATCATTTTAAAATTGACCCCAAATGTTAAACACGAGCGGGACATGTTTTACTGCTTTAAATTATTTATTTGGTTTGCAGTTTTCACATTCTTTAAATAAAATATAAATGTCAAAGAAGCACATAGGAGCTGGTACCAATCCAAGGTTATTACAGAGTTGTATGCACATGAAGTATAGTAAACCTCTGTCCCATGGTTTTCGGGTCAGTTCTGACTCCCAGCAGCCCTGTAGAACATATAGATCTGTCCCCTACGGCGTCAAGCCTGTGGCCTTTACAGAAGCAGCCTGTCACACACCTCTTTCCTGTGTGGTGGTAGGGGGGCTTCAACCCTAAACTTATTAGTAAAATACTAATATTTTCTTAATAAAAATAATAATATAGATAGCAGTGACACAGTTGGGGATCTTTCTCCTCAAACTCTTCTATAGTGAATATCCTTCAAATGCCAACCTACTCACCAGTCTTATCAGCCACTCCCTTCCACGCCCTCCTTGGGGACTTCGAACCCCAAGCTTTCTTGTCCTCCTGGTTTTGCATTCACGGAACTCCCCACTTGGCACAAAGCCTGGCCCAGAGTAAATGGACGATTGATATTTGCTTAATGAGGTGGGTTGAGATTGTCCTTCCTCATCTAAACTTCTACGCCGACATCTAACCATGTCATTCACTTGTTGAAGAAGCACTCACTGCCATGCTTGCTGTTTGCGCAAACACTACAGCCCAGCACCAAGGGGAAGAACATCCTCACAACTGGACTAATTAATAAGCAACCAGTGGAGAAAAGTTTGAGGCTGCCGATTTTATTTTACGTGGATCCAAAATCAATGCTCATGGAAGCAGCAGTCAAGAAACCAAACAACAGATTGCACCCAGCAAATCTGCTGCTAAAGTCCTCTTGGGAGTGTCAAAAAGCAAAAATGTTACTTTGATGACGAAAATGTGCCAGATTTGAATGAGTTTCAGTTGCTTCTTGTCTAGGTGAAAGCTAGACAAGGAATAAGGGAAGACAGAAGAACTGAAGCCTTAAAATCAGGGGTAGGGAACATCCAAGGGCCAAAATCAAAGAAACAAACTCAGGACCATTGAGTCGGTGCCAATTCATCACGACATACGGGACAGGTAGACCTGCTCCTGTGAGTTTCTAAGGCTGTAGCTCTTACAGGAGTAAATAGAAAGCCCGTCTTTCTCTGGCAGAGTAGCTGGTGGTTTTGAACTGCTGACTGTGCAGTTAGCAGCCCAACATGTAACCACTATGCCACCAGGGCTACTGTAGTCCATCTAAGGTCTGAGAAATCATCAATACTAGCTAATGTCACATGCCTCACCAAAAAGAAGCAGTTCCAGCCATCACGTTAAACAAGTTAGATGTTTTACTAGTATGGACTGAGAACACTGTTATAAATATCCAAATGGTCCTTGGCAGAAAAAAAGATTCCCAACCCTTCCTTAAATCATGGCGTTGATGAAGAATTTTGAAAATGCCATGGGCTGCCAGAAAAAGATGGAAATCTCTTTTGAAAGTAGTACAGTTTGAATGCTTCTGGGAGCAAAGATGGCGAGACTTCATCTCACATATTTTAGACATGTTATCAGATGGGATTGGGTTTGGGCCCAGAGTAAAGGACACGAGGTTTATAAAGTTGAGGGTCAGAGAAAACGAGGAAGCTCCTCAGTGAGAAGGATTGATACACCGGCTGCAACACCGGTCTCAAGCATAACCACGGTTGTGAGCATGGTGCAAGATTAGGTAGTGCGTTTCCTTCTGTTGCATATATGGGTTCCAGGAAGGTGGAATAGACTCTGAATCAACAAACAACAGTGACACTGTATGCACCAAATACTGTGCTAAGCATTCAGTCACTACAACGAGACCCCAGGGAGCCTGTCGTTATGGAGCTAAGATCTTAATGCACCTCCTTCATGAAATCTGCCCTGTTTTCCACTCACAAGTGTTTCCCTCCTAAGGGTCCTCCTGCTCTCTATTCCAACCAAACCAAACTCACAATCATCCATTTGATTCCCACTGTGGTACTTACATAATCTGTTGTCAACTTGAGACCATGAAGAGTGAAAGGGATGGGGTTTCGCCTGTCAATCAAGTCGCAGCTTGGTGACCTCATTTGGAGGTGCTAAGATGATAACTAGCTTGCTAGAAGCGGGACACACACTCACTCCCTGTGAGACATTTCTGTTGACAAGCCACATGGATCTATGCTGATGGCAGCCAGAGCCTTGGAGCTGAAGGAGCCACGTGCAGATGTTTCCATTAAGATGCTTCCACTGCCACTGGATCACATGCCAACACTAAGAAGTTTCCACTGCCACTGGATCCACAAGACTTTCCACCCACTGGCCTGTGATCTTCCTGCACTCGGCGTCATTGCATGTGTTGCTTGAGTCTGAAGAGGAATTTACAGACTGGTACTGGACATATGGGTTAATATCAGACTTACGGATTTGATCTGGACTGGGCTGGAATATACAATTACTCTTTATATAAAGCTCTTTCCTATACACAGATGAGTGTCTATGAATTTGTTTCTCTAGTCTACCCAGACTAACACATTAAGGTACCAGGAATAGGGTTCGAACTCACACAGACATATGCCCATTGGATCCATGCCTAGCCACCCTATCGAGGGTTTCCATAAATCTTTATGGAAGCAGACAGCCTCATTTTTCTCCTGAAGAACAGCTGGTGGGTTTGAACTGCCTACTTGTAGTTCGCAGTCCGGTGCTTACCCAACAGCACCACCAGAGCTCTTTTGCTCTCTCTTGGTACCTCTGAGGTCACCATCTTGCTCCGCAGTCTATTTCTTTATCATTTATTTACCTGTCTAAGAGACCACTTGTACTGGAAAATAAAATCCCTTCAGGGCAGGGACCTAACTTTAATTTGTTAAATCTCCCATGGCTCTTTGCACTATGCCTTGTATATCAAAAGCCCTCGGTAAATGTTTGCTGGATTCTAATGCTATTGTGGAGTAGCCCTGGGTGCAAACAGTGACTGGGCTGCTAACTAACAGGCTGATGGTTGGAACCTACCCAGTGGCTCCATGGGAGAAAGACCCTAAAGGTTTTACTTTGTCACAAGGGATTATTAAGACATGGAGTCAACTAGACAGCACACACATACACACTTTCCATTGTCTGACACTGATTGGAGTCCCTGCATGGTGCGAGCTGCTAATGCACTCACTCCGCAGACAAAAAGTTGAAGATTGAATCTAGTCCATCCAGAGGTGCCTCGGGAGAAAGACCTGGTGATCTACTTCCCAAAGCTCAGCCACTGAAAACCCTATGGAGCACGGTTCTCTTCCGACCCAGCTGGGGCTGCCAGGAGTTGAAATCGGCTTGATGGCAATAAGTTTTAACATTGATGTGCGATTAATCTGGTCTCATCTGTGTGAAAATTCAGAACAAACAAACCGTTCAAGAAAATTAATTTGAAATATGAAGATCTGCTCTGATGCAAAGTAATAGGATTTTATTGATGACAAAGCTGTTATTGTTTTTTAAAAATACACTAACAGGTTTATGCTCAGTAAATATGCTCTGAATTGGCTGAACTAGAACATCTTCTTTTGAACTGATTTTTGAAAACTCCTTCAGCCTTAATTTAAGTGGAATGATCAAAAAGCAAAATAAAATATTGATTTAAGTCTGATGCTCATACAAGTCACCATTTGGGTTTTCTTTAGTGGAATCTAGAAAGTAAAAGCATAAGTCCACTTATATTTTATCTTGTTACTTATACTTAATCTTATCACTTACAGACTGGCTTCCAGCAAGAAAAAATATGTATATAATCATTTTCTAGTCTGATGCCTAGGATTCCATTGTATATTGGAGAACAAATGTAACACATGATGCAGTTGTTCAGAACAGGAACCCTGGGGTTTAAACTGGCTTCGTGGATGTCTGGTCCCTCCAGCTAACTAGCTGTGTGACTCCTGTGCTATCGTTTACTCGTTTGTAATGCAGGCCTAGTATAGTCTTTTTACCTTTGACTGTTATAGCATTCGATGAGTTAATATTTATAGCAGTGTTTGCCAAATTAAAAAAAATTCATTCTTCCACCCAAGTTGATCATTTCCAGCTCTTGGGACCCCCTGAGAATACTCAAGAATCAGCCTTCGTAGGAGCATCCCGGTGAAACAGCAGCCAGGCAAGGCCTCTACTGAGTGAGCCAAGGCAAAGTGCACTACGGGTAGGATCATGGCGGAAGAGGACTTTGGCCTTTCAAACAGGTCTTGATTATATTTCTCCTTTGCAGGGACACAATTCACTGACAAATATCATTGCCTGGTTAAGATGGTTGCATAGTTAGAATGATGCTGGGGGAAAACATAGTTTTATAACCAACATTGTCTAAAAAAAAGCCAGCCATATATATACATTTGAGATACGCTCCTTAAAACACCTCTTAAGAAGTTTTGAAATTGACTTCCGGATAATGCTGGGACATTTTAGGTGAATTACCTGAAATAGTTGAGCCAACCATCTGCCTGGAACTTCTACCACGTGTCAGGGTTTCTCTCAGGTTAACTCAACTCAACACCAAGGCTTGGAGTCAATTCTGACTCAGTGAGTGGCCTGAGGGACCAAGTAGAAGTGCCTCCTAGAATTTCCTAGACGGTGATGTTTATGGGATCAAATCATGGGGTCTTTTCTCCCACGGAGCAACTTCTGTGTTCAAACCGCTGACCTTTTGGCAACCAGTTGACTTTTAACACTGGGGCCCCTGGAGCTCCTGCCCCCTCAGGTACAAGAACTAAAGTCGGGCAGTTTCCATGACAACCGTCTGAGTAGCCAAACGTATCCTTGTTGTCACAGGCCAAAGGTTTTGAAAATAAAAGCCAGGAAGGAGTTGGAAAAAAAGACCTCGGTCCCCTAAATGTGGGAGCCATCTCACCTAGAAGACATTGCCACCCCCACTCACTCCAACTGTGGAGACCAAGCCTGCTGGCTGTCCTGGCTTAAGGAGTTGTCCTTGTTTAATTGACCGTGGTCCAGAAAACACTGGAATCGCTCCCTACCGTAAATCTGGATCCAGCCAGGACAGGAACACAAAGGCCTGCTACCTCATTTGTCATGCACAGTACTGAGACGTTTATGAAAACTCAGGTCCTGATCTCTTGTAAGAAACCCTGTGAAATAATCTTACCATAGTGAATGATGGGGGAGTGTGGATGGAGACCCAAAGCCCATTTGTAGGCCACTGGAGATCCCCTTGCAGAGGGGTCTCCAGGAGGAGACGAGCCAGTCAGGGTGCGATGTAACAATGATGAAAACTATAACTTTCCTCTAGTTCCTAAATGCTTCCTCCCCACCCCCACTATCATGATCCGAATTCTACCTTGCAAGTCTGGCTAGACCAGAGGGTGTACACTGGTACAGATAGGAACTAAAAATACAGGGAATCCAGGGTGGATGATCCCTTCAGGACCAGTGGTGTGAGTGGCGATACTGGGAGGGTAGAAGGAGGGTAGGTTGGAAAGAGGGAACCGGTTATAAGGAACTATATGTGACCTCCTCCCTGGGGGACAGACAACCAAAAAGTGGATGAAGGGAGACGTCGGACAGGGCAAGATATGACAAAATACCCATTTATAAACTATCAAGGGCTCATGCTGGAGGGGGGAGCGGGGAGGGAGGGGAAAAATGAGGACCTAATGTCGGGGGTTTAAATGGAGAGAAACGATGTACAAATGCGCTTTACACAATTGATGTGTGTATGGATTGGGATAACAGTTGTATGAGCCCCTAATAAAATGTTAAAAAAAGAAGAAAAAAAAAAGAAGTCTTGCCCAGGGTCATACGGCCTAGCTGATGTCCTTAATTTTACATTATTCTCCCACCCAAAGCAAGGATATCCCTGATTACAAGACCTGAGTACGAAAGAGCTCTGGTGGCACAGTGGTTAAGCAGCGGGCTGCTAACTGGACCCATAACCATCCGCTCCGCGGAAATAAAGACCGGGCCATCTGCTCCCATCAAGGTTTCAGCCTGAAACCTTCCTGTGTCCCGGGCAAGTCTCCTCTGACCGGTAGGCTCTCCGGGAGTCAGCACCAATGCAGTGGCGCCCAGGAACAGCTACTTCCCCCGTTATGTATCATCCCCCAAACACCAAAGAAATTCACCCTGTGGCTGCTCGCCTTCAGATGGTGACGTGACTCTCCCTTCTCTAAGGCGAGGACTGTGTGCACCACGCGGGTTAGTGATTACCTGGCAAGCCATTCTGTGTCGCTGCTCATCTCCCTCTCACCTCACCAGTGACATCCCTCTCAGCAGTCTACCATTTTTCACTTAAGCTTGGGAACTCAGGTTTGGACTGTGGAAGCTGCTGCCATTCCCAAAAAGAAGTAGCAGAGGCAGCGCTTTATTATTCCGTTATTATGCATGCAATGCCCTGGGCGACCTTCAAAGGTTCATTGATTCTCCCGTTGGGCACCAAAGACCTCCAAAAGTCTACAAGGAAGCTTTAGACCCTCTAGTCATTTCTCCAGTTATCTGAGGAATGACGGGGGATCTCTGGGTCCCCAGGTCTCCAAACCTGCATGTTTACACACAGTCGTTGATTTTGTTTTCACCTTGTCAAATGGAGCTAAGTGATAGGCAAATCTTAGGTAGAGTCTGTCACTGCTCATTCTTTCTGTAAATGACAAAGCATCACGGGCCTTCAATCAAAACAATTCACCAGGCACCAAGGTGCCAACTTGCATCTCCACAGAACAAAGAAGGCCTGGAAGTGGAGGGCACAGCACAGTGTGTTTTAAAATCTCATAGAGGGTTTAGGCAGGAAAGGATTCCCAGGAGCAGAATTCATTACAGCACCAAGACCAAACCACCGCAAAGACCCTGTGTGTGTCATTTGTTTCACCACAGCATTATATATTGCTAAGGGCAGCATAACTGACAAGGCTAAATATGCAGAAAGATCCAATTAAAAGCTTTCTCACAGCATTGCTCATTACATGTGGAGATAAATCACACCCATCTTTTTCCTGACTCAAAATTACCTGGTACCAATTACCTTTCTTAGTGTTTAGGAAATCACAGGAGGGTTTGACCAATTTATACTCTTGATAAATTAGAGACCCAAACAAAGCAGCCATTCATAAGCTAGAAACAATCAGCCAGGCATAAAACTCAGGCTGATGAGGACTCTGCCTGACAATGGGGATGGGCAAGTGGAAGATGCCGTTTTAGAATTGAGAGGGAGGGAGGGAGCAAGGGAGAAATATGCACTCAGCCATCACCAAGACTCATGTACATGTAAGCCATTTTGTTTTCTTTCCTAAAACTTGGTGTTGCAGATCTACCAGCCTTTTGGCATATGAAAATCCAGGCCTCTCACACATGCACAGTTGGAATTGATTATTTATTCATCATAATACCCATGGGGGGATGTCATGAGTCAGAAGTAACTCAAAGGCAATAAACAACACTTGATGGCTAACCAAAAAGTTGGCAGTTCGAGTCCACCCAGAGACACCTTACATAGGTTCCCAAATTTATTTGGCCTACTGCCCCATTTTCAGGGGAAAAAAAATTATTTACTCATGGCCTCACCTGGCAAACTTTTGTACTAAAGCCCATAATCTGGGATAAAGTGTAGGCATCTGCTTTTGCAGACCTTCTGGATTATTCTACAGGCCCTGAGGATTCCACTTTGAGAAACATTTCTAAGGCTTGGAAGAAAGACCTAGCAAAAATCAAGTGTTGAAACCAGTGGAGCATAGTTCTACTTCACATACATGAAGTCACATGTGTCCTGACTGACACCATAGCACCTGGGTTGGATTTTTGTTTGTTTTTGTCTTTTGGATGTTTTAATGAATGACTTTGGAGTGGGGTAGATGGACTCATGGGAAGACAAATGTATCTCTTAAAAATCAGCAAACAAACAAAATAACCATTTTGTCAAGCAAATGTGGTGGAGAAAGCTGATGGTGCCCAGCTATCAAAAGATATAACATCTGGGGTCTTAAAGGCTTGAAGTTAAACAAGTGG
>NW_022103896.1:44897641-44920177 GCF_000313985.2 Echinops telfairi | reverse complement strand
AAACAAACAGAAACCTCATTGCTGTTGAATCCATTCTGACTCATAGTGACCCCACAAGGCCGAACACAACTACTTCTTCGGGTTTTTAAAACTTTAAATTGCTACAGGAGCAAAGAGCCTCAACATTCTCCCACAGAACAGCTGGTGGGTTCAAACTGCCAACCTAGAGGTTACCAGTTCTGTATGTAGCCCACTATGCCACCAGGACTTCTGGTGGTTCCCCTAGGGGACTTACAATGTATACCGAACTCACTGCTATCAAATTGATTCCAACTCTTACTAAAGAAAAGGTTGGCAAGCTATCAGGAGAATTTTGAGAAATGTGTTCGTAGTCATTTCTGGTTGGTCTTTGTTCCCCGTAGTACTCTCTCAGATTGAGCAAGGGAAGGATCAGGGGAGAGCAAGCCTCTCATGGGTCTTAGAGGACACCACAGCCTTGAGTGGAGGGTGGACTAGAGTGGTCAAAGAGAAGGACACCAGACATGGGCATGTGGATGGTCATCCCACTGGGTGCTTCTCTGATGACCCAAGCAGGTCTCTGCAGTACACAGGTTTATAGCTCAGAAGAGCGGCAAGGGGAGGACTGCTGTCCTCCATGTTTAACAACAAAAAAATGTTTTAATTGTTTTTTAGGTGAAAGTTTGCACCCCTGATCAGATTCAATAATCGATAGACAAATTGTTCTATAACATTGGTCATGATCCCCGCAGTGTGTCAGCCCTCTTTCCTGTGCGGATCCCATCCATCCAGTTTCTCTGACCCTCCTTGCCTTCTCCTCTGTGTAAATGTTGACCATTTGGTCTCGTTGGTTGATTGTTTCAACAAACACATGGATGTTATTGTTTATTTTATAAGCCAATCTAGTATTACCTAGTTGAAAATTACTAAAAAAAGACCAGACTCTCAGCCATTGGGTCAATGTGAACTCACAGTGACCCTGTTGAGCAGAGGAGAGCTGCCTTTTGGGTTTCCAAGGCTGCGCATCAGTCCAGGGGAGGAAAGCGTCATCTTTCTCCCACACAGTGGCTGGTAGACTTGAGCCGCCACATAAAACAAATAACTCATGACCGTCCTCTATAGTTGGCAAAACAATATCACAGGGGGTTTTCAAAGATAAAGGAGAGGATGAGAATTATGATTTCTAGTCAAAAGCAACTGAATTATTTTAAGAGAAATTAAATTTTCTTAGGACCACGTGCATAAACACCAAGTGTGACTTAGTCTGTTAATTTTGTGAGCATTCAACTTTAGTGTAATGAACACCTCAACCGCTGGGAGAGTGTCTGTTTTTAATTAAGGTACTATCTCTTAAAGACACATACCATTTGTTTGTTCTCATTAATTAAAAAAAAAGATAAAATATTCCCCTAGCAAAATTCAGTGCCTCTTTCCTTGTTTATATAATCAATGAAGAGGATACAGAACTAGTCCCACTACACATTTGACATTAAGGATGTCTGAGTGAATGTGGTTTTATAAACCTGTACACATCTCCTTGGGGAAACAACTCATAGCAGCCCTTTGTAGCATTTCTGAGGCTATACATCATTAAGAGAAGGAATAGCCTCGTCTTTCTCCTCCCGGGGGGGCTGGTAGACTTGAATGGCTGACATGCAGTTAGTATCTGGAAGCTGAGCCATCAGCACCACCAGGGTTCTTCTAAACGTACTTATCTGTAGACTTTGGAGAAAGAAACATGACCTTTCAGCTACCCCTCTCAGCATTTTCTCTTGGCATGGTAGCAAAGTGGGGATTTTCTTTTTCTAGAAAGCGCCTTTGACAACAGAACAAGAGTTGGCCTTGCTGCCAGCAAATAGCTGCTTTTTCTAAGAGAAGGGAAGAAGTACTAGCAACATAACCTTCGCCTTGAACAGCAGTGACTTTTCTAAGCTGTCATCTTATAGAGTGTCCAAGGATGCTGCCCCACAACTGAATGCTTCTAGACGAACCTGAGAGGGGCTTGGAGTCCCAGTGGTGCAAACAGTTAATTTGCTTGGCTGCTAATGAGAAGTTCAAGTCCACAAAGGCACACCTTAGAAGAAAGGCTAACCATATACTTTTCAAAAATTAGCCATCGTGTGATCACGAGATGTCGAAGGGATCAGGTATCAGGCATCAAAGAACAAAAAATAAAATCATTGTGAAGGAGGGGGGTGTGTAGATTGAGGTCCCAAGACCCATCTTTAGGCAACTGGACATCCTCTAACAGAAGGGTCGTGGGGAAGAGATGAGCCTGTCAGCGTGCAGTATAGCAATGATGAAACATACAACTTTCCTCTAGTTCCTAAATGCTTCCTCCCCTGCCCCCTCCTACTATCATGATCCCAATTCTTCCTTACAAATCTGGCTAGACCAGAGGGTGTACACTGGTACAGATAGGAACTGGAAACACAGGGAATTCAGGGCGGATGATCCCCTTCAGGACCAGTGGTGAGAGTGGCGATACCAGGAGGGTGAGGGAAGGTGGGGTAGAAAGGGGAAACTGATTACAAGAATCTACATATAACCTCCTCCCTGGGGGATGGACAACAGAAAAGTGGGTGAAAGGAGATGTCAGACAGTGTAAGATATGACAAAATAAAAATAATTTATAAATTATCAAGGGTTCATGAGGGCGGGGAAAGCAGGAGGGAGGGGAAAAATGAGGAGCTGATACCAAGGGCTCAAGTAGAAAGCAAATGTTGTGAGAATGATGATGGCGACAAATGTGCAAATGTGCTTGACACAATGGATGGATGGATGGATTGTGATGAGTTGTACAAGGCCCAATACAATGTTAAAAAAATGTAGCCCTTGACAACTCTGTGAATCTAAGTTCTTCTCTGACACACATGGGGTCATCATGAGCAAAAATCTACTTACTGGCAACTTGCTTGTCTGTGTGAGGGGCTTTTGAAGGACACTTATTAGAAAGGCAAAATGCAATCATTTTGTTCTCTCTTATATGATTGTATCCCGCTTCCTTAATATAATATTAGTTGCTGTCTTATGGAATTAGAGATATATAGAGTTACTTTTTTTATAGAGTTACTAAAGCACTACTGAGCTGGTTTTGTGGTTTGCTTTTCCCCTGGAGAATGAAGCAGCAATATCTCACTTTGACCTGAGCCTCTACTTGAACCCTCATGAAAGAGAGCTCCCCTCAATTAAGTGTCTATTATATGACCATGTGCTGAGTTCTTTAAAAGCTAGTCTAATTTAATTCTTACAGCTACCCAGTGAGGCCAGCGTCTCTATTTTATAGATGGGAAAATCAAGGTTCAGGAGATCTGAGCAACATGCTCTCTGCCTGGCCATATAGTAATATCATAAAGCTCACCTAGCCCATGTGTCTAGACCAAAACTCCTCTCCACTCTAAAACCTCACTCAGCCAAGGGCTCCTTCTGCTTCCTGGTGAGAGCTGAAAGCCGTCCATTTTCCTTGTCATCTGAGCATGTGCTGTTTTTCCCTCACGCTATGTCTCACTTGCTCTAAACACTTTTGAGGAGGAAGAAAATCAAGAGAACACCAGAGATTTCATTAATCCTTTCAATCTCCCACCCTGTATCCCCATCACAGAGGTCGAGTATCCCCAGCAAGTCATCTCCTACAAATGAATCAGAAGAAAGAGCTGAGATGCTGGAAGCAGGGATTGGACTTTTGGTCATCTGGCACCTGCTACATTTACCATCTTTCTGCTGGCAAGCATGGTGCTTTTATATTCTAACAAATAGAGCAGACATAAATGGCACTGGGTTTTTTTAACATCTAAAGATAAGCATTTGCTAGCAAGTGGTGTATTCACCAACAAGACCCAAAGCTGGCCAACACACACACAGCAAGCCTTCTTCTTTTCCTGATTGGGAAGTGATTTCTCTCTGCCTTCAATTCTTATCCCAGGACTTTGGGGGGGGGGGAGTGGGGAGCTTCTTTTCACCTTGGTGCTTCCTCTCCCCAGCGGTGTCCCATGCGATGTTTAATCTTAAACTGAATCGTATCATCTAAGAAGTTCGTGAAAATCGCAGTCTTTCAAGATGGCATTTGAAAGCTGTCACATTTTGTGAAAATGAAAGTCCAAACCCGATTTCTGTAATACCAAGTGTCTCAAATCATCTTAAGGCTAGACTCCTATAAATTGTCGTCACAAAGAAGGTGTCTAGCATATGTCAAAACACCAGAGAACCCAATCTTTCCTTTAATCCCACGACCAAACTGGATTCGATCAAATCCACTCCATCAAATGAATTTCTGAACTACAGCTCGCTGCCGGCAAGTCTCATCAGAAGCGTAGCAGCCCAGTAGGCGAGAGCGGAACGGTCTCTGTGGGAGACTGTGGCTTTTGTGGGAGAATCAAGCCTCATCTTACTTCCATTGTGAAATATAGATTTATAAAATTCCATTTCAAAAGCTCAAGACATTGTGTCCCATAAGTAAAACTGATCATAGCAAGAACAAACGACCCTTCTGTGGAAACACCTTCCCACCGCGTGCGCACATACACACACACACCATTTGTATTGTTCTCAAAGAAAAATGTTATCAACACAGTTAAGACATGCCAGTCCTTACCTTTCTGTAAGCAAATAGCAAAATGGCTGTTAAAACCTCCTTGCATCCATTCGGTTGCTGAGACTTGAGTATGTCCTGTGACTCACTCAGTCACCCTCCTCTGCTTCCCGGGCCTCTCCCTCCACCCTCAGTCAAACATTAACCACAATTGTTCTTTATCCATTTCAGCATCAGAAGTCATAAAGGGTCTCATTACAGTCATTCCCTGGAAGAAATGGGTTCATGCCAAAGGAAGTTAATTCACATCTACTACATCTCGAAGCAGGTTTTTAAAATGTTGGATGTCGATTAAAACATCAGAAGACCAGGATATGTTAATGGGGAAAGTATCTGAGTCTCCAAGTGTCTGTAGAGCGTGAGTGACATGAGCTCGAAGGCAGTTTTATCCATAGTTTCCATTCCCCAAACCTAGTACAGTGTCTGCACGGAAGACACAATCAACAAATATTTGTGTGCTGGCATCGCACAAGGCAGGCCCCAGTGCTTCAGTTCATTGATAACCAGCCAGAGACACCATAAATGACTCAGAAAATACAGCAATGTTATCGTCAGGCCCCACCTGCTTTGGAAACCGAAGTGTTCCTTTCAAAGTCTACAGGAAACGGCCACCTTTCCCCCAAAGACAAACCAGCTCTCTTTTACTTTTTCACAACTCAGAGAATGGAATCACCTAAGAGCAATGTATCATTCTTTTCGTTCAAAACGAGGTCTCTGGTTAAAAACAAAAGCTGGTGTCTCCAAATTTCGAAGCCCAGGTCTCTATTAGTCAACCGAATCTGACCTCCAGATGTCCGTGATCGAGGATCCACACCAAACACGGCTATCAATGTCAATTCAGTGTCCAAGTGTCTCCTCCCTTAGCTCTTTGTCTGTCTGTTTTCTGGTGCTTATTTCTGGGCTTCTCCAGAACTGGGGGTGTTTTCCACTTATCCTCTAGCTGTGTGGGGGATACAGTAAAGGCACAAGAATGCAGTCCAGTCTCTAAATCAGCGGTTCTCAACCTGTGGGTCACGACCCCTTTGGGGGTTGAAAGACCCTTTCACAGGGATCACCAATTCATAACAGTAGCAAAATGACAGTGATGAAGTCACAACAAAATAATGTTATGGTTGGGGGGTCACCACAACACGAGGAACTGTATGAACGGGCCGCGGCGTTAGGAAGGTTGAGAACCACTGCTCTAGATGGATTCCCTCTTTCCTAGATCCCATGAGACACCTAAGCATTGTTCTAAGCCACTAGTGGGAATAGAGCTCATTTGTTTTTGTTGTCAAATAAGCTCTGACTTATAGCAAACCCATGTAAACAGAACAAAACACTGCTAATTCTTCTCTAGCCTTACGATTGCGACTGCGCTTGAGCCCCTTGTGACGGGCACTGCTTCACTGTGCCTGATTGGGGGAGTCCTCTTTTTGACTAACATCTGATTTTCCACACATGACCTGCTTTGACACAGGAGGTCCTTCCTAATAACCTGTCCGAAATGCGTGAGAAGCGCCACCATCGTCACTTCTAAGGAGCATTCTGGCTCTGCTTTTTCTACGACATTTGTTCGTCAGCAGTCCATGGTATATGCAATGTTCATGAACAAGATTTTTACAAAGCTACTGAAATTCCCTGACATGGTTATCATAATGCAGATACGGAGGGGCTTCCAGAAGTTCCTGGAAAAGGGAAAGGGATTTTTTCCCACCACCTTTGAACTCTCTTTTGCACTTTCCTTGGTCGTTTCGCCTTTCATTTTCTGACTTCGTACATTTAAAAGTGCTTTTCACATGCAGTATTTAAAGGTTTCCGAAGAAGAAGGAAAACCCTGAGATAGTTGCCGTGGACGCCGGGATGTGAAGCCATTTGACTTCGTGGAACAAGGCAGTGTTGGGCAGAGAATGGAAGGCCAGAAGGGCCAGCGTTTGGGAAGTGCCGGCCTCACTGGCTTCATTTCCCTGAACACAGAGATGTTGACTGTGAGAAATGGGAACCAGGGCCCTTCCTGGGCCCTCTGGTTTACCAAGTGTGCAATGGGACGCTTTCACCCTCGAGCTTCCTAAGCTAAACGAACAAGGGAAGCTGTCTAATTGTGTGTTGGTGGTTAGCAGGAGGTCAGTAGGCCAGCAGGTCCAGGAAGGGTCCTTGTTCCTCTACGTTTAAGCAAATGAGGTCAGGATGGCCACGCGCTTCGATGCTTCTAAAACTCGTGCACCTCTGCCGCCCCATGAACTGAACAGACTATCTTGTTCTACAAAAGCAAATTGCTTATTTCACATCTTGAAATCAAGTACCTCAAGTCATGGCTCTGAAAGGGATTTACCTCTTCTTTGGAAACGTTTAAATAATGTCGATAGCCAAGTGCTTTTAAATGGATGAAGTAATTTAAAAAGAAAAGTGCATATTTGTATTATTTTGGCCATGTTAATTGATTTTTTTAAAAGAAATCTTGTACAACTATGCTCATGACATACTGACAGATCAGCTAAAAATTTGCTTTCTCATTTAATCTTTGCAACAGGTCTATGAAGCAGACATTGGCTCGGAGAGTTTTACCTCTTGCTCAAGTCAATAGCCTGTAACCACAGAATCAGGACATCAGCCCTGATCCGTTGAACTCAAAGCCCAACTTATTCACCACCACTATGATGTTCGCACAATTAGTTTCCTTACGGTTTTATGAATTTTTAAAAATCCATAGGATGAAACCCATCTGTGGGAAGGCCTTTCTTCTTGTTGGAAGACAGCAGGTGAAGCCCAGTTCCCAAACTGAGCTGCGCTTGTGCATTTTATGCCGTTTCTGGCCTCTGAGTGCAAGTCAGAGGGTCAGTTGATTCAACTCTAAGGAGGCCAGACTCACCCCAGGAGAAAGTCATAGGTACTGCTTCTCTGAGTTATGGAGGCTTTCCCTGCACGCTCCCGGATAATAGGTTGGCGTGATTCAAAGAGGTAAGTGTTTTGTCCTTGACACACTTTTCCTGATTAAATCCAAAGACGAAGAACATACATGTTCTGCCTGTCTGCATTTTAGGAAGTCATTTTCATGCAAAAAATGAAACATTGTAAATCCAGTAGTTCAATACTAACTCAATAATAAGCTTAAAAAAGAAAACCTAATTGGTGAAAATTACTGGTTCCCTGCTTCAAACAAAAGAAGATTTAAATGGTTTACAATGGAAACAAGTGGACAATTAAAAGGAGTCTGAGAAAGATTTCTGACTAACGGCTTCATGATGTTCGGCCCTTTTGTCTACTCGTTGTGGAACATTAACTCTAGAAGAGGTATCGGTACTGTTTAATTGATGCGACCATGCTGCTAGTGAATAAGGAATAAAGTCTGGGTAGCCTCTCAAACAGAAACTTTATTAAAACTGGGAACTTTTCTTAAAATTAAAAATATTAACATTTTCAATATTTTATTTTTTTAATACTTAAAGAAAACGAGATCTATAAGTGCGAAACTCAACCACGTATCATGTACTTTCATTGTATAACAACAAAGTGCTGGTGACATAGTGATTACATGTTGGGCTGCTAATCACAGGAACAGCAGTTCGATACCACCGATGATTCCATGGGAAGAAGATGAGACTTTCTACTCTCCTCAAGCATTACAGTTTCAGAAACCCACAGGGGCAACTCTACCCTGTCCTATAGGGTCTCTGTGGATCGATCGGCATTCACTACAAGGCAGTGAGTTTGGTTTTGAGGGTTGGTTTTTGTTGTTGTTTTGGTTTGTTTTTTGAGGTTAGTTGCGGTCAAGTCTAATCCAACTTGTGGCAACCTGATATGTGCCAAGTCGATCTGCTCCGCCGGGTACCCAAGGCTATGATCTCTCAGAAACGGATCACCAAGCCTGTCTTTCCAGAGGCCGCTAGGTGGGTCTGCACTGTCAAACTTCTGGCTAGTCATCAAGTGCTTAGCCATTTATGCCTCCCAGTGACTTGCATTTTAAGCTATACTTAATCCGATTGTTGCATATCATGTATTGGGGGAGCATCTTGCTATGAGTCTTGTATCCAAGCAGACTTCCTAATACTATTTTTAATTGTTTGTTTGCTATCTGCCTTGCTCTTGTTCACTTAAGGAAGACGGAAACTTTGGTATGGTTATTCAGTAAATACTTTTTAGACTTGAACTCCTTCCAATGGTCTCATTCAATATGTTCAAATAATCAAGATCATCTTCAGCTCAACCCAGGCTGCTGGGAACCCAGGGAAAGGAGGGATTTGCACAGGGAGCTCGGGTGGGGGTGGTTACACACTCAGCAGGAACCCACCAGCCTCTTCACTGGCAACCAGTCAACTCTTATAAAAATACCAGCAGAGGTACCATTCCTAGGAATTTTGATTTTTAAAAATTCTATGAAAGAATCTTGATTACATGAAAAACAGAATTTCAAACTCTCCTGGAATCTAGATTTGTTTTTTTTTTTTTTTTTTTTTTTTGAGCCTTGGGAATTACATAAGCCCCCAAAACTATTGTCCTGAGGTCATCTTATAAGTTAAACCAAAATCTTCTGTAAAGCCAACAATAGTTCAGCTTCGTGAGTGAAAACATGTCTGTGTTGAGTATTGTGCTCTTTTAAGAACTAAACAGCAACTGCCAAGGGTCGCCAGGCACTTGGAGTTCGTGGGAGGGAACAGCTGGGAGAGTGGGGTGAGAATGGGTACACCACTTGAGAATCTATCAGTATCAGTGGATTGTACATGTAGAAACGATGGAATCGGTCTGTTTTGCTGTGCAGAGTCTCAACAATTGCGACAAAACCCCATTTTAAGGTGATGACCCAGGAGACCTGATGGGGTCATTTAGTCTATCCCGTAAGGTCACTGTGCTTCAGAATCTGTTTGACGGCACATATCAACAGATATTTCCTATTTGAGTTCCACGTTAGTTTAATGAAATTAGGTGATTTTTTCCTTAGTGAACATTTGAAGCTGAAGTAGACTCTCCCCTAATGACTTCTATTGTCCAAGACAGTATCTATTTCCTGACAAATTTAAACAGAATGGCTCCCCCTTTCATGGAGCTCTTCTGTTTGTTTCTAGTTTTTCATTGTTGTCTTGCTTTGATCTTTCGGTGGGATTTTTGGTAATTTTCCAAGCTAGCACAGTTTAGGCAAATCATTAAAGCATTCGAAATTTAGGTAACAAAATAAATCACTCCTTCCAAGTAAGGAGCACTGAACTGGACATAAGGTGTCACCGCTGCACCTGCTAGTCACCCGGTGCTCTTCCAGCGCATTCGACAAAAGCAGAGTGAGGCTGGGAGAGTTTTAGCTTTCATTCCTGTTTTGTCGATGGAAATGGATGCAGTTTTCAGTTGTTTGGTCTAGTAACATTTTAGCCCTCTCTGTCAATGGTTGCTCCAGCAAACTGCCCAGAAACAGCCCCTTATCGGACTCCGGTTAACCACGCTGCGTAACCGCTGGAGAATCCCAAACATGGCTTTGGAGATAACATCTGAAGGCTTCAGAATTTATTTACTGGGCGATAAAAATATTCTAAAATGGCCTTTGATTATAGTTACATAATTCTGTGAAAACATTAAAAAAAAATTGGACTCTACACTTTCAACAGCCAAATTGTATGGAAGTTGTTGACAGAAAAGGAAGAATTATTCCCGCAGGCAGTCCCACCCTGATACGGCTACAACAGACATAAGCTACATGTTCTGCATCATTTTAGTCTAGTCTCTTCAGGCTTGTTTTTAATCATAGATGTTTGGTTGTCTTGTTGTTAATTATTGTTTAAACACTAATTTTTGATATTTTAGGTTTCTCTTTTTTAAAATGTGAATGCAGAGCATTTTAGTACATGAAAATTACCATTGCCCTGAACAAAGGAAGGGAAAAGAGGTCAATTTGACCATAATGGTTCCTCAGGCTCTCTCCCTGGGCTTCAGCTTGTCCAGTTTAACACTAAATAACTCCATTGACCTCATCACCAACCTAAATGGCAAGACTACTTTTTGTCTCTGTGACACACTCTAATCACTCAGGAGACCAAGAGGCTAATTTTCCCACCTTTTGGTCTTCCCATCCAGGATGGCACTAATTCTCAAAAACACAATGCCAAACTCACTGTCCTCAAGTCAATTCTGGTTCAGAGTGACTCGTTATGACAGAGTAGAACTGCCCCCTTGAGTTTCCAGGACTTTACATCTTTGAATAAAGGAGATCCTAGAAGACTCACTGCATTTGAACTGTGGTGCTGGAGAAGAATGTGGAAGGTATATGGGCTGTTAAAAGGACAAATGGATCTGTCTAGAAGAACTAAGACCAGAGTGCTCTTAGGGTCAAGCATGGTGAGACTTCATCTTACGTACATTGGACATGTTGTCAGGAAAAAGCAGTCTGTTGGGGAGGACATAACGTTTGGTAAATCAGAGGGTCAGCAAAAATGAGGCAAGCCCTCAAGGAGACGGATGGACACAGTAGCTGCAAGAATGGGCTCACGTTTAGGAACACTTATGAGGATGGTGTAGGACCAGGCAACGTTTCATTCGATTGTGCATAAGGTCACTACGGGTTATAATCAACTCGATGGCACCTAACAACAACAACAACACATCTCTAAAGCCTCATCTTTATCCCTCAGAGTGGCTGGTGGGTTCCAATTGATGACTTTGCGGTGGGCAGCCCAACACTCAACATGTCACCTACTGCGCCACAAGCCTCGTGCCAGGTATAATTTTGGAGGAAAGCTAGAAAAAACCTGTTGGCTTGAATCTGGAATTCTCCCGTTGCTATTTGAAGAAACCCAAGATGTATAATCTTTGAGCTGCAGACCACTTACTTCCCTGCCCTTTGCCAGGGTGCAGGGGACAAAGGAGAGAAGGCTGGCAGCCATTCAAGGAGAGAGATGTGGGTTGACCAATAAATAACCCAACACCTCCAGCTGGCCCTGTAACGAGATTCAGAAAGAAGCCCGGGGTGCTTAACTAAATTGCTGGGGTCCCATTTACTCACCTGGGCCTGATTCAACTGACTAACATTCCAATAAGGCAAGGCTTCAGAAGGACTTTTAGTCCAAGAGCTTCCTATTTCTGGTCCCCAAGCATGAGAAACAAAGCAAATTGCCTAGAATTAAGCAGGATTTACAAGACAGAGGTGCTGTGTTTTTTTCTAAGCAATTGCTTTTTCTAAGTTATTAAATCAATAATACTTAGCACAGGACTTAAAAAAAAAAACTGCCCAAAATCCACCAACAATATTCTATTAACTTTACTATCTATCCCCTGAAAGATTTTTTTTGGGGGGGCAAAAATAACAATACACTTTTAGTACAGTGGGTCTCAGCCTTGGTTGCGTAGAGTCATACAGATTTCGATTTGATTGGTTTTTAGCAGATTCTGATAGCAATACTTTTTGTAAAGTCCCCCCTTGCTGCCAATGATTGAGAACCATTCATTTATGGTTACCCTCTGCCAGGCAGTTTGCAAATTATTCTACATATATTATCTCATTTAAGCTCCACAGTAATCCCGTAAAATACTTATTCTTATTACTTTCTAAAGAAGGAAGCTGTAGGACAAAGAAGATAAAATTAGATCCTCTAAGTTTTGAATCCAGAACACACCTCTGATTAAAAGAAGGGGGACAAAAATCAGAGTGCTTTACTAACCTAGATCGAACTCCAGCAAAAACTTGATGAACATGTTACCTGCCCCACTTTACTTACCTGAGAGAACAGCTGTCTGAGAGGGCTGGTTGAAGTCTGCTAAACAAATTGATGAGCTCACAAGTTCATAGGCAGAACATCAATACTTCCTCTCCAATGACATTCTTGCCAGGTGTACCTCCGACTCTATCTTCTCTTGGCTTTACACCTGTGGGAATCCTGTGCCAGCTCAGAAGCTGGCTCAAATGTCATCTCTATCAACTGATATACCTGCCACTTTGTCCCAGAGAGCATTTTTGATCCAAATTCCTTCTCCAGTTGGTATCCTCTTAACATTACTCCATGTCCTTGTCATGGAATAATAGCATCACTTACCAGACACGGATCCAGTCACTCTCCTTCAGTGGGTTCAGGGGAAGTTCCTACACTCCAGCCAATACGGAAGTACTCAAGTTTCTTTATCCCTACCCATCTGTCAGTTTGTCTGTCGTACTGTGGTAGCCTGTGTGCTGCTGTGATTCTGAAAGTTTTTCAAATGCCAGAAGAGCTTCTAGACTGACAGGGTAGAAAGACAAGCTTAGTGATTAGCTCCCAAAACTAGCTGGTGAAATCTATGGATCACAATAGAATATAGTCCAATACACTGTTGGAAGGTGAGATCCCTAAGACTCCTGGAAAAGGACACTCTGCTTGGTAAATTGCAGGTCCAACCAGGATGAAATCCTTGACAACTGCAGTCTTTTTTCCATTTATCATGTCATTACCTGTGATCCAGTTGTGAGGATTTGTGTCTTCTATACCTTGAGTTGTGCTCTATAGTGAGGGTTGTGATCCTTGATCTTCATCAGCAAGTGCTCCATGTCCTCCTCATTTTCAGCAAGCAAGGTTGTATCATCTACATATTGAAGGTTGTTAATAAGTCTTCCTCCAATCTTGATACAGGATGCTTCGTCATATAATTCAGCTTCTCTGATTACTCATTCAAATCTTAGACAAGGCCTTCAATATCACACCCCTACTCTGTTTGTGCTCATAACTTTCATGTCCCAGTCAAGACCCCTCAAAAAATCTAGGATGGATTATGGATCCTTATTAGGGTATCTGTGAAACTCATTAGTCTGAAAGTTGTACCAACTATTTAAGCTACTTATATATAAAAGATGAGAAGTAGAATACCCAGGATTTTTTTTTATAAATTGATTTTTCACCCCACTGAACCTGCCTTAAGACCTTTTCCCCATCTCTCTACACCTCCACACAGACCAGGAACTGAAAGCAGTTAGCCTTGTATCACACAAGTGTGAGCAACCAGAATGCTGATCGCCTGACTTGTGGTATTGCAAAGGACGCTAGAAAACTAAAACTAAAAACAGACCTAGTACAGAGGAAGCCACAGAATATTTTAAAGTTCTTGTCACTCGATAAGTTTCTATTTAAAGAATTAAAATGCAATTAATTTCAGCACATATCACAATAAGCACAATTTCAACATAACGTTTCTCACCAAGTGGCTTCTGAAGACATGGTGGGAACTCCAGGCTCTGCTGGCCGCTGACTAGAGAGCTGCCTTCATCTTTTGCAGAGCTTCACACTTTTCAATGCAGCCAATCTGATTGCTCCAGAAGCAATGAAGGTTCCAGAAGTCATTTTGCCACTAGAAGTGATTATGTGATGATGTACTTGTCAAGGTTAATTTATGTGTCAACTTGGCTAGGCTATGGTACCCAGTTGTTTGGTCAAACACTAGCCTAGATGTTGCTGTGAAAGTATTTTGTAGATGTGATTTACATTAATAGTCAGTTTTCTGTAAGTAAGGGAAGCAAAATAGGTTGCTTTATTCAATCAGATGAAGGAATTAAGAACAAACCAAGGTCTCCAGCAGCCAAGGAATTTTGCCTCAAGATTATAACATAGAAATTCCTGCATTGCCAGCTTGCCCTACATATTTGAGACTTGCCAGCCCCCACAATCACCTAAGCCAATTTCTTAAAATAAACCAGACTCTCTCCCCATCTATTTAGATTGCATCTATAACCTATCTAGCTATCTGTCGATCTAGCTACCTATGTATACACACAGACAAGCACATGCATATGAGGGGACTTCAAAATGTTTGTAGGAAAATGGAATTAAACAACGTTCATGAAAATTTCCCATGAACTTTTTGAAGCCCCTTCATATGTCCTCTTGAGAACCCTGGCTAATACAGTACAGGATTTGGAGATAGACCTTAATTCTTAACAACGTACCCTGCTAGTTAGACAATTACTCAACAGTTACTCATCTGATGACTTCTACCTAGCTCATATCTATTTTGTACCAGGCTCTAAGCCAAGTACTTGGCTTTTGTTATCTCAGATGTCATAAATCTGGGAGGTAGCCCACAATTTCCTGCCATACTTTACAGATGAGGAAGCTGGGGGTCAGACAAGTCAAATGTCTTTCTCAAGGTCATATAGCTGGTAGGTAGCAGAACCAGGACTTAAATTCAGAGGTGCTGAGCCAAGGTCTGTTCCACTGTGTATCTGCTTCTGCAAAGACTAGGCCATTTAGAAATGTCCACTCACAGCTTCTCCCTCAGATATGCAGCCACATCTATTCTTCCATCACCTGACCTGGCAGTAGCTTTACTGCTACCAAGCCAAAGTGGCTTCTGTTTTCAAAAATCTTAAAAAAACAAAAAACAAAAAAAACCCTCTCACAAGATGATGTCAAAACTAGCATTATTACTTTGGGGAAATTCTCGAATGTTCAGGTAGACAGCATTTGCTAACATTTTCCTATGGCCTTGGGAGCAAAAGGTTTCAAAATACTTGTGGCAAAATAGATGGCAGCTGCACCCGACCACCCGACTACCAGACCACTAACACAATTTGTGGGAAAATGGAATTTGTCCACCACTTTTTTGAAGACTCTGTATAAATTCACCAAGATGACTTCGTCCAAATACAGTAGGCTGCATTTCAGAAGCTGCTGAGAGTCCCTGAGATACTCTTGAGATTGAGGAAGGCAACTGTTTAAACTAGCTTTCCCTAGCGTTTTCCAGCTTTGAATTGTTTCCTTCCCACTCTAGGAAGAGAATCACATGCAAAAGCTTCTCTTCTTGAAGTCTTCCGACTGGTAAATGGAAAAGAAATGAGAGAGATAGAATGACCGTTTTACAAGCCCCTCTTGAAATAACGCATCTAAGCAAAGATTGTTAATGGTGCTACCTCACAAAGAGAGAAATGAGTCACTATGTACTTCTTGTTGGAAGTTTGTAATGAAGGGTTCTTGCTAAAATAAATAAATAAACTTACACACACACACACACACACACACAAACCCCTGAACCAGACCATCTTCAATGCATCTCCAATCTTCAAGTGTAAACCTAAGAATGCAAGAGGCCATCAATCTCTTGGCCGTGCCCATGTAGAAAATGCAGAGACTTTCTCTGGAAGGCCACTTTCTCTGTCCACCTCAGATTAAAAGCAACGGATGCAACATTCAAAGGGAGCACTGTAAAGGCTTTCCCACAGGAATCCAAGTTAATGAGGCTCATCCAGGATATAGCCTTCGGTGATTAATTTGACTCAAGGATTGATTTAGAAAGCCCGAAGGAGAATCTTTAAACAGACACCAAGTGTCTCAGCCAGATTGTGTGTGTGTGAAAGATAGATACTTGAATTCTCTCATTTTAATAAGTTAATAGAAAATTTCAAGGATAAGCACATTTCTGAGAAAAATCTAATGACCTCATGGGCCATCACCCAGCTTCCACATTATCCGCTCACGTCCAACATCCCATCTATGTTTCCACTGCACCACACTGCCCACCCCCTGTAGCATCCAAAGGGAAGTTTCGGCAGGGGAAGTGGTGCTCTACTCAGGAACTCTAGCAGAAGTGGCTTGACTATTCCTCCACTTGGAATAAAAGCTAGACATCAATTCATAAACTAGAATTTCAACTTTGCACTCTGTCTCACTTAGCATAAAAAGCATAAAGTCCTTGTTCTGATGAAAAAGTTTTGTTTTGGAGGATTTATTCCAATTCCAGATTTGCGCAAGTTTGAAGCAATGCCTTTCAAGAAATTTCTAGCACCATCTGCTTATGCTAAGCCATTGTGAAGCCCTGGTGGCCTGCCCCGTAAGCGGGGAAGCTGGTGAGCTGAAGAGATTGTATCAATGGCTGTCCCTTCAACGAGCTGTTTCTAATAAGGGCACTCCGGTTTCTTTCCCAATAACCCAGTCTTCACTCGGCTGCTGTTTCTCATTTTCTGGCCCTAACCTGAAAGAATACAAAAAAAGATCCATTCCCACACACCAAGATAAATTTCAAATCGATCAAATAGTTAAATGCTTTTGAAAAAAGGAGACATTCAAGCATCGGGTGGAGTGGGGGGAACCACAAGTGATCTTTTTATAGCCAGGAGATAAGAAGATTTTCATAACTATAACTCAAAATCCAGATGCAGCAATGAAAATACTGAGACACTTAACATTGTATTTTCTAAATGTTGCACAGAAACTAACACCAAGAGAAAAATATATAGAAATGATAATATAAGAAAAGTCTAGTTGCGACATATAATGCAGAAGGGGTTGGTCTATTTCATAAAACAAAAGCTTCTAAAATCAGAAACAAAAAAGAAAAGTATAGACAAATAGAGAAGAAATACAAATAGCAGTTCATGGAGAAAAAAAATGCAAATGGTGCCTAACTCTGGTGGGGAGAGGGAGCAGGGGCTGTATCTGACCAAGAATAAGAAGCACTCATCTGTGAACCAGAAGCTTCACACCTGTGCCCTCGGGTAATTCACACAGCATGCCTTGTTGGAAAGGCCGTGGGAATCAGTCTCACTCTCATCCATCATTAGTGGGAATACAAAATTATCCCTCCCAGCCCACAGAGAGGAATTTGGCAATATTTGCAAAACGGCATTCACATTTAGTTTTAGATCCAGTTTTTAAGAGTATATTCCAAAGGGACACTGGAAGGAATGTCAAAAGATGTACGTTTGTACCCGGCTATTTGTGGCAGCACAAGTTAAATGACCGAAATAGTGCAAACAACCAACGTAACCCCAACAGTGTTCTGATGGAAGAGTGTGGGACACACACTCAGCACTTTGAAGCTGTACAATGGAATGAGAGCTCCTTCTTCACACCATTATGGAGCAACCTTTAGGACAGGGGTCCTCAAACTTTTTAAACAGGGGGCCAGTTCACTGTCCCTCAGACCGTTGGAGGGCCGGACTGTAGTTTTTTAAAAAAAACTATGAACAAATTCCTATGCACACAGCACTTTTTTTTTTAAGGGTGGAGACAGACCCAGTCGTGGACACGGCGGCCTGCTGGGTCTCCTTGCTTTATTAGTTTCCAGCTGATCCGTTCAGAAAGTTGGAGAGGGTGAGGCGGGAGAGGGTGAGCCCGCCACCAGGAGCTCTGGACGTACTCTCCTGGGGCAGGCTTGGCAGGTACAGACTGTGGGACAAGACCTCCCAGGCCCCACTGGGACTGGTAGGAAGACCATGGGTCAGTGGCTGCTCTTCCACACAGATGGAGACCTGGGACTCAGGGGTTGTGCCGTGGGCCTGCATGCCCCAGCAGGTCACAGACCATCAGTGCCCTGGGGAGCCTGGAAGGATTTGACCACAGCGATTCATGCAGTGACCGGGCTGGGGCCTCTGACTGGGACATGGCCTTATAGTGGTTGCATCGACTCACACAACTTAGGGGGTCAGCATGGGCCCTGGTGAGGGCTGGAGCCCCTTTGGGAATTGGGGCTCATAGGGGTGAGACCAGACAGGCAGGGAGGGGCCACCGGGCTGAGGAGAGAAACCAAGGGTGTTATGTCTTCAAGACACAGACACCCCAAGACCTGAGTCCCAGCCTTGAGCCTTGGAGGCCAAGATGAACCAGCCCTCGGCCCCATCCTAGCACGGGAGGTGGGGGGGGTAGGGTCGTCAGGAAACACCGCCCCCCCATCCTGCCCTCCCTGCCTGAAGGTCAGTAGGCTGTAGTTCTAAAGGGGGGTGACCAATGCCTGTGGCCGCTTGGGGTTGGGCTGCCCGCTTACTTCCCCTGGGAGGCAGATTTGTTGCCTTTAGGGATGAACTTCAGGGACTGCTGAATATTCAGAAGTGGACTGCCCCACGCTTGGGCCATCATTGAGGAACTTGTGGCCAAGCCCATGGCCGCATTTACTGCAGGACACTTTAAAGGCATCAGGCTGATTGCGCTCGGGCCACTTGGCCACGCTATCATCGTGGATGGTCTCCCTGAAGGCTGGCCACGGCGACGAGTGCTGGTACTTGGAGCGGCTGGAGAACAGCTCGTAGCCGCACTTGGCACACACGTAGACAGCGGGTTCAACGTGATTCCGGAAAACCTTGCCCGGAGAAGCTGCAGAAAGACAAGAGTGCCACCAGGTTCCCGCCCCGCTCTCACCGACCCCACCGCACATATCTTATTTTGAAGTAAAATACAAAAGGGGGCAAAAATACCCGGCGGACCGGATAAATGTCCTCGGCAGGCCGCACGTAGCCCGCAGGCCGTAGTTTGAGGACCCCTGCTTTAGGATATATAAGGGAAAAGACACGGTTCAAAAAGAAGAATCTAAAATGAGGAGCTGATATCAGGGGCTCCAGTGGGAAGAGAATGGTTTGAAAATGATGATGGCGGCATATGTGAAAATTTGCTTGACACACTGGATGAATGTATGAATTGTGATAAGAGATGTAAGAGCCCCCAATAAAAGTATTTTTTTAAAAAGAAGTATCTAGAATGTGTTATTATTTAAGTATCTAGGAAGGGGGCACAAATATTTATGTTTGTGTGTATATAAATTAATTTCCTACGTAAGTATGTGTCTGCTATACTTTTAAAAATCAGGAGCATCGATCCCATTTGTTTCAATAGCCAGCGTAAGGCTGGGAGTACAGCAAGTGAGAACAAAAAGAGAAGCTGGCACTTCACTGAACATGCTTTGCTTTGTAGATTTGACATTGCTGGTGTGAGGTGCCATCCAGTCGGTTCTGACTCACAACTCTGTTCAACGGAAGGAAGTGCTGTCCGGACCTGGGCCAGCCCATAACCATGGCTATTTGATCCCGTGGGTGCAGTCACTATGTAAACCCTGCTCACGGAGCGGTTTCTTCTTTACGATGAGAACATGTCCAAAGTACGTGAGATGAGGCATACCATCTCTGCCTCGAAGGAGCCTTCTGGCTGTACTTCTTCCTAGACAGACTTGTTTGTTCTTTTGGCAGTCGATGATAATTTCAATATTCTTCACCATCCCCGTAATTTCAATGTGTCAATATATTGGCCTCTTCCTTAGTCATCCTCCAGATTTCCCATGCGTGTGAGAGGATGGGAAATATCACCCAAGTCCTCACAGTCGCATGTTTTCTCTTGAACACTTTAAAGAGATCTTGTGCGACCGATTGGCACAAGGTGCAGTACATCTTTGCATTTCTTAACTGTTGCTTCCATGAATGTTGATTGTGGAACAAGCAAGATGAAATCCTTGATAGCGGCCATTTGTAAATGATCATTCCAGACCCTGTACTGAGTCGTTTGTATTCCTTGTCTCATTAAACCTCCACAGCACCTGCCATTCCGACAGACTGCACTGTCACCATTTTGTAGCTAAGAAGAAGAGGGTTCAGACAGGTTGAGTAACTTCTTCAGGGTCACGCAGGTGGCCCATGACCTTGCTTGTCCTGCACTAGGGCCCTCTCCCTACAAAACCCTCTCTTCCTTACACTTGCTGCGACCTGGATATGCCATGAGAACATGCTACTGAGAGCGACCTGGAGACACCATGAGAACATGCTACTGTGTACTGAGGCGGTCACAAAAGGACAGATACGTGCCCTCTCACAGGAGAGGTCTAAAATAGACAAACAGCCATATGATCTCACGGATGTGAGAGATCGGAAGCAGGCAAAGGTGTGAAGAACAGAGTGGTTTTTGTGGGGACCAGAGATGGGAGAGAAGGAGGAAGAGGGAGTCATGGTTCGGTGGATGCTGAGAGATGGTTGCCCAGCATGACGGTGCGGCTGCTGTGGAGCCGGCAGGCGGGTACAGTCCCCAGCAGCCCATGTGACAGAGGGGAGTGCTCCAGGAGCTTTTCGAGGCTGTGGACTTTCCGAAAGCTGACGTCAGGTCTTTCTCCCAAGGAGCTGCTGGGGGCCGCAAACCACCAACCTGCTTGCTGAGCAGCCGAACACTAAGCCATTGCAACACCAGGGTCCCTGGCAGCATGACAAACATTCACAAACGCCAATAAACTGTACGTGTGGAAAATGCTGGAATGATGAGTGTTTTGCTATATATATATTTTTACCACAATTTAAAAATACATTTGGGGGGAGGGGGCGTTAGGCCACAGGCAACGCAGTGTTGACGTCAATGCTGGAGGTGTGCAGATTACGTTTCCTGAGTAAAAATTGTGGCCCCTTAAATAAAGGCAACCGTACTATCCAGGAAAAGATGACTCCCCGTGTTAGAGGAGGCAGGTGAGTTCAGTAGCCAGCTCCTGCCTTGGTCATTTATCCTGGGGGCAAATCCCAGGCAAGAGCATTCAGAGATGCTGGGGGCAATGAATTAAAAGGAGGCATATTTCTCAGTTCCTTTTCCCCATCACTTGACCTCACCTTTAAATAACCCGCACAATATTTTCATAGACAAATGCAGCCCCCTTTCCCTGTGGCAAGTCATGCAACAAAAGCTCATTTGTCTAGCATCCCATTGATTAGAAAATGGTGACACGATACAAAGAGAATTGATGACTGTAAAGATTTGTGACCCATCAAAGATAGAGGACAATTGTTAAATAGATGATATTGAATTCAATTTATCTGGTGATCGTTAGGAAGCAGGTGATTGTGTGGACTCTCTATAACCAGATACTCGTCTTCCGAGCATAGCTCAGTTTCTGGCCAGATTGGCCCTTCTGCCATTGGGTCTAGATACCAGTTCCACCCTTATACATTTTACTTGATTGCTTGAAGGTTTTGGAGAGCATACACTTCAAAATGAACTGCAAAGACGATGGATGAAACACATCTGGTGACAGCCCTTTCAAACAACGCTATTTCTGGGGATTGATTGAACACTACAGCGTGGGAGCTGGCAGCGAGCCCCTAGGGCATTGCCTGAGGCCTCTGGCCTCTATCAGCCACACACTGCACTGAATGACATGCTCCCACAGCTCCAGGGAGGTTTATGGAATGTCCAGAAGGAATCAGCATTTGCCAACATGAAACTGCAGAAGAATCCTTCTTAATAATTGTCCAAGGCAATTATCTATACTTCTTTGACTGCATACCACCAGTCTATTTTTAGTATGCCCTTAGATAAATACACTTTAAAAATTTATTTTACATATATAGTTGTTGTGTGCTGCCAAGGCAACGACAACTTACAATGACCCTATAGGACAGAAAGTGTCCAAGATGATCATCTTCATGGGAGCAGATTATTAGGTTTTTGTCTCCTGTGCTACAGTCTTTTGTTAGCGGCTGAGCACTTAACTATTGTGTCCTCAGGCTCTCCCATACATATGTGTGCATATCCATATAATGCATATATACACACATAAGGGAGCTTCAACCAGTTTATAGAAAAAAGGAATTCAAAGATAATAAATTCTTTCCAAAATTTTTTTAAAGCCTTCTTGTCCCCACATACACAGAGAGACACACACATATACACACACTCACACATTTTCCCTGGCTGGCACAAATGGTCTGCACTGGGCTACTTACTAACTTAAAGATTATTATTTCATTTGCTCCCATGTGCTCTGATCACACACGTCCCTCTCCCTGAGCTGCAGTTTGAGTGCTGTCCTCTGTGGGAGCAAATGAAGGGGAAGGCAGGGAGAGTGGAGCACATCCTGGCCCACCAAGCCTTGAGGACAGTATCCCTGCTCAGAGCAGGCAATACACAGAGAGAATCATATGGCCAGGCCCACTATGAGACATGGCATCCCTCACTGACCCATAGCCCTACAGGGGACAACACTGGAGACACAGTGTGGGAATTGGGCCCGATCTGATCCCACCACACCAAGGGAAACCACTAAGGGCATGCAACAGAACAGTAAGGAGAACAGAGCAATTAAGTCCCCAGGGAATACCAAAAATAGATTTTGGGGTCAGGGTGTGGCACCCCATCAGACTCAACTGGAAAACACTCCTAAAGGGCAACAAACAGTCCTGGAACTAACTACAGGCTTTTCTTTGTTGTTGTTGTTGTTGTTTTGTCATTGGTTTTTTTTGTTGTTGATGTTTTGTTTTCTTTTGTTGCTTTGTTTTGCTCTGTCTTGTTTTTGTGCATGTTATTATCTCCGCAGGTCTGTCTATATAAGATAGGCTGGATGAA
>NW_022103896.1:44893838-44896311 GCF_000313985.2 Echinops telfairi | reverse complement strand
ATTAAATAAAAAAAAATTTTAAGATTATTATTTCAAACCCACCCAGTCGTGTTGGAGAAGATGGGTGTGGTGATGTGCTTCCATCAAGATTACAGCCATGAAAACCCTATGGAGCAGTCCTACTCTGTAACACAACGGGTCCACTTTTTCCCTAAGTGTTCTGATTGTGGTTAGGTACCCCCGAGTTGGTTCTGATACATAGCCACCTTATGTACAACAGAGCAAAACACTACCTGGTTCTGGGACACCATCACAATCAGGGTTAAGTTTGAGCTCATTGTTGCTGCCATTGTGTCAATCCATTCGGTTAAGGGACTTCCTCTTTTCTATGACCTTACTAAGCATGATGTTCTTTTCCAGGGACTGGTCTCTCCTAATAGCATGTCCACAGTACACGAGAACGGCAAAATCTTGCCATTCTCACTCCGATACAAATTCATTTGTTATTCTGACAGTCTATGGTAATTTCACTATTCTTCACCAACACCATAATCCAATTGCATCAATTCCTCTGGGGGGGGGATACCCTATTCACTGTCCAATTTTCACATGCATATGAGGAGATTGAAAATACCAGGGCTTAGATCAGGCGAAACGTAGGCCTCAAAGTGATGTTTGTTCTTTAATACTTTAAATAGGTCTTGTGCAGCAGATTTTGCCCAATGCAATCCATTATTTGATTTCTGGACTGCTGCCTCTCTGTGCATTGATTGTGGAGCTGAGCAAAATTATATCCTTGACAATTTCAATATTTTCCCCATTTATCATGATGTAGTCTTGATCAGATGAAAAGATTTTCATTTTCTTTATGTGGAGGTGTGATCCATCCTGAAGGCTGTTCCCATTTGTCTTCATCAGGAAATATTTGGACTCATCTTTGCTTTCAGCAAGCAAGGCTGTGTCATCCCCATATCAGGTTATTCTGTCGGTAACCCAGTTTTTCTGGTGTTGGCTCCGCTTACAGATTGAATAAGTATAATGATAGGTACAACACCTTTTCTGGTTTTAATCCATGCAGTATCCCTTGCTCTGTTTGAAAGATTGCTCTTGCTCCATCTTTAGGTTCCACATGAGCACAATGAAATGTTCTAGAATCTCTTCTTTGCAATACTATCCATAGTTAGTCATGGTCCACACAGTCAAATGCCTTTGCATAATCAATAAAAAACAAGTGAACATCTGTCTGATATTTTCTGTTTTCAGCCATAATCCATCTACAATCATTAATGATATTCCACGTACCATGTCCTTTCCTGGGTTCACCTTGAATTTCTGGCCTCTCACTGTTGATATACTGCAAAAACTTTTTGAATTATCTTTGGCCTTTGTTTTTAAATAAGAATTTATTTTATTTTTATTTTTTATTAAAATATTTATTTTAAAATAAAATTTAAAATGTTGCTTGCATGTGGTATTGATGATATTGTTGGGTAAAGTCTGCATCCTGTTGGGTCACCTTTCTTTAGTGTCCATTTTGCTTTCTTCAAAATTTCTCAGCATAGACTTGCGAGTGCTTCCACTGCATCAGTTTGTTGAAACATTGCTGGTCCATCAATTCCTGGAGCAGTGTTTTCTGCCAAAACCTTTAGTGTCTTGAAACAAGCTTGAAATTTTTTTCAATATCATTGGTTATTGATCATATGCTATTGTATCATCTCCATTTTCTATTACATATATTTTATTCTACAAATACAATCTGTATATTATAAACCATATGCAAATATAAAAATTAGAAAAGGGTAATATAGAAAACCTGAATAAAAGTTCTAATATTTTCTTCCTGCACCAGATACTTTGGAGAACATGGCCTAAACCTAAGTTCTTGGCTCTCTCATAGAGTGCCATTCTACATATTCACTTCATATGTTTGTTAATGTTGATTCATGTTACTATTCCTTGGATCTAACCATGTAGGTTCATTACAATATATTGTTAATATACATGTATTATTCCCTTGTGGTGAGTGCTATTTTAGGTCCTCAGCCATGATATTAAACACGTCTGATTAGACTGTATGCCTTCAGCAAATGAGTGACTTCAATGAATAGTGCAAACACTCTGAGCCAGTGAAACATTTCAACAAATGTCGTACAATATTCTCACCAAAGACTGGTCTCAAAACATGCTACAAACCCACTAAGCAGTCCTAAGGTGAATGTGTTCTCCCATCTGCTTTTTGCTGCCTCTCGTTTATGGCCTATGCCCGAATATCACATAGACTCACTGCCAACAAGTCAGTGCTGACTCAAAGTGACAACCTCGCCCTCCTCGCCATGGGTTTCCAAGACTGTAACTGTTCACAGGAGTAGAAAGCCCAGTCTTTCTCCCTTGGAGCTGCTGGTGGTTTGCAGGCCAATGCATAACCCTGTCCACCACCAAGGCTACCTCAAATACAAGACCATTCCTCTATGCTCTTAATAGGAGTTTTGTTGGGATTTAAGTTTTTAGGGCCAATCTGACCCTAGATATCTTT
>NW_022103896.1:44891190-44893093 GCF_000313985.2 Echinops telfairi | reverse complement strand
ACTTTCCACCCACTGACCTGTGATCCTCCTGCATTCAGCATTATTGCATGGCTGCATGAATCTAAAGAGAAATTTATAGACTCGTGTTGGACATATGGGCTAATATCGGACTTATAGACTTGATCTGGACTGGGCTGGGATGTTTTCCTAATGTACAATTACTCTTTATATAAAGCCCTGTCCTGTACACATATGCGTGTTTATAAATTTGTTTTTCTAGTCTACCCAGGCTAACACACAGGTGCTTCCACTGCATTAGTTTGTTGAAACATTGCTGGTCTTTATTTTTTCTCCTCTCTCCCCCTTCTCAGTTAAGTGCCTCACCCCAGGATCTGTCAACTAATAGACAGTAGAATCTAAAATTTAATAGCAGTTCTTGCCTTCTATAAACTCAAACAAACAAACTCATTGTCATCAAGTCAATTCCAACTATGAAAATTGTGGGGAGAAAACTCACAGAGAGTAACATCCAAGACTGTTGACATATGTCCATAAGCCCACAATTCTCATGTATCTTGGAGGTATTTTGATTAGCAAGACATGCCCACAGTTTCAACCCTCCCCATCTGTTTGTCAATTATCTCTTATTAAAGATTCTTACCAAGGCCCTAGAAAGGTTCTCACAATGGCCATCTGCCGGGCCCCTTATCTCTATAACCCCAAACTTGGACTAACGATTGTTTGTGGTCTGAGGTAGAGCGATCCCAAACAGCTGCTGATAAGCAGTCAGCTAATGTCAAAGCTGTTCTTTGATCTCTAGCAGCCCCTTGTAGCTCCCTGGATAACCCACTCCTGCAAAACCATACTCTTGGCTCATGCTCAGAACTGCCCGTGTTTATGGCTGAGTGTTCAGAGGGCAGAGATATAGAAGTGAAGTTACACAAGAGGATGATTTTAATAGAAGCAACTGTGCTGTTTGCTTTTAAATTTTGTGCTGGCATTTGGGTTAAGGAAAGTAGTCTGTTTTGGTTTTTTTCTCCTTTTATTCCTAATATGTATATGTTGAAGCCAGCAAAGAGATCCTGGTTCTACTTAAGCCAGTGCCCAGACTATACAAAAGTACCACAGCCATTTTCTATCCTTGGACTTGCAAGAGCAGCATACAACTTGCTATCCTTCCTAAGTGCCTCTTGCAGCAGAGAGCCAGCCAATGAACACCTCCCAGAGCTCTAAAAATCATGGACAACTGTAAAATTAATGCAGAATCAGTCGGTGTAAATGAAATCAACAATGAGTAAATATTAAGTTCCTGTTGCTGAGAGGCAATCAATATAAAACAATGGCTAGAAACCAGGAAAGTGGTTGCCTTAATTCAAAGCACATCTTATTCAGAATAAGATGACAATCTTACAAGGATTCTTTTTCTTTCTTTCTTTCTTTCTTTTTTTAATCATTTCATTGGGAGCTCATACAACTCTTATCATAATCCATACATCCATCCATTGTGTGAAGCACATCTGTATATTTGTTGCCATCATCATTCTCAAAACATTTTCTTTCTACGTGAGCCCTTGGTATCAGCTCCTTATTTTTTCTCCTCTCTCCCCCTCCCTTCCTCCCTCCCAAACCCTTGATAATTTATAAATTATTATTATTTTTTCATGTCTCACACTGTCAATGTCTCCCTTCACCCACTTTTCTGTTGTCTGTCCCCCAGGGAGGGAGTTATACGTAGATCATTGTGATTGGTTCCCCCTACCTTCTTTCACTTACCCTCCTGGTATCATTATTCTCATTAGTTATCCTGAGGGGTTTATCTGTTCTGGCTTCCCTGTGTTTCTAGTTCCTATCTGTACCAGTGCACATCCTCCGGTCTAGCCAGATTTGTAAGGTAGAATTGGGATCATGATAGCAGGGAGAAGGGGAAGCATTAAAGAACTAGAGGAAAGTTGTATGTTTCATC
>NW_022103896.1:44878112-44890617 GCF_000313985.2 Echinops telfairi | reverse complement strand
TTCTCCACCAAGTAAGATTTTGTTCATACCTTTTTCTCCATAATCTTCTCAATATGCAGCCTTTAGTGAAATGGCTAGGTTTGACCCAAGTAGAGTATTTGAGATGTTAGATCATATGTTGTCATGTCGCTTTCCATTGAATTGGTTCTGACTCGCTGTGGCCTGATGTGTGCAGCCGAGTTCTTCCCACAGTCTTCAAGGGTGTGGATCACCAGACCTGTCTTCCAAGTTGCCGTTAGGCGTTTTGAACGAGCAACTTCGTAGACTCTTACTCCACTGCACATTCCCCTATACCATGTTGTTTCTTTTAGGTCACATTAACCTTCACTTCTCTCCATTCTATCAGAAATTAAAACCTTAAATTAAGTTCTAAATTTATTCCCCATATCAATAGATTCCCGCCCCACCCCCACCCCCGCCAACTTGACTGTCAGTTTGTTTTATGTGCTGGTTCATGTGTTGCTGCAAGACTGGAAGGAACGTCACTGGTATTTCAAATACCAGCACAGTCACCCAAAGTGAAAAGGTTCCATCAGAGCTCCCAGACTAAGAACAGGTTAGGAAGAAGGATTTAGCCACAGAAACCCTTATGGATAGCATTGAAACATTGTCAGATACTGAAAACCTCATTAAGAAAAGCAGAACGTATCAGAGATAGACCCAGAAGATGAGCCCCTCTGATCAGAAGGCACTCAAAACTTGACTGAGGTTGAACTGCCTTCTCCAAATAGAGGCCACCGCAATGAGGCAGATGGAGTAAAGCCTCAGGAGCAAGGCCGTTAGGGTCTCCATCTGCTGATGGAGTGTGACTCAAGATGAGAAGAAACAGCTGCAAACATCAATTAATAATCAGAATTTGGAATGCACAAAGCATGAGTCTAGGAAAATTGGAAGTTATAAAAAATGAAAGGAAACATAAAGATCAACATTCAAGGGACTAGTGAGCTGAAATGAACTCACCATTTTGAATGGTACTGGCCATTTTGAATCAGAAAATCATATGATTTACCATGCTGGGAATGACAGATTAAGAAGGAATGGCTTTGCTTTCATTGTCAAAAATGACATTTCAAAGTCTGTCTTGATGTACAGTTGTTATCTGTGATAGGACAATATCTGTCCACATACAAGAAAGTCCAGTCAATTCCACTGTTACATTGGCCAACTACATTTTGGTGCCTCGACTGTTTGGCTTATTTCTGGTTATATTTGACCAGCTGATTCCAAAAATAATACCAGTTTTCCCCAATCTACTCTAGATTTTGAGATATGAGATACATATATGTGATATGCCACTCTTTACTCTAGCCATAAAAAAATCAGGATATTTTAATATAGTGCTAGTTATCCTGTGATAGAGAAGGTGCACAATGACATTATTGAAAGTTATTTGTGTTGTACTAAAGATTAGGTCACGTTATACTTCCCATGGTGTCTTTTGATCCAAAGAGATATTTGAACATAGCTTGGAATTTTCCCCCAAGTATCTCTTCACCTTTATTAGGAACTGGATAACAGGCCGTTATAATTTCTTATCTTTAAAAGGCTCCAGAAATAAGAGTTACTGTGCAACAAATAAAGAGCCCTGGTGGCACAGTGAGTTATGTGCTTGACTATTAACCATGAGGTCAGCTATTGAAGCCCACCATCTACTCTGCAAGGGGAAGATGAACATTTTCGCAGCCATAAACATTTACAGCCTCAGAAAATCACTGGAGAAATTCCACTCTACCTACAGGGTCACTCTGAGTCATAGTCAACTGAGTTTGGGACAATAAGTAAGGATTCAAATGTTTTGGAACCCAAAATGGGTCTGTGAGACTTCAAATGCCTTTATTAAAATTAAACTGTTCCAGTCTTGCTAGCGAAGGACACTTCTTCACCTGTGCACAGAAACTCTTGAAAGTTAGAATTTTTCTTATAAAGAAACTTGGAACCAATCTCACCTCTGAAACATTTAACATGAGTTACCCATTGACTTCTATATATTAAAATGTGTTCTGAAACATTTACTGGATAATTTGAAGAAGCAGAATTTAGATCTTCAAAATATTTATGAAAATTGCCATGAAGTTTACAATTTTGGCCCTCAAAATTGCCTTCACACCTTCCATATAAGTATCTTTTCAATTTTCTTTTTATTTTCCACTCTTCTCAAGCTGTGTTCTGGCTTTGCAATATGCAACTTCTAGTCTCTGTATGTATTGCACAGCCTCCCCCAGCAAAAAGAAAAACTGCTGCCTTCTAATTGTCCCAAGAGGGCAGAGAAGAACTGCCCTGTGGGTTTCCAAACCTTTAAATCTTTTAAAGGCTGCAGAACAACCAATGGGTTTAAACCACTGACCTCATTGCATAACCAAGTAGCCACCAAGGGTCCATGTATAGCTTCTCTTGGAAGTCCCTTAATACCTCATCCTTTATCAAATATTTCTTACATTTATTTTAGGACATTTTCCTCATTGTATTTCTTACCTCTTTATCTTACCTTGTAAGTTTTGAGTCTAACTTATTTTCATATTTAAAATTAGGATGATTAATAAATTAGTATAATTTAATAGCTAAAAATCTAATGGAACACCATATCTAAGACTAGAGTGATGTGACCAACCCAATGCAGTTTTCTGGGTCAACACTCCAAATAACCTCAAGGGGTTAGAATACAAAAGTTGGAAACAAAGAGAAAGAAATAGTAGTTGAAAAATATGGTCTTAGTGGGAGAAGCAATGCTTGAGATTGCAGAATAGAATTTTGCAAGACCAACAACTTGTATATCACAAGTGCCTTTTTCCAGCAGCATAGTTGGTGACTCTACCCATGGACATCTCCACATGGACGACACAGAAACCATCGGTGAGAAGAGGTGATGGAGAAGCTCAACATCAGCTGCTAAAACCAGGACGGGGACCAACTGTAAAACAGACTATTAGTACTTCATTTCTAAGTTCAGGTTGAAGCTGAGGAAAATTAAACAAGTCCATGAGAGCTGAAAGACAATCTGGAGTACATCCCACTTAAATTTTGAGAATACCCCAAGAACAGATTTGCTGCGTTGACCAGTAATGGCCAAAAATCAATTGTGCTGTAGAAGGACCTTAAGAACAGCTTACATGATGAAATCAAAAGGCCATTAAAAATACAGAAAAGAAAGAAAAGATAAAAGTGAATGTCAGAAGAGACTCTGAAACTTGCTTTTTAAAAAATAATCATTTTATTGGGGGGCTCTTACAAATCTTATGGCAATCCATCATTCAATTGTATTAAGCACTCTTGTACATATGTTGCCATCAACATTTCCAAAACATTTTCTTTCTACTTTAGCCCTTGGTATCAGCTGCTCTTTTTTTCTCTTCCCTCCCCGACCCTTGAAACCTGATCTTGATCATAGAGTAGCTAAGGCAAATGGAAGAAATGATGAAATCAAATAGCTGAGCAGAAAATTCCAAAGGGCAGTTCAAGAAGACAAAGTCAAATATTATAATGAAATGTGCAAAGACCTAGAGGTAGAAAACCAAAAAGTGAAAACACTCAGCATACCTTAAACTGAAAGATCTAAAGAAAAAATTCAAGCCCTGAGTTGCAATACTGAGAGATTCCATGGAAGAAATTATTGGATGATGCAGGAAGGATCCAAAAAAGATGAAAAGAATAGACAGAGTCACTATACCAAAAAGAACTAGTCAACACTGCAACGTTTCAAAAGGTAGCATATGAGCAAGAACCAATGGTAGTGAAAGGAGTTCAAGCTGAAAGCACAAGTCAAAACAAAGCTCCAGGGATTGATGGTGAAATGTTTCAGAAAGCCGATGAAGCGCTAGAAGCGCTCACTCATCTATGCCAAGAAATTTGGAAGACAGCAATGTGGCCAACTGATTGGAAGAGATATTTGGACCCATTCCAAGGAAAGATGAGGTATCATTAATATCACATGCAAGTAAGATTTCGCTAAAGTTCATCAAACAACAGTTACAGCAATACATTGACAGGGAGCTTCCAGAGGTTCAAGGCAGATTCAGAAGAGGACCTGGAACAAGGGATTTCATTGCTGATGTCAGATGGATCTTGGCTGAAAGCAGAGAATACCAGAAAGCTGTTTAACCTGTGTTTTATTGACTATGCCAAGGCATTTGACTGAGTGGATCACAGCAAACTACGGATAGCCTGAAAAAGAATGGAAACACTTCACTGTGCTCATGTGGAACCTGTACCTGCATCAAAATACAGTTTTATGAACAGAGCAGGCACACTGCATGGTTTAAAATCAGAAAAAAATATGCAGCAGGGCTATATTATCTCACCATATTGATTCAGTCTGAGCAAACAGAGATGATGGATTATATGAATAAAATGCTGCATCAGGAATGGAAGATTGCTTATTAATAACCTATGACATGCAGATGACACAACCTTGCTCGCTGAAAGTGAGGAGGACTTGCATCACTTGCTGATGAAGATCAGGATTTCAGCCTTCAACATGGATTGAAACTCAATAGAGAGAAGACAAAGATTTCACAGCTGGATCATTAGTAACACACGAATAAATGGAGAAAGGATTGGCATCGTTAAGGATTTCATCGTACTTGGATCCACAATTAATGTTCACGAAAGCAATAGTCAAGAGATCAAAAGATGAGTTGTATTGGGTAAATCTGCTGCACAAGACCTCTTTAAAGTGTTGAAAAGCAAGTAGGCTACTTTGAGGACTAAGGTACACCTGAATCAAGCCATGATATTGCAATTGCCTCCTACGCATGTGAAAGTTGGACATGAAGTCCAAAGATGAGTCGATTCATTTGAGTTATGGTGCTGGTGAAGAGCATGGGAAGTACCTCAGACTGCCAAGAGAACAAACAGATCTGTCTTGGAAGACGCACAGTCAAAATGCTCCTTAGAGGCCAGGATGACCAGACTTTGTCTCATATACTTTGGACATATTGTCAGGAGAAACCAGTCTCTAGAAAAGGATCCATGCTTGGTAAAGTAGGGCCGGGGAGAGGAGGAAGTATCTGCAGCAATGGGCTCAAACTTAAGGACGGCTGTGAGGATGGCACAAGACCGGGAGTGTCTTGTTCTGTTGTACATAGGGTTGCTATGAGTCAGAACTGACTCGACAGCCCTAACAACAACAACAGCATCAATGCCTGAGAGGAAATTGAAGTGAGATGTAATTTTTCTGGTTTGAGGGTTTGGAAAGGGTTTTTCTTTTTTCTTACCCTGGAGATAATCTTATTCAACTTCTGCAGTAGATGCCCCATGTGTTCCAAGGTTTTATTGGACAGTAATATTATACAGGTGTGATAGTTAGGTTTATTGTGCCAACTAGGCCAATAGGACCAGTTTAATTAGGTCGCAGCTTGATTGGAGGGCAACGCGATAAATGGCTTTCCAAGGCCCGGCCCTTCTCTCATCCTCCCTGGTGCTCAGACCAGCTGTGCTGCTGCTTGAGCTAGTCGTTTGCCTCAACCCTGTGCTGCACTACCTGTAGGTCAAGCCAATCTGTGGATCGAGTAGCTAGAGCTTGAGGCCCCTTCAAAACCTGCCATGTACATTGCACGTACACTGCTGGAGCTTGGAACTGGTGTATCCTGTCCCTGTGCATTGCTTGAGTTCAAGATCCCACTGGGGCCTGCTTCTCTAAGGTCCTGGGCTGCTGACTGCTGCTGACCCACCCTGCTGTCTATTGCCTGCTGGCAGACTCTGCCTGTCTTGGTTGAGGGAAGACTCCACTGCTTCCTTGACCTTGGACCGGCAGCCCTCGGGAAGGACTTTTAGTATGTTAGCTGTTCCAGGAAAGTGAGTTGAACTGAGCCCTCTGTACTGCTGTGTGGACTAATTAGCTGTTATAGTCCTTCTTGCTGTATAAACCTATCCTTGCATATACATACAATCATAAGCATCCTGGTTTTGTTTTTCTAGAGAACTCTGCCTAATATAACAGGTTTGGGTTTGTTGTTGTTAAATGTCATTCCAATGCCTTAAAGGGTCCTTGTGATGCTTCACAGTATTGGTTTTGCTGTTCTTTGACTCTTGTTCTGTTGTTGGTTGTTATAGAATGGGCTCTAACTCATGGCAATCCCGTGTATAAGAAAACAAAATACTGCCTGATCTTGTGTCATCATCTTCACAAGTTTTGGTGTGTCCAAATCCATTGTGACTCTTTGCTTACTTGCTCTTATCACAACTCTATAAGCCTCCATTCTCCCAACAACAAAGTGGAGTCAATTGTGCCAAATTCACTGCCATCAAGTCAATGCCAACTCAGAGCGACCCTATAGGACAGGGTGGAACTACCCCTGTGAGTTTCTGAGACTGCAACTGTTGATGGGAGTAGAAAGCCCCGTTTATCTACCAAGGTGGCTTTGAACTGTTGACCGTGCAGATAGCAGCCTACCATGTAAGGACCCAACATGATCCTAGTGTGAGGAAGTATTCAATGACAGCTATAATAGTGTGAGTTTGATCAATCACCATTATATGATGGTGGATGTGCAGAGTGCTAGAATTCTGTTTCCTACTGACTGTGACTTTCTTGATGTCCTCCTCCCCCGTCCCCTCCCTGGGTTGCTTACTGGAACCCCTGGGCTGGCACTAGGACCTGACCCAATGCCTTGACGGCAGATTTTTTTTCATCCTTGCTCACATATATTATCTCTGGGTCACTGGACTTAGCTAAACATGCCACATTGTACACTATTCAAGTAATTGCACAAGTCTGAGGATGCCTCCATTATAATAAACATTTGGGCTAAAGAAAACTCAACTTGGAAAAGACAACAAATATCCAAGTTTGCCAGAGAATATTCTCAGTGCTCTTTATAATTGGAGAAGCTGAGGGATCCCCCAAACCACGAAAACATCACTTTTCTAAATTCTTCCACACTGGCATGCTCCAGGTGAGTGTAAGTGCACCACCATCTCTCTTTATCCACTGTCTTCACATTGCCTTTGGAATCTGGACCAAAATGAATGCTAATTGGGGTGAATGCTAACTGGGTAGTAAATTGTGGGGTGTCAATCAACAAAACAAAAATTACATGTCAAAATCCATTTTGCTTTAAAATTGATCCCGACTCCTGTTGATCAGTGAGTCATTAGTCACCGACATCCATCTGTCAGTTTGTTGCACCGTGGTGGCTTGTGTGTTTCTGCGATGCTGGAAGCTATGTCACCAGTATTTTCAATACCAGAATGCTCGCCCAAGGTAAACAGATTTCAGCGGATCTTCTAGACTAAGAACAGAATTTGAAGAACAGGCCTCCCACTTTTAAGGGTTTAACCACCGGAAACCTTATGAATATCAGCATAATCTTGTCAGATGCTGTAACGAAGGATGAGCCCCTCAGGTCAAAACTCACTGCCATCTGGTCATTCCCGACTCATAGCGACTCATAAGTGGGAAGGGGCTCAAAACTCGACTGGGGAAGAGCTGCCTCCTCAAAGAAGAGCCGACTACAATGATGCAGACAGAGAAGAACTTTCAGAGCCTTCACTTCCTGAAGAGGCATGATCAAAATGAGAATGTGGATGCATGGTTGACTATAAAACCAATGATCTGCCCTCACCTAACTCACAATAAGAAGTGTTAAAAATGGTTCCTAGATGCCCATGTTTCAGAGAAGGAACAAACTGGATCTCAGATATACATGGCATTTCTGTTTATGCCATTTGTTTTCATATTAGCTGAAAATTAGAATTATCTGGAAAGCTTTCTAAAAATACCAACATTTCACCCTATGCCAGACCTGGGGATGGGACTTGAGCATCAGGAATTTTTTTTAAAGCTCTTATTATAAATTTGGTGAGGGTTTACAGAACGGATCATAGTTTCACCTTCAATGTTTACTTGACTGTTTCCATGTGTCTTTGGTTTTATTTTGCTACTCTTCTTTCCTCTGGTCAAAGAGAGACCAACATTTGCCCCTTAGGTAGCTGCTCATGAGCTTTCAAGACCCCGATCGCTCCTCACACATTAGGATGTGTGACATTGTCTTTGTGAGCCATGTCATGCCAATTGGCCTTGGTGTCCCCTGACACTATGGTCTTGATCTTCCAAGTTTCGTGACTCATTCTCCCAAAGTGTTTGGCTATGTCTAATGAGTTTTTATAACTTCGCTCCCTCTGTGCTGTACCACATTTATGGGTATATTCACAGCAAAAATCTATACAAACATCCTCTATCAAACCAAGATACATTGGCGGGCATACTCGCATGTTCCTTCCCACACCTGTTCAACCTGAGTGTCTATCCAAGCATCTACTCATAGATAATCACCACTGTGGAAAGATTGCATATTTTACAATAATTGCCTCTGTATCTGAAAAATTTAAAAATCTTTACAGTGGGTATACCCAGACAGGTTGAGAACCTCAGGCTTAGTTTAATCAAACCCACTTGGCATCATTTCCTATCTGAAGATGATTGGGGGAAACTAGAAATCAGTAGAGAAAAGTAAGCTGTTTCACATAACGAAGGAGAGTTGGGGACCTTAGAACAGGAAGAAGAGAATGCCGGGAAACTGGTCTCCTCTATCCTCAGGAGAGACCGAGGGTCCAACGACAGGACAGCATGTGAAATGGGAGCACGTTAGAAAGGCAAAGTCAGCATCGTAGGTTGCAAAGCGTCGACGTAAGACCTCACTCCCACTGTTTCCAAACCCTTTGCAATGTGACTTTGGAGCTCCTGCAGTGAAAAAGTGGAATCTATGCCCAATCGCCCCTTTCGATGGGAGCTCGTTCTGTGATTTGCTTTGGCCAAGAGAATGCATTGAAGTGACAGAGTCAGTGTGATATCTAGGCCTTGAAGATCTTCAGATTTCCACTCACTTTCCACGTGAACGAGCCTAGCAACTCCTGCAAGTTAAGAGACCACATGGACCTGTGCTAAGTGTCCCAGCAAAAACCCCGTGCACGTAAAAGAGTTCAGCCAAGAGCAGCAAAGCCAACCCGTTGGTAATTGAAGTCCTAGAGGAGCTAAAACCAAAGGAACCGGTTAGGCCTAAATTGCTAATAAATGAATTTGGGACTGCTAAGCTTTGGGGAAATTTGTCATGGAATATGTAGCTAACTGATATGACCAATCAAATGGCTAAGAGACATTAGAAAGGCAATGTCCATCCTCAATTTTAAGTTATTGCCTGGTCTGTGCTGTAAAACCCCGGAACCACTCCCTCTTCGTATTAAATCTTCAGTAAACAGTGAATAAAAGAAAGGGCTGTGAGCTAATGCCAGGGGCTTAGGTGGAGAGCAAATGTTTTGAGAATGATGAGGGCAATGAATGTACAAATGTGCTTGACACAATTGATGTATGTATGGATTGTGATAAGAGTTGTATAAGCTCCTAATAAAGTGATTTTTAAAAAAATAATAATAATAAAAAGAAAGGGCTGTGAATAGAGGTGGAATGGTTAAGAGAAGTCATCATACCAAGAGAGATGCAGAGGGGGTAGAATATTCTGGAGAGGTGAGTGAGGAGCTATTAGAAAGAAAATAAAATCTCCCCATGAATTCGGAGAGCTGTGAAGGAGGAAGATTCAGAGCCCACAGAAAGTGGAATGGAAGTCGGGTTAGTTGTATTAGATTAGAGGACTCATGCCTACAGTAGACCTTTGAGTATGTTGGTATTCGTTAGTGCATTTGATCTTTGCATTAATCCTAGCAGGGAGATTTTCATTTTATTGTGGTAAATGTTTAGTAGCAAAACATTTGCTATTTCAACAGTCTTCACATATACAGTTCAGAGACATTAATTATGACTATGATGTTGTTCAGTCATCACTTGTAGCATTTACATGATCCGTCCACTTGAGCGAAAGGGTGGAGTCTAGCCTGTCAATCAGGTCGCAGTTTGATGACCTCCTTTGGAGGTGTGATGGAGATAAATAGCTCACTGGAGGCCAGAGCCACTCTCTCTGCCTTTACTTTCCTGCTGTGGAGACACTCAGAGAGCTGGAGGAGACACGTGGAGAAAAACTGTGCCAGCGCTGAGATGCTTCCTGTGCCACTGGATCCACAAGACCTTCTACCTACCGGCCTGTGATCTTCCTGCATTTGGCATCATTGCATGTGCTGTGTGAGTCTCAAAAGGAATTTATGGAATAGTATAGGACATATAGGCTAATATCAGACTTATGGACTTGATCTGGACAGAGCTGGGATATTTTCTCAATATATAATTGCTCTTTTACATAAAGCTCTTTCTTATACGTGAGTGTCTATGAATTTGCTTCTCTAGTCAACCCGGACTAACACATCAACCTTCCCCATTCCCAAATTATCACCCTTACCAGAAGTTCAGTGTCCCCACCCTCCCACCCCACCTTCTCAGTCCCTATACAGTTGCCTTTTCTAAATATTACAAACAAATAGGACTACATTCTACGTATCCTTTTGTGACTGACATTTCACTCACTACATTTCCAAAGTTCCTTCATTTGTCAGAGGCTTATTTCTAAGGAGACATTTATTACTCTCCTTTTATAAGTGAGAAAACTAAGAATAGAAAGTTAAAAACTTTCCCCAAGATGACTCAATTGGTAAGGGTGGAATCAGGTCGGTTTGATTCAAGTTCTCTGAGTATCTCTAATTAAAAGGTCAGAATTCTGAACATTTATTCCTGAAACTCTAAACCCCAGGCCTCCTGGGATATGTGCTTCTGTTCACCATGAAGCCTAAGGAAAACTACCTGAGATCCCAGGATCCAAATCTCTCTTTCTCAACCAACCACCTGGAATTTCCATACCAAGGTGCCAACCCACTGACTCTCCCTAGTTCCTCTATATTGTTTTCGGTCCAAGTTACATCAGAATTCGCAGGTCCCTCTAGTAATCAAACTTACCACAGAATGTAGAATAGCAATGATGGGAAACCTGAACAATAATTAGGTGTTGGCAAGGCTATAGAAGAATGGGGATCCTCAGCCTTTGCTGGTAGGGATGTGAGCTGGGTGTAACCACTGTGGAAAACAGTTGAACACAGAACCAAGCAATTCCACTCTGCAGTCTACGAAAGCAGCAACTCAAACAGACACATGTACACCAATGTTTATTGCAGCACTAGTCACAATTGCCCCAAATCAACTGATCCCTGGATAGATAAAATACAGCTATGGATACAATGGAATGATTTTCAGCCAGTTAAAGAAATGAAGTCTTTATGTATGCCATAGAATAGAGCAGTGGTTCTCCACCTTCCTCATGCCCCAACTCTTTAATAAAATTCCTCATGTTGCAGTGACCCCCAACCATAAAATTATGTTCATTGCTACTTCATAACTGTAATTTTGCTACTGTTATGAATCATAATGTAAATGTCTGATATGCAGGATGTATTTTCATTGTTACAAATTGAACATATTTAAAGCATAGTGATTGATCACAACAATAATATATAATTATATATCGTGTAATATTTATTTCTAATGACAAATAAGTGAAATGTTGTCTTGAAGCATGGGTAACAGTCTTCACACTGGGTACTCATATGTGGGCGTATCTGCATGTGGGCAGATCTGCCTGCAGACGCATAGAAGAGCGGGGTCTCGGCTCCTAAGATCATCGGAAATAGGTGTTTTTCGGTGGTCTTAGGCGACCCCGTGAAAGGGTCGTTCGGCCCCAAAGGGGCGTGACCCACAGGTTGAGAACTGCTGGTCTAGAGGCAATTATGCTGAACAAAGTAAGTCAGCCTCACTCTTCAAGACCACTTAAATGAAATGAGCAAATATACAAACCCATAAGTAATTAGTGATTACCAGGGGAAAGAGAGAACCTCTGGTGGCATAGTGGATTAAACATTGGACTGCTACTTCCAGGTCAGTAGTTTGAAGCTACCTGCTGGTTCCAGGGAGACAGATGAGGCTTTCTACTCCCTTAAAGACTTACAATTTCAGAAACCTACCAGGGAAGTTCTACCCAGTCTTACAGGGACACCATGAGTCACAACCAATCTTATGGCAGTGAGTTTGGAGGTAAAGGGGCCTTTGCTTAGAGTGCATTGAAAGCACGTTAATGCTGGTGGGATGATTTGGAAAGAACAGTGAGAATAATGGCACCACATGAATTTTATTTATGGCACCACTGAGTTATATTTGTTGAAACTGATGAATTGCTGCGTTTTGGTGTGTGTTTTGTTTTTAATGTGAAGGTTCCTCCCAGGAGCCTGTGGTTGACTCAGATGCTCACACATACCAGCAAGTTCAACCGACCCTCTATTTTTATCATCGTTGTTGCTGCTGCTGCTGCTGCTGTTAGCTGCCTTTGAGTCAAACCCAACTGGTAATGATCCCATGCACGACAGAACTGTGCCAGGCCCATGTTCAATGCCAAATTAGATCACTGTGATCCATGGGTTTTTCACTGGCTGATTTTTGGAAGTAGATTACCAGTCCTTTCTTCCTAGTCTTAACTTAGTCTGTGTGATCACGAGCTGCCAACGGGATCATTATCAGGCATCAAAGAACAAAAAATCATATCATTGTGTGCTCACCTCCGTGATACAATCACTGAAGACAAAT
>NW_022103896.1:44871439-44876921 GCF_000313985.2 Echinops telfairi | reverse complement strand
GGGTCACAATCCCACCGACACCAAGTCAACTCTGACTCCTGGCGACCCTGTACAACAGAACTGCCCTGTGGGTTCCCAAGGCTGTAGATCTTTATGGGAGTAGAAATCCTCATCTTTTAGTTAGCAGCACGATGCGTAACCACTACTGTACCACCAGATGGCAGTTAGTTTGGTTCTCTTGGTATTGGGCGGCTAACCACAAGGTCAGCAGTTCAAAACCACCAGCTGCTTGTTGGAAAAAGCTGAGGCTTTCTACTCTGAGAAAGAGTTACCAGTTTCAGAAACGCACAGACTCTGCCCATTTGATAGCCATCAGCAGCCATCAACCCTAGTCGATGTAAACTGGAAGCCCCACTCCCTCCGTGCCCCTTTCTTGAACCAGTTAAATCCGTTGTCAAGCTGACAGCAATGTGATGCATGGTGACACCATGTGTGTCAGAGTATAAGTGTGCTCCTTAGGGTTTTCAATGGCTGATATTTTGGAATTTAATCATCAGGTCTTTCTTCTAAGAAACCACTGCCGGATTCCACCCTCTGTCTCTTCAGTTAGCCCAGCACAGTAACTGTGTGCGCCAGCCAGGAACACCCAGGCTTTCTTGAGGGGGGTTAAGGGAAAACCCAGAAACCGTACCACCTGATTTCCCTTTCAAATTCCAAGAGTACAGGCTTGATTCTTTTTTTTTTTTTCTGCCTCCCCAGTCTCCGGGACATGGGAGAAGAGGGCAATTGAGCCCATCATTCCACCATTTGTTCAGGGGTTTTGTTTGTTTGTTTCCATCTAGATTTTGCACAACTCACAGATGCAGCCTCCGGACCTTCCCCGGGCGTCGGGAAGGACCGGGGCTGTGATTCCCTCCCTCGCTGGTGGAGACCGTCAGCCTCACAGCTCCCGCCCAGGCCTTCTCTCAGGACATTAGGCAGGCCACATTAGCATTAATTGAATTTGAAGTGCCTTCACCTCACACTGATTGCAAACCCAGTTTGGCGCCTCAAGTTAGGGAAGAGCTTTTAGGATCATTAATCATGTGTTTTATGAGAGGGCAGCTTTGGAGGAAGCTTGGTCAGAGGCCTCTGGGTTCCAGGGCCCGGTTTGAGCCTCTCCCCCTGGAGGTGACTCACAGGCACGCCTCATGCCCATCTCCACCAAGGGGGCTGCGACCTTCTTCCATTAATGTCTGTTACTGGGGGATGACTTCATCAGCCAGCAGGGTTTGCTGGACTTGAATCCCCCAAGAGCCTGTGTATACATCCCAGTGCTCTGCTTACTCCACCTGTCACTGTTCCCAAGCTGCTGGCTCCCTTAAAAGGTCCCTTCCGAGCCTGTGCACAACCCACACACTTCCTGTTGCTCACAGAGCCAGGCGCCTTATCATGACTGCTGTGAGATAATTAAAAGTCAGAGCCTGGAGATCAGCATGTGGGGTCAATTAAGACCATAATTACCAGCCACCTATCCTAAGGAGCCACCTGGGCTCACTCATACCCAGTGAACTGTCAACGCCCCTTTGAACTGTTCGCTCACTCACTCACTGCCTCACTGCCATCGAGCCAATGCCACCTCATAGAGAAGGCTGGAAAATTACAAAGTGGGAAAAGTAGGGGGACAGTGGGGGTACAGGAGGATGGCTGGGCTTTGAAGCCATGAGGACATGAGTTTGAAGCCTGCCTCTGTCATCCGGTAGCCTGAAGTCTTCCGACAAGGTGTGTAACCTCTCTAAGCTGTCAGGCTACTCTTGGATAAAAGGGAGGCATTATTCCCTGCCTTTGTTGGAGGAAGGATCGATGCATGTGAATTGTGGTGCTGGGGACGAATATTGCAAGGATCATCGACTGCCAAAAGGACAAACAGATCTGTATTCGAGGAAGTCGGACCAGATTGGCCCTGACAGGCAAGATGGTGAGGCTTCTTCTTCCATTCTTTGGGCATGTGGTCAGGAGAGACCCGTCCCTAGAGAAAGACATCATGCCTGGTAAAGTGGAGGGGCAGCAAAAAGAAGGCTCTCAATGATGGATCGACACAGTGGCTGCAACAATGGGTTCAGGCCCAGGAGCAATTGTGAGGATGGTGCAGGACTGGGCGGTGTCTTCTGCTGTGCACAGCCATGCTGAGTCAGAGCTGACTCGAGGAACCCTAACAATGAGATCTCTTCACAACTAGCCTGCTGCTACCCTGCCATGTGTTAGACAAGTCACTTAGCCCACACGTGGTGTGAAGAAGAACACATCTCTCAACAAGATTGTAGGATTAACCCAAATGATCATGTAGGAGTACAGCATGAATGTTCAAGGGCTACCACAAGTTCATCAGTTGCAGTCAGTTCCAGCTACCCCACGTGTGTCAGAATAGGATTATGTGTCAGAATAGGATTGTGTGCCCTAAGGTTTTCAATGACTGGTTTTTTTAGAAGTAGATTGCTTTCTCTTGAGGTGATTCTGGGTACATTCAAGTAGCCATCCTCAGCAAGCAACTGAGCAGGTCATCTGCTTGCACCACTGTGATAGTTATATAATCATTTGTCAATTTGAGTGGATTAAGAGTGAAGGGGTGGAGTATAGCCTGTCAATCAGGTCATAGCCAATGAGGCCCCTGTGTGGGCATGGCCTTCTCCTAAGGAGTCTGGAACTCCTGTATTCCTCCTTGGAGGCAAGAGACACTCGCTCTGCTCACTCCCTGGGTGACATTGCAGTTGACAAGCCACATGGAGACAGGCAGAGAGCTGAAGAAGCCAGGTGGAGACACCTGCCAGCACTGAGATGCTTACACCGCCACTTGATCGGCAAGACTTCCCACCCACTGGCCTGTGATCTTCCTGCATTCAGCATCACTGCATGTGTTGGTGAGTCTGAAGAGGACTTTATAGATTGGTATCAGGTATATGAGCTAATATAGGACTTATGGACTTGATCTAGACTGGGCTGGGATGTTTTCTCAATATTCAATTGCTGTTGTATATAAAGCTCCTTCTTATACACATAGGAGTATCTATACATTGTTTCTCTAGTCGACCCAGACTAGCACAACCGCCTTACAGACCCCTAGAGGGTTAATACAGTGAAAGGCCTCAGAAATCCTTTCTCAAAAGGAGAGAGCCTGTCTTATTTAATGTCACCTCTCTCCAGATTAGAGCTTATGCATAATCAAAGCTCAGTAAATGTTTATTTTTGAATTAATTGGCTTAGCCCAACCCCCTCACTTTATAGAAGAACAAAACCCTAAGTCACAGAGGTGATGATGCTAGGTAGCAAGAGATAGGGTCAGGCTGTTGTCTCTCCCATGCCTGCAAAGGCCCCCATGGAGGAGATTGGGAAGGAATCAGGTGAGCATTAAACACCTATAAGGACCCCCTACCTGAGCAAGCTCAAATTCAAGCCCCAAGCCAGGTGGACAGTACACCTAGGAGACCCAAACTAGGCCCAGGTGACCTTAATTCGGGCACTGGGGCCAACCAATACCTTCAACCACACCTCCCCAGCCAGAGGTTTGAAATACCCTCTTTTTACCCTGCTCCTCTGAGCAGTAGCTGGTCGGAGGGAACTCTCTCTTCTCACTTTCTTTCCCCCCCCCCATGTGGAGGTAGCTAGTCCCCCACAAAAAATCATGAGTTCAGTAAGCTCAATTGTATGGTTAAGATATATAAAGATTATAATAAAGTTATAAAGAATAATAGGAGAGAATGAAATAAAGAAGTCAGACACATTTCATAGTAGCATGCTCACCTCAGCTCCTCTTTATGGTACACGTGAAGATGAGACACAAGAGGGCAGGAGAGAGAGATTTATTGCTAAGCAAGGCTTATATATCTTTAGGGGTATGTATGCCTCCAAATTACATATGTAAAGACATACGTCACAGGAAGGGATTGTAGAGTAGGCAATACAAGCAATAGGAGGGGGAAATACAATGGGCATAAACATAACAGGAAGAGGATGAGCTAGGGGTGTACACATAATAGAAGGGGAGGGACTAGGGGTATACATGTGACAAGAAGGGCGGGCCCTAGATTCATGATGGCGGCCTAACCTTGGTCACCCTTGAGTGGGCTTGACCTCCCTGGGTTTTCCTACAGGGAAACAATCTACTACTATCCTTATCAGAAGGGAGTGGGCCCTACTTTGGGTGGGACACACAGTCTGATTGCTCTAGATGGCTGATAACCCTTAGGGAGAATAACCCCTGACCTACTTTTGTTGACCTCCAAGTGTACAGTCATTTGCCATGTGTAGCAAGCAGCTAAGTTTGGCATATATTTGGGGGAAGACAACTTGGGAGAACTCTTTCTGTTCCCAGCCCCCTGCCCCGCAGCCCCCAGCGCCCACTCATCCGCCACCACTCTCTCTCTGGCCTCAGTTCACCAGGTGTGGGTGTGCAGTTCCACAAGGTTGCTCGTGTCCACTTGTGAACCTCAGAGCTGCTTCCGCGTGGTTTAGCATGCTTCCCTGAAATCGTGTGTACTCCTTTGAGACTATAAAACCTGAAACTTCTCCAATCCTTTATAAAAACTCACTTAGATTACAAACCAGGCTTCGGTATGAATTCTTTCTTGTGCAAAGCCAAGAACCAAGGTATTAACCACTCAAAAAACCTCACAATGAAACATTCTGGGAAGAGCTTAGTTTGAGGCCCATGTCTCCAGTGTCCTGACTGCTGATTTGCATTTTCCAGAAAGCACACCCCCTGCACTAGGGGCATTACCACTGCCCCTTCCCATAGCACTTAGCCTTGAAGTCATTACCCCCAATCCTGATCTGTTGGGAAGCAGGCCTAGTCTTTGAAGTCAGAGGATTAGAAAGTTGCCTTCCAAGTATAGGGAGAAGCCCCACCCCACCCCCACCACCAGCAAAGCTCCAAGATCCTCCCCCTCCAAACTGTGGAAGTCCCAGTCACCCCATGGGTACGTATAACATGTTCGAATGAAAAGAAAAGTTCCTGACAGTTACACCTGGCATGGTATAGGTGAGGCTACCCAGAAGAGACTGGTTGGCAGCCACTGGTGCCTGGGACATGGCTGTTCTTAGGAGCCTAGAGTCTCCCCATCATGGTGTGAGCTGGACACAACTGGGCAAAGGTGACAACAGAAGGGATTGTAACTCCAGAGGGAAGTAAAGGCACACTTCCCCGTGACTTTCCTGGCATGAAGAAATGAAGGACAGGTAAGACACCTTACCGTATCAATGGAAGAGACAGAAGTAGAGAAGGGGTGTGGACCAGAAAAGACAGGATGTTCACACCACCCGCATAATGGCTGAATTGACCCTTTGGTTTCAGGGTGTCTGATGACAAGGACACAGCATGAACTCTTGGGTACTGTGATGCACAAACCTGGAAAGGGGAGGTAAGTTACAGAACCTCAGTCAATGCATCAGACCTACCAGAAAGCCAGTCAATGGTGGAAGGTCGTCTATTAGCAGGACAAAAACCTGGCTCTTCACTGGAGATCCCCTTGCAGAGGGGTCTCGGGGAGGAGATGAGCCAGTCAGGGTG
>NW_022103896.1:44859891-44867783 GCF_000313985.2 Echinops telfairi | reverse complement strand
TCACCATCCAGGAAAAGGTAAAACTTTTGGATATGATCAAAGATGGCAAGAAAATCGTGGAGGTTGCACGCCATTTTGACTTGAATGAGTCTTCCGTTCGCTCCATCCGTAAAGAGGAAAAAAACATCCGTGCTACCGCTACTTTCACTTTCAACAAGGAAGCAAAGCGCATCGTGACCAGGAATCCTACTTTGCGGAATTTCATTTATCACGGTAGGGTCTAGAACCGATTAACCACGATAAACGAGGGTTCACTGTACATTGGACTGCTAACCGCAAAGGTTCAAACCCACCAAAGTCTCCCAGGGCGAAACATGAGGCTGTCTGCTCTTGTAAAGGTTTACAGCCTTGGAAACCCAAGATGGCAGTTTTGCCCTTTCCCGTAAGAGTCAGGATCAATTTGATGGTAGTTAGCTGAGTGAGAGGAGGGAGGGTCGGAGGCTTTGAAACTTTGAAGGCAAGAAAGAGAGATTACTCAAATTCAGATAGGGTTAAAGTCCCAGCAGCTAGGACAGAGGCTTTTGCAAGTCTGTCAACGTCTTGACCAGAGTCAGTAGGACCTCAGTGTGGCCCCATGAGGCATGTGTGCCTGCAGAGAGGGGTTACCGTGTTGAAAGAGTTCCAGGATGAGCATGAGGTCAGAGACTGGCTCTGGAGAGGCCTCTCAGGAACCACTCAGAGCCAATACATGATGGGGAAAAGCACCCAAGGCCACCCTGTGAATACACACACACACACTCACACACTCACACACACAAATGGTCATGAAGCTAACAAATCCTTAAAGACTTACAGGTCTTTGATGTGGGGGAGAGGAATCCTCCTTAAAGAAGTTCCGTGGTATTATGAATAATCCAAAGGAGTGGGTGTCTACCAAAAAGAAACCCATCTTGACGAGTGGGAGATGGGTTATATTTAATTTCTGTTTTAAAAGAAACGTGTCATTTCTCGTGTGTGGCGTCGAGCCATTTGTATCCATGACACAGATAACAGCCACACACAAGTCACGAACCATGCTCTGGGACCACATTTTCCCATTTATTCTTGGTAACAATTCTAATGAAGGTAATAACTCTTTTTATTCAATTACTCAGGGTCCCCCCCCCCATCCAAATAAAAACAAGAAGCTGAGCCTTAAAACAAGTTATGTGCTTGGACTGTTGAATTGTATGATATGTGAATTATAAGCCAATAAAAGGGTTAAGAAAAAGATAAGCTATTTGCCAAGTTACCCCGTTGGGTCCTGATGGAACCAGGATTCAAACTTGGGCGACTTGACTCCAGAGCCCACACTTCACCACCATCCCATCCCATCTTTCAGCTACCTTCTCACACAACTACACGGTCTGCACCGATCTTCTCCGTCACTAAGGGGATAGATTCCCCATGTCCATCTCGGTCTTCTTTCCTATGTTACAATTATAACCCAGGCATCCGCGGGATCCTAGAGTCCCACTGTCTTGTGGGATGAAGCATTATTCTTCTCCAAAGCAAGGGAACGGACTAGGTCACCATCAACCTGATATTTTTGAGTCAAACATCCTCATCTTCAGCACCTAAAATAGCATCTCTCATTGCCTCATCAGTACAGAGATTCTCAAAGACACAATAAGGGAAATAAAATTAAAAGTTCCCTTCTTTCTTGCCAGAAGAGATTGTGTTGGCATTTTTCCAACTGCTAATGTCTTTTAATTGGCCTTATACATTCAAATGGACAATGATCAAGACCAGTCCCCTCTGTCAGCAAAGTAGGTGAGAATCTACATACATCCTGGGCGCAGCGGGGTGGGGGTGAGCGGGAGAGCGGACTTCTGGGCTTCCAGAGACAGCCTACTCCCAAAGGTCTTTTCTACATGCCTATCAGAGAGGTTCCTCATCGTCTCCCTCATTCACAGTTGAAGGGAGCTGATGTGCAAACAAGCCCTCGGACCTCCGGCCGCGTGCATAACATATTAATAGCTCTTTGAGATTTGAATGACCTTTAGAGATTACAAAGCACTTATTTCATTCTGCTGTCTGAAAAACCCTGTGACACTGTTATCATTATTCATATCGCATATTCATAGAGATTTTTAAGGCTCAGCCAGTAATCAACAAAGCTAGGACAACATAGGAAGCTTTTAACTCTGCCTTCTGTATTCTCTAGGTGTAAGCCACCAGCGCTGAACAACCTCTCTCCCACAATTCTGTCACCTGGAAGAAGCCTGTAGCCTGGGGCAAGGAAGGCCTTGTGGGAGTTCTGGAAGATCCAAGCCTGAAGTATGGGGCAAGGCCTGTGGTTGTAACATACTTTCATATAACATGTAGGGGTGGAGTTTAGCCTGTCAATCAGGTCACAGCCTGATGGTGACTCCTTATGGGTCTGCCCTTCTCTAAAGAGGTCCCTGGGAACCTCCCCTGCTCCCTCTGCCTTCGCCTTCCTGCTGACTGGCCCTGGTTGCTCTGCGCCCTGTGATGCAGCCCCCACCATTGGCCGTTGGAGCCACATGACTTTGTACCCACAGGCCTGTGATGTCCCTGCATTCTGCATCACTGCATGTGGCTGCATGAGTCTGAAGCGGGACTAATATCAGACTTATGGACTTGATCTGGACTGGGCCAGGATGTTTTATCGATACATAATTGCTTCTTTATAGAAAACTCTTTCTTACACCTCTACAAGTGTCACTGGATGTGTTTCTCTAGTCCACTTGGCCTCGCACAAGGCCCAAGAGGGAAAGGCCAAGCAAGATGACTGCGGTTCCTTTCTGAAGCAGGAAGAGTTGGGAAAGGAGGCATGTCCTGAGAGGCAAGTCAGTGGACATTTTTAGAAAGAGTCTTGCTTGGTGATCTGGAGCTCTGGGTTCCAGCCCACCTTGGCTACTGAAGGACTTGGATCAGATCTAAGGTGACCAGATTTTAACATTGGTAAAGCGGGACACCATTGATAGAACTCAGATCCTGGCGAAACAGCCATATGGCAGCTGAAAACCTTATACCCTAGCTTGTCGTGCATTCTTTCCAAATATCGGGACTTTTTTAAAATGCCGCGGGACACGGGAAAAATTGTTAAAAATCGCGGCTGTCCCGCCAAAAGCGGGACATCTGGTCCCCTTAATCAGATCCCAAATTTTCAGAGACTCGATTTCTTAAGGTGTCCAGAGAACAAGGAGGACCTCTGATTTCTAAAGTTCTTTCAAGCTGGAAGAAACCCGAGTGGTGCACATGGTTGAGGACTCAGCTGCTAAGCAAAAGGTTGGTGGCTCCGATTTACCCAGCGGTGCTTGGGAAGAAAACTCTGACGTCTACTTCTCACAGCTAATGAAAACCCCACAGGACACCATTCTCTTTGAACACACAGAGTCACCACGAGCTGCAGAAGACTCCGCGGCGCTGGTGGGTTTTCTTGTGTTTGTTCTTTCACGTTCTAAACCTGAGGAGAAGCCCTGGTGGCGTAGTGGTTTACACAAGGTCAGCAGTTCGAAAGCACCAGCCGCTCCACGGGAGAAGACAGGACTTTCTGCCACGGAGACTTACAGCCTCAGAAACCCAGAGGGGCAGTTCTCCTCGGCCCTATAGGGTCCCTAAGAGTCAGGATGGAATCGCTGCCAATGAGAGTTCCGGTGTTGTTGTTAACCTGCGTCATCTTTGAAGGTCACTGCTTCTACGAGGTCCATGTGACCATGACTCGAAAATGCTTCCCAGGCTGTACAGCTTTACAGGAGCAGAAAGCCTGCCCTTTCTCCCTCAGAGTGCTTGGGAGTTTCAAACTGCTGACCTTGCAGTTGGCAGCTCAACTAGCTACGACTGTTCCCATCAACATTTGCACGTTGGTGGTGGCCCAGACCATTCGCACTTGGCAGTTAAAATGGGCCCTTTACCCAGAATGCTAAGTGAAAGTGTCCGTGGAGGTGACCAGGCTGCCTGCCCACCCGTCTCCTTGGGTTTCACGTTCGTGTCCTTACAGTTCTGGTCAGAAAAACATCTCTTTGACTAGTTTGGGGCTTGGGGTTGTTGGTTTTTTTTCCCACCACAGCTAAGGACTATTTCTGCCCAGTCATTCCTCCAATCCTCCAAGTTCCTCACAGTGCTGTTTGCAAATATGGAGACACATTATGACCGGGCATCAGCTTCCATTTTGTAATCCAACAGATGAATCACAGGCTGTTTCATGTGGAGGTTTAATAGGATTTCCACTCCTAACTCATTGCCTTCTCTGGCCTGATGCTGAACAAAGAAACAAACAACCATTTGATTGTGTGTGTGACTCCAATAGCTAGCTGAGTGGCGCTCCTCAGACCTCCACTCCTTATCCACTTCCTCGTAGCCACGCAGTGCTCTTCCAGAGAGGCCTGTAGGTACTTTGTTAGTGTGGCCTTCTTCCACTTCAGAGGCTATAATCCATTCCCCCATCAGATAGTTATTTTAATATATCTGTCATCTGTACTACAATCATCCTCTACCTTTAAAGTGGGCTGATTTAGAAATATGCTCACTCATGCCCATATGCATACATAACTCAGAAAAATCAAACTCACTACCTTACCTTCTGGCTCATAGCGACCCTTTAAGAACAGAGTAGAACTGCTCTTGTGGGTTTCTGAGACGATAAATCTTTGCAAGAATAAAAAGTTTCGTCTTTCTCCCTTGAGCCCTTGGTGGGTTGGAACTGCTGACTTTGTGGTTAACAACCCAACATATAATCCACTACCCCGCCACGGAAATCAGTATAAATATACACACGTGTGTGTGTTGGTGGGGGGGGGGGTTGTTCCTGAATTTCTGACTTTCACCCCCAAACACACACACACACACACACACACACACACACACACACCAAACACAGGCAAACATACAGAAAGAACACTGCCACACACAAAGAGACCCACCAAGCATAGATGCACACAGAGACACGGGAGCACACACATGCACACCGCAGGTTCACTTGTGCAGACACCGTCGTTCCTTTGCCAACACAAACCTCAAGGTCTTGCTTTGTGTTCCTTTCCCATAGCCACAGTCCAAGAAAAGCAAGTGGATCAAATTACTTCATCATCTCAGGACCTAAGACTACAGCTATTGATGTTTTGATAGTTGTTCTCGATGGTTTGCGTAGTTGTTCCTTGCTGATTGAGGAGCTCTGGTGGTCTAGTGGTTAAGCACTGGGCTGCCATCCATAGGGTGGGCAGTTGGAAACCCCCAGCAGCCCCGTGGGAAAAAGACTGGCCTTCTACTCCTGCCCACAGGGACCGTCTCGGAAACCCACAGGGGCTTGCTCTGAGTCGGCAGAGCTTGAGAGCTTTGGTTTGGTTTATCTGTCCTTACTGCAGTCTCCTCTCGTAGCCAGTGCTTTAGCTTAGTTGGGTGCCCTTGCACAGTCAGGGATTCACTCCTTGTAAACCTCCTTGTATCAAACCTGTAATACTGCCTGACTGGCATTACTCTCTCTAAATCCAACGCACACATCAGAGGCATCTTCTGAGGACAGCTTTCTTGTGATCAATGGCTTCCTTCACTCTCCCTGTAGCCTGCTACCCACACATTGGTCTAGTTGTGATGGTGGGTGGTGGCCTCTCCATTGCCTTGTTCTCAATGGAGCTCCTGTCTTCCGGCCAGGCCCAGCACCACCACCCCTCCCTCCCGGGGGGCGATTTCTAGAAGTACCCCACTTGGAATTCATCACATTTGTGTTTGACAAAATGGCCTGTCACCTTCCTGGGGCTATGGGGCAGAGCTATTGAATTCAGGGAGAAGTACCCAGCACCCCATTACCTTTGACCCAAACTCACACTTCTCAGCTGTGAATTCAATAGTCTCACTACAGTCAGCACATTCCTGTTCCCCTTTCTGGTCTCTCAAGACAATTAAAACCATTCAATTTTTAATTCCCATGAAAACCCTGAGATATGTTGCAGATGAAGCAATGGAGGCTGATGGAGGCTAAGTGACTTGCCCTCAATCACCCAACAAGTAAGGATTTGAAACTAGACCTATTGGAAGCTAAGCCTCATGATTGAACATGACCACTTTATGAAACCACCTCCAAGGTAGCCCCTGGCCAAATTGGATTTCTGTGACTTTTCTAAACAGGCTTTTTCTCTTTCCTGCCTCCCTGCCTTGGCTCATACTTTATCTTAACATAAACTAACCTGTCCCTTCTCTCTCCAGCCAACTGCTTTTTGGAAATCTTATGTAGGTAGCCTTCAAGATCAACTTCAATGCCACTTCCTCCAAGAAGCCATTCACGACTGCACCAGCCAAGCACAGAATTCACATTCTCATGCAAGTTCCACTTGTCTTAGTTCCCATGTCTCTGGTGGCCCTGGTTGCACACTACACTATATTCAGATGTCTGTGTTTACCTACCTATCTTTATTCACCCCTGCCCCCACCGACCCCCAACCACGGCATGAAGAAGGCTGCTTTCTTTCACCTTATGTGTTCCCCAACCCTCTGCACAGGCAGGAGCTCCACAAATGTGGCCAGATGAATTTGTAATCAGTCACCAGCCTCTTTCCCTATATTGAATTGCTCGTGTATTAGTAAGCAGAAATGTAGGATGTTTAAAAATCCATCTTTCTTTAAAGCTTCCACTTTATCAAAATCGATTTTTTTAAATCGTTCAGTTTACTCTTCAATGTCTCATCCAATCATTTTATAATAAGTTTTCCTTCTTTGAATTTTATCTAATGGCTACAAACCTAGCCCCTTCCAGGTAGAATCCTCTCACAATTTCTTCATTTTCTTATCTTCAAAACGCCACCTTCTTTGGCTTTTCAGGTCAGTCCCATTTATTACACTCAAGGTCTTTGAGGACAAGGGCAATGTCTTAGTCATCCTAACACCCAACAGCGCCTGGGTGCCAAATAACATTTGAAGACTGCATGAGTGAATGAAGGCACAAAAGCTGTGTTATTGTGGCAGTGGGCTGAGTCCTCCCTGGAATAATAACTCATGCTTTTTCAGCCCCCCGCCCCCCGCCCCATCACCCACACTGCAGCCCTACGAAGTCGGCAATGTGAACTCCCCATGTGGCAGATGGGAAGAGTGAGGCTGTGCAAGGTGAAGCGACTTATCCTTCAGCACGCCCCCACTTGGTGATGAAAAACCAGAGGGGTCTAACTCCAGAGCTGTATTTATGAATAAAAAATCTCTCAGGTTGAAATGCCACTTACATTTTCCCTTCCCTGGATCAAGCTGAGGGAAGCCTAGCATGCTTCGAAAGTGTGGACAAGTGACTGGACAGGTCTGAAATAAGTGACAAGGAAGGCTGAATCCTAGGAGCAAAGAATTGTGTGGATACACTTTAGCTATTGAACTGAAACTATCCCCTGAAGTCATGATTTCATTAAATAGCAGGTTAACTCAAAAAGCAAAGAATGCCACTCCTTCAAAAAATTATCTATACCAGGTCCAACTGGGCTCTAAAACACAGTTAATAAAATTTGGGGCAAGGGGGAAGTGAGATTCAATCCATGGGAATAGCATCGTGACATGTGAAGAATATAATCAAGGTCACTGAGAATGGACCACTTGTATATGGCCTTTCTCACCAGGGTCTTGTAACTCTGGATTGGGTGGATCTGTGTAAATAAGAATTGGGTGATCTATGTAAATAAGGTACTTGTAGCCTAGACTCTGGGTGGGGGTGGGGGTGTGGAGACAGCTTACTAATAATGGAAATAAGGTGCAGGGCACCCTTCTGGAGGTAGGGCCATGCACATAGGGTGTATGGATCTTGGATCTCTATCAAAGGGATTGGTCATCTTTGCCATTGAGGTAGTTAGTTTACTGTGCGAACCAGGCCGATAAACACAGATGGGGGTACTTGAAGGGCAGGGAGATAAATGGTTCCGTGATCCTCGCCCTTCTAGTTCTCTGGTCTCTTGCTTTCTGATGGTCAGACCAGGGTG
>NW_022103896.1:44857610-44858608 GCF_000313985.2 Echinops telfairi | reverse complement strand
AAAAAAAAAAAGAACATTCTTTAAAAGTCTGTTTACTCTGTCACTGCTGTGGGGACACACTGGTGTTAATGGGGCAGCCACGATTGAGACTTGGACGTCGTCACCTGAACCTTTGCCCTCGCCCCTCCCTGCTCGGACCTCTTGAGCAACTCAAAGATGCAAAGTGCACAGGGATGGGGATGTCGGCTTTCACGTGTGGGAAAGGAGAGGAGGAAGCCTGCTCAACACAGAGCCGTCAGAATCTTTATGTAATCGTGTCTCCTTAGCAAGACCTGAGACCCCACGATCGGCACTCTGCGTCTGTGTCTGATTGTAAACCCAGAAAGACAGGGAGGTGAGAGTGGAAAGTGGTGTACAGAACGGGGGCCAGATAAGATGTCAAAGGGGAATACCAGAACATTCCGCAGCAGCAATAGGGTGAGTACACAGAATGTGTCACACAGTAGGAAGCTCAGAGAGATGGATTCGGTTTAAGCCCCACCTGGCTAGATCTCACGCTGAAAATCACTCGCTTCCATTTCCCCCCCTAATCTTTTATAACTCCCTCTAATGATTTTTAGTGAAGCAAAAGGCCATACACCTTCAGAGAGCAAAACTCGGCCCATCTGTTTAGTCAGGAATTTGCTAGACCCAAGTAAAAGATCAGTCTGGTCAGTATCATAACTTAGCCTTTAGATGACCCCAAATACTTCCTCACTGTATCATCCAAAAATAACTTCACATTACTGTGAATCATCATCCCAAAGGATGCTATGTTGAGAGGACCCTCTAAAGCAGAGAACGACAAAGAAATAAAATAAGAACTCCCACTTCGGACTATGCTTGCTCCCAAGGCTACATTAAAATCATCGTCATTGCCAACAAACAGTTCTTGAACTACCTACAAGCTTTTCTTTGTTGTTGTTGTTTTCTTTTGCTCTTCATTTTGCTCTGTCTTGTTTTTGTGGCTGTTATTATCTTCGCAGGTCTGTCTAAATAAGATAGGCTGGATGAACAAT
>NW_022103896.1:44841783-44856085 GCF_000313985.2 Echinops telfairi | reverse complement strand
GATAAGAGTTGTATGAGTCCCCAATAAAATGATTTAAAAATAATAATAATAAAATTTTAAAATCATCGTCATTATCCTGCTTGAGGCAGAAAAACACTTAAGGATGACTTTTTTCTGAAAGATTTTATTTCTTTTATTATAAGACATATAGGTAAAAACTTGTATATTTTGAAAAATATAGAAATGGTAATAAAATGGGCAATTTTCCCTATCAAGAAATATGTTCATAAATATACTTTATCAAATATTAAAATGGTGGCTATTTTGCAAAATAATGATTGAGCAGAGCTGTGGCATACAAGGATCAACCCAAAATATGAAAGTGTTCATGTTGTGTGTTTTATCAAAATTCAGACGGCTGACACGATTTTTAAAAATTGGCATCTTGCACTTCAGGTTATCAATAATTCCAATTAAAAAAAATATTTTTGATGGCTCGGTGATTTAAAAAATAAAAACACATAAAAGGTGATTCCACTAAATGGAATTTGGCCACATTGACCTTCTCCTGGATTTAAAAAAAGAACCAAAACTATACGACACATAAGTAAAGCTATAATTTTTGAACCCATCTGTTGTCAATAACTCAGTCCCCAGTTCTACAAGTCTCTGGATTCCCAACGGGGGACACTGAGCACAAACTACGTGCTAAGCTTTAGTTTCCAGCAAGGTCCATCATTTCTGTTCACAGCTTTATGGAGATAATAGTCATGATACGATGAGCCCAGCTCTACAGTCAAGCTCCCCGGAGAATACACACTCTAAGTAGAAAGCTCTCCTATGACTGAACCCCTGACAAGTCTCCTGTATTTGTTTGTGACCCATGGGCCTCAAAAACGCCTGTCAAAAATGCCTCTCAGAACACTGGGGGGGATTCTCATAACGGGGAGATTTTCATCTAGACCTTCTCTTGTGGCCTTCCTCTCTCGACTGTCCAAAGGCGAGAGGACTCCAGGCAGGTCCTCTCATGAGTCTCTGGTGCTCAAGTAGCAAGGACAAGGCTTTTCCTGTGAATAAATACGGACTTTTTACAAGGATCTTTCATTTCTCATGCATCGTGTTGTCCATGAGGGTAACACCGTCATTCCCAACTGCAATGGGGGAGCCACATCTAACCATACGTGAGTATCCAATCTAATATAGATTGAGAATCGGTCCCAACAGCCTTCGGCGATGTCCATCCAGGAGGACATCAGAGTGACGTGAAGCCGGGCACCTAGAGCACAGAGAGGTCATGGCAGGACTTGGACTTGAGCTTGAAGGCCATATTCTTGTTGTTTTTGGCCACAATCTTGCCCCAGAAGCGCCTGGCTTTCCTGGGGATGCTCTCCCTCCTTTTCTGGTAGGCCAGCCTCCGCTCATTCTTCTCTTTGCTGTCCCGCCGCAGGCGCACCTGGCGCACGATGCCTTCAAACAACTCCTTCACGTTGTGCTGGACGGCGGCCGAGGTCTCGATGAACTTGCAGTCGAACACCACAGCACACGCTCTCCCTTCTGGAAAGGAGAAAGGACGTCAGTAGGTTGCGACACAGCATGCAGCCCCCCTGGATGATTTCTGATTTAAAACTCTTCTGTTCTATTGGCAAGGGTTGCTATGAGCTGGAATCAGCTCAGTACAGGGCCCGAGACACGAGGCCATGTGTCCTGCCAGGGCTTGAGGAGAAGCGTGGAAAAACAAAGAGAGACTCCTGGAATCAGGAGTGATGGGCTTTGTAACTGGTCCCCTACAAATTCACTATGGGAAGATCCAATTGCAATGAAGATAGTGGTATTAACGGTATTGGATAAAAGCCTCAGCTTACTGCTTATTTAAGGAGCCCTAGTGTCATCGCGGATTATGTGCTAAGCTTTGAACTACAAGGTTGGCTGTTCAAACCCACCAGCTTCTCTGCAGGAGAAAGAGGAGGCTTTCTGCTCCCATAATGATTTGCAGCTTCAGAAACCCTGGGGTTGCTCTGAGTCAGAATTGCATTGGCCACTGAGTGAGTTATTGCATACTTGCTGTGAGCCGGAACGGAGTTAAGTACTTTATAAACATGTGTGAATGCTCACCACAATCTTGAACATTGACTATTAGCGCTACAAGACAGACAGAGAAATACAGGAGGCTTATTTTCAATTGAGATGTTCACAGGCCTGAAAGCAGCAGAGCTATATCCAGGCCTATTTAACTCTCAAGCCCCCATTCTTAATTCTAGCCTTTCTCAGATCCCTAAACTGAGGGAACTGGAAATAAGGATTCTATAACCACACTCTTCTTTTCTTTACAAAAAAAAAAAAAGAAGGAAAATTTTTTTTAATTCTGAGAATTTTACAAATATATAATATTGCTATCAAAGAATACAAATGAACTTTCCAGGAACAGTTATAATTTCATATTTCAACATGTTCAAAGACCATCTGTTCAAGTTTTTATGTGGGATAAAAAAAAAGACTACTATAGACGATCATTTCCTAATAGTAAGATTCCCAAACTAGTGTACATTTAGGTTTCTCTCAGTTTTTTTTCTTTCCAGATACATAGTAGTTTGTTGTTGTTTTTAACAATCGTACTGAGGACTAAATCTGTATTAGCCCAAACAGAAAAAAACTAATCACTACCATTGAGTTAATTCAAACTCATAGGGACCCTATAGAATAGTTAACTCATTATGGTAACAAAAAGTCTCATCTTTCCCCAGTGTGGTGGCCAGTGGGTTTGAACTGCCAAACTTATGGATAGCAGCCCAAGGAATAACCCGCAGCACTACTGAGTCTCCTCCAACTCTGTATGAGGCCCATAATACTCAAGTACTCACGAAATGCATAAACATGAAGTATCCCTAAACTAAGTATGAAAAACCAGACTTGTATTTGACACCATCCGCCTGATGCCTTAACTAGAACTTAGGAGAGAGGGGTTGCTTATTTCTTGGGCCCATGGGGATGAGAGGCAGGCAGAACAGAATTCATATTCCCAATGAAACTGTTTTTCCCTGGTTCCCTTAAATCAGCATTCCCCATCCTTGTTGTATGAAGATGCTACTTCTAGTTCCCTGAAATTTTGGGAGCTCCATAAAGACTAAGGAATTTGGGGATTTTCCCAGAGAACTGGGATCTCCCTGGAGACAAAAGGAGAAAAGGTTGGATATGGTCAATAAAGCCCTGAGCAGGATCTCATCCTTAAAGGAATTTCAGAGAACTCTCTGAAGTAGAGCGTGGATTTGGAAGCTAACAGATGGGCCAGATGAGAAAGAGAGCAACATCCAGCAAGACCCATCTGTGAGAAAGTAGGAGTCTTACACTCCCTGCCCCTGAGTCTATCCCAACACACAGCTGCCAGGGCAGAAAGAACTGGCTTTCTACGGTTCAAAAAGCTGTAAACATTTTTAACCGTTTTATTGGCATATCATACAATCCCATAGTTCAATCTTATTCAGGTCTGTACAACCATCACCACAATCAATTTGAGAACATTTTCTTCTCTCTGATACCTATTATTAGCTCCCCATTTGCTTGCACCCTCCCCAAGAAGCCATTAATCCAGTTACTGTCTTGCACACAGCCTCATCTTCTCCCAAGGAGCAGCTGGTGGGTTTGAACTGCCGACCTCATGGTTAGCCGTCTAACGCTTACCCAACAGTACCACCAGGGCCCCTGGGACGTTAGAGTTATACATAAAACTCCAAGTAACATTTTCATGAGTCCCCGATTCCAGCCTCGCAAACGGGAAGGAAATGCACCTGCGTCAAGGAAAAAGCAAGCATTCCAGAGATTGCCCGATGGTGCTGCCACCCCTCCTTTTACCTGAGACAGACACTTCTCGGCACCGCACCAAGTCACTTTTGTTGCCAACCAGGATGATAGGGATGTCCTCTGCCTGCCGGGCCCTGCGGAGCTGGATGCGCAGCTCTGACGCCTTCTCGAAGCTGGCGCGGTCTGTGATGGAGTACACGATCAGGTAGGCATCCCCAACCTGCATGCAGTGGTCTTGGAGCCACTCATTCTCTCCCTGAGGAAAGGAAAAGGCTTTGCGTGAGCGCAGGCCGGCCTGGCACACGAGGCGTGCTTTTAAAGAGAAACAGTACATTTACCCTTCAGTACCCTTGCGGAGAAGATAAAGAACACTGCTTGCCAGCTCCCCAGAACCTACCTGTCTTACATAGTGGCACCAGAAGGGTTGGCGTCACCGTGTGTAGTAACTCATGATGCCACCCCCCTCCATACAAACCCATACCATACCATGCAAACCCAGCAGGTAGAAGAATGCCTGCGGCAATAAGAACTGCACGGTGAGCTAGTACTGCACAGATGACACCAGGTGATTTGAAGGGTGATCATGACAGCTTGGACCAGAGCACTTTAGAAGGTTTACAAAGTAAATTAGCATAAAGTTTTAGCTTCCTAGATATATTGATACATTTAAAAAGTTATTACTGTTATAACTAACTATAGAGATACTTTTATGAAATAATAATGCATTTCTGTTGAAACACTGCACAGAAATTTTATAGACAATCTTTTGACTGACAGTTTCACTTGGGTAAGCTGCAGCCCCCGCACCCTCTTAGTAATGGTGCTAGTCTCCCATGCTGATAAGCTGTCCTGATAGCCAGATTGGTTGACTGCATAGATTGGTTGACTGCATAAACTCAGGCAAGCAAAAGATGTCATTTTCCAATTTTTCTCACAGCTTGGGTTGCTATTACACAACTACTCTGCTAAACAAAGTGCCTAACTTCTACGTACCTTAAACTACCAAAAATGAACCATTTTCTATACAAAAGAATAGCATCTGGGAGTCTTAAAGCAAGCAGTCATTTAAGTGGGGCATCAGCTGTGTATACATGGAATAAACACACTACCCTGTGTGATCTAAGGATTGTAAATATAAAATCCAAGATCAGAGGAAAGAATTGTATTAGAACTTAAATTCTGAGCACCCAGTTTACAGACAACTATGGGTAGCAGTGAAAGCCCAAAGTCCATATGCAGAGTCCCCATGGGGATTCAGCCACTATCGAATCCCTCAGACCATTGCTCAGGAGTGGGAATAGCCTTGCCCTCAGTGCATCAGAGAGCGAGACATAGATATATATCAGATATAGGTATATATCAGATATAGGTAGGTTAACATTTAACAGCTTATTGTTTGCTTTCCCTTTTAATTTGTTCTGGTTTTTATTATGTTCTACTTTCTTTTGGATTGAGGTTAATTCTGTGTTTTATTTTGTCATTGTTGTTAGAGGTTTGGTTTGGTTTGTTTTTGTATGATTTTCTTTATATGAACTCCAGGATAGGTAAGTCTATAGAGACAGTAACTAGATTAACAGTTTCTTAGGGTGATGGCAGGGGAGGTTGAAGGGAAATCGGGAGCTAATAGAAATGAGTACAAAAATGAAGAAAATGTTCTAAAATTGACTGTAATGATGATTGCACAACTCTTTTCATATATTTCAACAATTGAATTGTATGATACATGAATTATATGTCAATAAAAAATGTTTTTTTTGTTGTTTTTTTTTTAAATGTTTTTTTCTTAATGATCCTTTTCTGAAGCCCCCCAACCCCCTTTTGCCTTTCCTAAGTAATAAATTACAAATATTTGGTGAGAAAAGGAGGGTTCTCAATGAGTCATAAACCAATCACATACCCTCAAAAAGCCCTAAATCTTTACAAAGTAAATACCGAGACTGAGAATGTCAACTTTGTATCAGCTGGCTTGATCAAGTATAACACAATCATCCAGCCTTGTTTACACTCGTTTTGCCTGGAAATGTTTTCCCTCGGTTATCCGCGAGGCTTGTTCCCTTATCTGCCTCTGGGCGAGGTCTTTCCCAAGGATCTACAGATGTACTTTTGTGTATTTTTGAATAGAACCAAAGAGGGGGAAAAAAAATCACGGTCACTTGCTTATTATCCAGAGCCCATTTGTGAATGACCTGTTACTTAGAACCGTTTCCTCCTTCAGAAGTACATGCCTTCCATCAAAAAAATGAGCCCACTTAGTCCGGAAGACCACCTTTGCATGGGGAGGTCACCCTCCTCTCAAACAGCCTGTTGGAAGGCCCTGAAGAAATCCACCAGTGGCTGCAGTCCGCCTACCTTATTCTCCCACATGTCCAGGAGTATAATTGTTGCACTCTCTCCATCAACGATCAGGGTTCGCTCATAGGTATCTTCTAGAAAAGAAACAACAGGGACGTTGGGGTCAGGCAAACACACAGCCCTCTTTTAGAAGAGGAGCATGTAGCAAACAGCAGGCAGCCACTTCATCAGGGGGCTCAAGTAGAAAATTAAACTTCTCAAATATGCACTTGATTATTTAAGTACACAGATATTCGCAAAAGCACATTACTAGTGTTTGATCATCTTCAACAATGTTCTACATGTATTCCCGCAGTACTTCCTAAGCAGCACACACCTACATCTCCTACTTGGGTATCAAACGCAGCTGGAAGGGAAAGGCATTCATTTTCATCATTCCTGGGAAGTTTATACAGAAAAGCCATGTATGAGGTTAAATGCACTTAAGCGATTTGGACTCAGATCAGTGGGTAGTGCTGTAAGAAACATTAACTGCCCAGGGGAACGGGAAGCCTTCTTTCCATAGGCCTCCGTGGAAACCCATCTCTCCCTAGCAAACGATGACTGAATAGTCCCTGGCAAGTTTAGCAGCTTGAAGTTCAGAGACAAGTCTCTGTAGAAATTGCCATCGAGTCAATTCTGGCTTATAACCACCCTATTAGAGCAGAACTGCCCCTGTTGGTGACCGCGACCATCACTCTTTATGGGAGTAGAAAGCCTCATCTTTCTCCCTTGGCGAAGTTGGTTGTTTTGAACTGTTGACCTTACGTTACGAGCCCAAAGCATAACCACTACGCCACCAGCGGTCCTTCTCTGAAGAAGTACAGACAAATAATCTCGAGATTGTCCTTGTTTGGGCTGGAGCTTTCTTGCTTAAAGAATGCAGTTTTCTTCTCTTACTGTAGTTCTCTAGGAATAAGAGAGCTGCTATTGCCTTGTGAACACCGCAGGAGGGAGGCCTCCAGCTCTGAGTCATAGAAACTTTCTACCTGCTCTGAGTGGAGGTGGAGGTGGAGGGTGAAGGGCGCACCACAGCTTAAAGTTCACAGCAGCCCCGGCCCAGAAAAGAAGACAGTGCGGGGACTGGTTGGGGAAGCGATGCGGCTGTGCGGAGATTTCGGCACGAGGGATGGATCCCCATCAACCGCAGACAGCTGGGCCTATCTTTACTTCCTCTCTTCTCCCAATGGGCTTTCCTGTTTCAAATTTCAGCCTTTAAACAATATTGATGCTCGTGGTGACTTTTAAAATCGTTTTGCCTGGAAATGTTTTCCCTCGGTTATCCGGGAGGCTTGTTCCCTTATCTGCCTCTGGGCGAGGTCTTTCCCAAGGATCTACATTAAAGTGTCATAGCACCTGCCTCCCCCCTGCCCTTTCTCCTTCTTCGCTTCATCTGGCACCTTACGGGATCACCAGTGAGCTTGCCATACGGTTCGTGGGCATGCTTTATGATTTTCTATGCCTTCGCCCCTTCCCACTGAAGTGTTGGGAAGAGAGTTGCATCTGTGGTGTGCAGTGCTGTGTCCCCTAACACCTAGAACAGTGCCTGGCACTCTGTGCTGTTCCTTTTAGGTTCCACATCCACTTTGTGCACAACAGAAGGAAATGCTGCCCTGTCCTGGGCCATCGTCACAAGGGCTCCTGTGCCCAAGCCCACCATTGCAGCCACGGCATCAATCCATCTCCTGAGGGTCTCCCTCTTTCTTGCTGCCCCTTTACTTTACCAAGCATGATGTCCTTCTCCAGGGACTTCTCCTGACAACAAGTCCAAAGGACTCAAGTCTTGTCATTCTTAACTCTAAGAAGCACGCTGGCCATATGCTGTAGGAACTGCTCAAATAAACACACTAATCCGTCACAGACCTGTCATAATGACTGTGAGCACAAGCAAATCAGAATTTGGATCAGGATGTCATCCCTTTGGACTATGTGGTGCTGGGCCACTTACTTCAACTCGCTGAGACTCGGTTTTTTGAAATCACATTAATAGTAGCATCCACCTTTCCCTTTCGGCCTGTTTGACATCTATTAAGCACAACGTAGAAACTTGATGTCAGCCATCATCATCACATCTTCAGAGGGAGATGCTTACTTAGTCTGGCTTTTCTTACTGTCAATTAACCCTAATGTAACTTCACAGACATGCATGTGCAGTAGCACTAGTTTAAGAGTTCTAGGTCAGTAGAAGGAGCTCTAGTGGCATTTTTGGGTAAGCATTGGACTGAGAACCTCAAGAACGAGAGGTTCAAACCCACCAGATGATCCAAAGGAGAAAGATGAGGCTGTCTGCTCCTTGAAAGATTTACATAAGGTCTCTATAAAATCAGTTTTGGAAAAAGTACCACCAGACTGCTCCTTCGAAGCAAGGATGGCAAGATTTCATCTCACATCAATTTAGACATGTCATCGGGTGAGATCAATCCATGGAAAAGGACATCATGCTTGGTAAAATAGAACAGTAAAACAAGAGGAAGAGTGTCAATGAGATGGGTTGGCACAGGACGCCACAATGGGTTCAAACATACCAACAATCATGAGACTGCGGCAGGTCTGGGTACTCTTTCATTCTGTTGTGCACAGGGTCCAAATGAGTTGGAACCAACTAGAAGGTACCTACAGGAACCATGAGTCAGGTTTGGGATGTTGGCACAACCGGGGCATTTCGTGTTTCATAGGAGTGAGGATTTTCATGGGAAAGATGAAGCTTTCTACTCCTATAAAAATTTACAGTCTTGGAAATTCTCAGGTTAGTTTTACTCTATACTATGGGATCATTATGAGTCGGAATCCACTCAATGGCAGTGACTGGTTTTTGAGTGAGGGGTTTATAAAAAGAAATGCTCCTGGCTTAATGTGTTATCATCTAGTAACTAGAACAATCAGGAAGGAAAAGTGGACAAATGAGAAGAAAATTCACTACCGCTTGGTCTTTGGGTCAGGTCCCCTACCTCCTAAAGGGTCATGCTTTTAATCAGTGGTAACTGTTGCCCACTGGTTGGACTAAGAATCTGTTATGCCCAGCATGTTTGTGGCCTCCACAAGATGCAGCGTGAATATGTTCACAGGAAGATACCCACTTTGCTTAAGTGGAGGGTAGGACCTCAGGCCTCAACTTGCAAATTTATACAAATGTATGCAAATCAGAAGAGCCTGGGCAGCACAAATCAAGGGGTTGACTGACCCTTACTAAAACCTGTAGACTTTCTTTTCTCTGAACCCATTTCTCACATTCAGAAAATACTCTCAATGAAGCCCAGTTCTATCTTCAGTCCTTCACTATTCCCCAAAAGCAGGTAAAAGGAACATGTACCAAGCACGCGCTCGAATCCCAAGCAATTCAAACAGAAACATACTGCATGCAACTAAAGTCTAAGGGGGAAAGGAGACTCACGCTTTCGGTTGAAGAGCTAGCAGAGCAAGTTTAAAGAAAAAGAAGACTGTGGATTACAGTCGTGAAAGTAGAGTCAAAATACTTTGTCTGGCATTAACCCTTACCAACAAATCGTTGTGCTGGGAACCTGGAAGCCTTGGACAATATACCTTCACTTTCTCCATTTATATATGGAATCTGGCTGCATGCCCCAAGGATCTTCCTCCAACACAGTGCCTGCCTCTAATTTGAGGCCGACCACTAACCAGAGATGAGCCCCTGTGTAACCCAAGGAAGTTCTAGGTTTCTCTTGCTTCCTTTTCCACCCACCTTGCAGCCTTTTCAAGTGTTAATTGGTGCACAGAGGGGTTTACTCTGGGTTAAGGTTTGTGGGGAGGCCCTGCACAATGCAATGGTAATGTGCTCTGCAGCTGCTAACAGAAAAGCTGGTGGCTCAAGTCCACCCAGAGAAGCCTCCAGAGAAAGCCCTGGCCGACAATCTACTTCTGAAAACCCAGCCCCAGAAAACCCTTGGGAGTATAGTTTTCCTCCGACACAAGCAGGATTGCCATGAGACAGAGTGGATTCAGGGACAACGGATTCAGGTCGGTAGAACATGATGTGAGGCCTATTGGCTTTGAGGCTTTTCACTGCTCCCATGCTCAAGAGGAAAGGCAAAAACTCCCAGCCATCGAGTGAAAGCCACCTCATAGCCACCCAATAGGACAGAGCCGAACAGCTCCTCTGGGTTTAACTCTTTACGGGAGTAGAAAGCCCTGTCTTTCTCCCGAGGTGGAAGTCAGGGTGTATTCTCTCTGCAGCTGATGGGGCTGGTGGAGGCTCTTGGGTAAGTGTGGTCCTTCGCCATGACTCCTGCACTACTTCACCTCAGCCTGTCTTCGTTCATCTGACCCCCTTGTGCTTGGAATCTTTCCCTCTCCCAAGACCCAGGCCAAGATTGGCTCAGTTGCAGTGGGTGAACCCCACACAGATGTTCTTTAAGGTGTGAGATTGGTTCCTACAGCCACTTAAAACTTCTGAAGCTCCAGCACCCCTCTCCCCTAAACCTCAGCATCCATAGCCCCGGACACCCTGAAAGAAGGCACCCTGTCTAGAAATGCCATTCTCTCCTCTCGTAACTCCTGTCACATCTGCATGGCCTCGGAAGGCACCAGGCAAGAGTGACCAGAGTGGATGGAAACCAACAAGCAATGAAACTAACAGCTTTGGAAGGCAAACACATAGAAAGGAAATGGTAGATTAAGAAGCAACTATAACTAACATTTATTCTGCACTTCCTATGTGTCAGGCACTGTGCCACATGTTAAATGTAGGTTATCTATTTCTTTTCCTCCTCATAGCACCCTAGGTAATAGGTATTATTCCTATTTTATTAATGAGGAAGCTTGAGGAGGTAGAGTAGTTTAGCCAAAGGCACCCAGCCATGTCAATGTCAGAGAGGGTGTTCAAATTCATCGAATCAGACCCTAAACCTAGTGCTGCTTCCCATACTTCCAAGTGCACATAGGACATGCCTTCTTCCCTTCCATGAGGCTTCCAAATCCTAGTTGTTCTCAAATGCAGATCAGAGACCAGCTCTTATGTGAAGGCTTTTCTGGTACCCCCAACTAGAAAGAGTCTTTTCTCCTCTGACTATCTACAGCACCCCTTTGTACTCTTTCAAGGGGGTTACCACAGCCCACCTCGATTGGCAGTTGGCACGAGGAGAAGCTCCATTACAGGCTTGGAGCCTTTGCAGGGAGGCAGCCACCTGCATCTGTGCAAGCCCCCCAGAGGCTCACCAAGTTATACGGGAGATGTCCAGTCATTGTTTTCAAAAGATTGAACGAGCGACACAATGTGTGTAGCCGAGATTCCTGTCATTTAACTGTAACAGCAGCCATCTTTACTAAAAGAATGAGAATTTGTGTTGAGTTTTGTTTTCCCTTACAGCAAATGCCAATAAAGAACAACACAGGGCATGCCTTGGAAAAGCTAAGCCTTCCACTTGGGAAATGCAAAGCCAACAAGTGATTCTAATAGCCACCTTCAAAGAAGGGATAGAATCCCAGATGGTACAAATTAAGCTACTCAAATAGGGCACATTAGGTTGGATGGATTATCAGAGAAGTTTCTCATTGTCAAAGATTCTCTGCTAGAGAAGACAAGGGCATGTTTCCATTTCTGCAATGTGTGCAGCATTTAGGAGGTAGAGCTAGGGCACATGGTATAGTGAAAGAATACAATACTTGGGTCAAAGACAATTAGAGGTGAAACCCGGTCATACTACATACTCGCTTTTTCACCCTTGGGGATTCATTTTACTTCATAATCCTCTACTTGCTCACCTGTACAATGGGATATCAATACTATCATGGTCTGATTTTTGTTAAATATTATCCAAAACTCATGTGGGAAGTATATAGGACAGTTCCTGGCCTATGTGTAAGAAAGGAGTCCTGGTGGCAGAGTAGATGATGCATTGGGTTTGCCATAAGATCAGCAGTTCAAAGCCATCGGCTGCTCTGAGAGAGAAAGATCTACAGGGCAAAAAGAATTAAGAAGATAATGGAATTTCTCCATTATCCTTACATGCACCTTTATATGATAGAAGAATCCCTAGTGACATAGTTATGTATTTGGAAGTTAACTAAAAGGTCAGCATTGTAACCCCCCCCGCTGCTCCTTGGGAGAAAAAAGAAGCCTTCTGCCCCCGTGAAGATCTACAGCTTCAGAACCCCAAACAGGCAGTTCTACTCTGTCCTATTAGGTCACTATGAATCAGAATTGATTTGCATTTTAAGTTTTGGGTTTATATGATAGAATTAAAAAAAACCCTAAGATTCCAAAGTCCCAAATTCTAATCTGTTTCATTATTCTAAAAACTCACTGCTATTGTGTCTAAGCCAACTCAGGATATAGGATATATATGACAGGGTAGAACTGCCCTTGTGAGTTTGCAAGACTGTAACACTTTATGGGAGTAGAAAGCCTCATCTTTCTCCCATGGAGCGGCCAATAGTTTTGAATTGCTGACCTTGTGGTCAGCAGCCCAATGCGTAATCCACGGCACCAACAGGGTTACTTAGCTCCTGCCTCCCTTTCTCCTTGTCTAGGAACAGCTAACCCCTCAGCCTTTGCAATAGAGAAGGGATCAGCGTGTACAATACCGTCCTATTTCTACCCAGCACTCTTGGCTTAACTATAGTCCCTGAGAATCCAGAAGGGATGCAAAAAAATCAATGCTCCTTCAGTGAGTCATCACCTACAGCCCAGATGCCTGAGCTGCCTCACAAAAGAGTAACCTAACTGCCTGACACCGGAGATAGTCAAGAAATACAGAAAGGTGTTTAGCCGAAAAAGAAGAAAATAGTATTGAGGCACTGACTCAAAACACATCAAGGGGAGGGAGGACCTGAGTCATCACTAAAGGCATCTATCTCCCTGCTGCAGGGTCACTGAATCTGGAGAAAACTGAAAGAATGGGCAGGCCATGACACTTGATACCTGCCACGACAGGCAAACACTGGACTTCATTTCTATAGTGGCCATTGGTGCCATCCAGATCCCCTGTCCATGGATGCTAAGACTGCGGAGCTGTGATAAAGACGCTGGAGGAATACCACTGGCCATTAGGATCTGCACGCTTCTTCCCAGAAAGTCGGATTGTGCTTTACACACTGTCAAGGAATTCATCATGCATGAAACTACACCGCCCCAAACCAGTTTTGGAAATAGGCAAGGTTTAAATTAGTAAATATCTAAATGAAATTACACACTGTTTGGAAAAAAAAGAAAAAACTGGCTAAGACACCCCCACACACAAATACACACATACTAGAATACCATTCTTCAAATTATATTCCAGAAATTGTATTATTTCAAATATAGATTTGGGCCTGTTTTCCAGATTTGTGTTGTTGGTGGGAAAGACATTTAGAGACACCATCTTAACAGATTTCCAAAGTGGTTTGGTTTTAAGCACCGCCAAGCATACAAGGCAGAGCCTAGGTCTGAATACTTGGAAGAAGGTTCCTCTTAGGGTAAGTCATGGGAAGACCTCCCCTTTGCTGCACCCCACCCTCCTCTCAGGTGTTCCTTTCAAAATGAACACTCAAGGGAAGGGCAGAAGTAAGGAGAGGGAGAAACCCAGTCCAGGTCAAGGTCAGCTTCCATCAGCAATGAGACCCTGACCCTCTGGGCTTGCCCAGCCTGCCCCCTAGCTTTGGACATCATTATCTAAGAACTGCCCTGTCTGGCCCAAGTTCAAGAGATCTTGCCCTTCATCTGGGAGCATTCTCATTTTCTTGCCCCAAGGGCCTGTGCCAAGACTTTGCTGGGGACTCAGTGCCAAGAATGCATCGTCTCAGTTCCCAGCTCTGCAGAAAAATAACCGCCTGCTCACCCTCTCTGCCTGGACCACTGTGGATGGGCAGGCCACTTACCTCCCAGCACCTCGCAGTCGCTGTCCATACTGTCGTGCACACCCGCAAAGATGTTGGCCAGAGTGGACTTGCCCACCCCCTGCTCGCCTATCAGCACCACCCGGTAGTAGGTGTTCCCGGACTCCGAGGAGATGACCGAGTCGGTGGAGTCGGAGGACCAGCTCCGGCGGCAGTGGTCCTCAGGGGCAGCAGAGTGGTGGTGGTGGTGATGGTGGGGCTCCTTCTGGATCATCAGATGCCTGCCATCCGCTGGGATACTCCAGCGCTGCTGCTGGGGCTGCATGCCCGTGTGGCCGCGGCGCAGGGTGACATTATTCAGAGTCATCGCTGGGTCCTGGGGATCAGAGAAGCCAACATGCCCGTGTTAGTTAGCATGAGTTCAGGAGACTCACACACATGACCAGTCATGGGGGGGGGGGGG
>NW_022103896.1:44832498-44840128 GCF_000313985.2 Echinops telfairi | reverse complement strand
GCCGCCTGTCACCTTCCCATGGATGGAAATGGGGTGGAAAGCCTACACTGCTCACTTCTCTCCTTTGGACGGAACCCAGTGAGATGGGCCAGAGAGGGGTGAAGAGAGGGGACAAGACCTTGAAAAGGGCAGTTTTGACAAATAATTCGTGATCCAAACAGATCGTGCTCAATAGTGCCCGCCGGCCCTCCTAACCTGGGTCGAGCCAGGATGCTGAAGCGCCTCAATCAGGGAATTTAATGGGCATCTCCATCAGCTGCATCTCTGGACCAGACTCCCTGGCAGGACTGGCACTCAGCACGGAGCCAATGCCTCCTGGCCATGGGGAGGAGCGCTGAGCCTGAGAGAGGAGCCTCTGGATGAAGGGCACAGCATGGTCATCACACAGGCTCCTCCCAGCGAAGGGGCCCTGGTGGCGCAGTGGTTAAAGAACTCTACTGCTAATAGAAAGGCGGGTGGTTTGAAGCCGCTCATCCCTCTGCAGGAGACAGATTTGGCAGTGGGCTTCCAGAAAGATTATGGCAGTTGGACTCTGTCCTAAGGGGGTGTGCGACATCTGGTTCCAGTATTTACAAAGGATCGTGTGTACCAGGTACTGGAAGGTCTTTCGTCCTTCGACCGGGTAGAGACACTATATCACTCATTCTACGGAGCAGGAAAATGATGCTCACCCAGAGAACTTGCCCAAGGTCATACTGCTGCCATTAGGGGCAGAACTAGGATTTAAAACCTGGTTTGCCCGACTCTGCTCTGCACCGCAGGTAAAAGGTTTCTGTGACCTCTTCCTGGGGACATGGGCTTTCCCAGGCGCTGTGCTTGGGAACACTCCATTTGCTTTCCAGCCAGTTTCGCCTCTGCTGGCTGGTGGCTCCAGGAAGCAGCAAAGGCACCAGCATTTATTGGAATAGCTGAGCCAGGGCATAATTACCCAGTAAGGAAGGTACCCCACTGCCATGGCTTATAGTGATACTATTGGGGTGACTGCTCCTTAGGACTTCTGAAACTGTAAGTCTTTACCTGAGTGCACAGCCTCGTCCCCCCCCCCCCCCCAAGAGCAGCCAGTGGGCCTCAACCACCAACCTCGAGGTTAGCAGCCCTGTGGAACCCATGGACTTACTTGTGCTTACTTTCTAATCTCTAGTGAACAGTTTCACACGTAAGCACAAGTAAACCCACGATTACCTTTCCTACTGGGTAAATGGTGCCTGTCAAGGAAGGTAAATTTGAAAAGAGGCCTTGTTTCTGTCAGAAGGTGTTAGGAGAGAGACAGGTGCTAGCGATACCTAGCAGCAGAATCTTTGACATGGTGGGGGGGGAAATGAAATCATTCTCTATGGATTAGTAAGTAAACACAAGCAAGCCCGTGCTTACTTGTTTATGGGGTAACATGATATGAGCCCTGGACCAGGCTGTGATTAGAGCCACAGTCAATCAATAGTTCTCCTGTGGGCATGTTATCTTTGGGGATTTTTCAAGTGATCAGCTCTCCAGAGCTAACAGCTCACCTGCTAGCCAAGGAGGAATCCACAGAGTAATGGGGGGTGGGGGAGGAGATAAATTAAAAGATGAAACACTTGCCATCGAGTCAACTTTAACTCCTGGTGACGTCATGTATGTCAGAATAGACCTTCCCTCCACGGGCTTTTCAGTGGCTCATTTTTTTCAGAAGTGGCTCAGTAGCCTCTATTCTAAGGCACTTCTCGATGAACTCAAACCTCCAAACGTTGGGTTGGCATCTGACTCAGTTAGCCATTTGCACCCCCCAGAGACGCTAATGAAAACTAAGAGCTTCTTTAATCTCAAGTACCCTGACCCCAACCTCTTACACCTAAGGAAGCTGAGACCCAGAGAGGTGACCCAGGTTAGTAAATGGCAGGACTGGAATTACAACCTGGGTGTCATCATTTCCTGGTTAGTACCCTTCACAAGTTTTCCCTCCGGACTTACCAGGAGGAGATGGCTCCAGAAATGGGGACAGAAGAGGGCAGGAAGCAGACAGTGAGAGCAATAGAAATACAGGAAAGTTAGAAAGAGAGAGAAAAAAAATTCTCATTCACTCTAAGGATATACCCCTGGCTCCGTTCTAAAATACATGTAAAGTAATTTATGAATCCTCTGTGTTTCGGAATTACCCAGGCGTTTTACATGCTGAACCTCCTATTTTAAGTTGGTCTCAACATAAATAATGTGAAGTGAAAAGTAAGACAATAAAACAAAATTCACATATGTAGCATATGGTCACTCAGTGTGTGCATAATATAATGAGTTGTTTTTCACACCAACCCCCCAAATGAACTCTGTCTACAAGAAGAACAATAACAAGTGTTGAGATGTGAACATCCTAGGATAATCAACCTAGAGATTAAAAGGGCAGCATTTACCCAGAGGACAGAGTTAAAAAGGGCTGGGAAAGAAGGATCAGAAACAGAAATCACAGGGAGGGAGTGGGATAAGGAATGCTACAGTGTGGGGAATTGCAACCGATGAGATGAAGCAGAATGAGTGTGAATCGTTATCTGCTCCAGAAACCTTCTCAATAAAAACATTTAAATGAAAGAAAGATACATTGGGATCAAAATGTCTGCCCTTGCTACTTCTATTTGTGCGCTATAGTAAGACCAGAAACAAAAAGCATACACATTGAAAAAGGAAGAAAGAATGAAAGTTCTCCTGTTCACAGATTACCTGCTTTTTACATAAGGGCAAACGAAGAACTCTAAAGATTGGAAGAGAGGCGTTAGCCCACAATTGAGTGGGGACAAAATCTGTCTTCTTTAATTTACTGGCCCACGATGAACCAGATGAAGGCAAATGAGAAAAGCAAAACTTTCAGGAAAATTTCCATTGGATGGCAGTTGAATTTATTTGGATATTTAGAGAAAAATTACAGCTCCATCCCCCAACAAGTAAATCGTATCCAGCTGAGCCCCAGCTACTTTGTCCAGGCTTCCATCTCAGTGGGACCAGCTGAGGGTGTGAAGATGCAGGAAAAAGGTAGGACCAGGGCATTTGGGCAAGTGGCGAGTTCTGAAGAGGAAAAATGGGCAGAATGTGGTAGTTTCTTGTTCTGAGAACTATTCTTTCTGCCAGCATTTATGGTTTCCTCGGGTTGTAGCTAAAGTGAAGAGTTCAAGAGTACAGCTAGGAGGCAAAAAATAAAGTCCAATTTGCTCTTAGACATGTCATTGAGTCAGTTCCATCTCCTAGCCAAGCGCTGCAACGTCCAACACTGCCGTTGTCGGGCTGAGCCCACGTTGCAGCCACATTGTCAATCCATCTCCTTCGAGGGGCCTCCTGTTTTTCACTGACCCTCTACTTTACGAACGTACGTGTTCTTCTCCGGAGACTAGTGCCTCCTGATAACATGCCTAAAGTACATGAAACAAAATCTCACCACCCTTGCTTCTAAGGAGCATCCTAGCCGTGGCCATGGTCTAGTCGATGTTCTTCATCAACCTCATAATGCAAACGGATCAGTCGTCCTCATTCATTGTCCAGCCTTCCCATGCATCTGAGGCGACTGAAAAGGTCATGACTGCCCTTAGTCTTGAAAGCGATGTCTTTGTCTCCTAACGCTTGAAAGAGGTCTTTGGCAGGAGATTTGCCCAATGCAATACCACACTTGAGTTCTTAACTGTTCCTTCCATGGGCACCGATTCTGGAGCCAAGTATGGATCCTTGACCATTTCAATCTTTTCTGTTGATCAGAATGGTGCTTAGCGATCTGGTCCAGCTGTGAGGATCTTTGTTTCGTTAAGTGCAGGTATATTCCGTACTGATATCCATCACAAATGTCACCAGTTCTCTTTAATTTCAGCAAGCAAGACTGAGTCCTCTGCATTGCACACGTTGTTAGTGAGTCTTCTTTCCTCCACATCCGCTGCCACATTTACTGAACAATTTGCATGCCTTCTAGCGATTCATTATTATTACAGTTAAGAGATACACATTTAATGGATGACGATGCTAAGGAATGGCATAATGGTGTAATAGGGCTAAGTAGCTTGCCCGAGGTGACACACTAGATGGTAGAGTTCTGCTCCCAGGGGCCACAGTCTGAACCACGCATCTATTTAGAGTATGGCGTGGATGTCAGCCCTGTTCTCAGACTAGCCCTACCTTTGCCCACCCCTTTTCTTTGAAGTTATTTTGAGAGGTTATTTCAATGCATGGAGACCCTATGTGACAACGTAGAACTGCCCCTAGAGGGTTTTCTGTACTAATTGTTTGGGGGGGGGGGTGGTAAAAAAATCCATTATCTTTTTCTTTAACCTTTTCAATGTAAATTCAATGAAATTTTACAGCGCAGATCAACTTTCCATTCAACAATTTATACACATTTTTTCATCTCATTAATTTCAGTCACTTCCATGAAACATGACATACACAACTTTCTCCCTGTTTCCATTCCTATTTTTTTCTTAGTCTATCTCAGCTTTGTCCTTGGGCAAATGCTGCCCTTTGGATTTCAATGGACTGATTCTTATGACATGTGCATGTCTCACTAGACTATTGTTCCCTTTACAGACCTTTGTGGCTGAGTTCAGAGTTCCACCAGTCTCTATATAACTGTAAGTTGATTCTTTTTATGAAAAAAAATCATTATCTTTTCATTCCATTTTCCATGAAGCTTTGAATCACCCTCATATTTTAGGAGGAGACACAATTCAATCCATAAAAATGAGTTTTTCTCAAATTCTGATGCCATGTGTATGAGTGGAATTAAGTGTTCATATACCCATTCTTGGGAAAAGATGGTACTTTCTACTTTAGTAAATAGTTAGAGTCTCAGAAATTCACAAGGGTAGTTCTACCTTGACCTATAGGGTCACTATGAGTTGGCATCGATTCATTGGCAGTGAGTTGATTATATAGATAATCTTTGAAATGTTATTTGTAATTTGTTGCTACTAACACAATTGACTATCTATATCTAACCAATAAAACTGAGGTAAACATCCCTCTGGAATTCCCTACTTCAGTCAAGATCCATCTGACATTAACAGTGGTACCCCTTGCCCTCTATTGTTGTATGACAGCAGCTCGCCTAGTCTTTCGCCTGTAGAGCAGCTGGGTGGGTTCAGACCAGCCACTTTGTGATTAACCTCCAAGCACTTGCCAAGTGCACCATCAGGGTTGCTTCTACTGCCTTTCTAATGCCCCACAAAATAGGGCTTTTAAGGCTTGAAGGTAATCAAGCGGCCATCAAGCTCAGAAGCAACAAAGCCCACATGGAGGAAGCACACCAGCCTATGCAACCACGAGGTGTCGAAGGGATCAGTGTAAGGCATCATCAGAACAAAAAATCTTACTATAGTGAATGATGGGGGGAGTGCGGAGTGGAGATCCAAAGCCCATTAGTAGGCCACTGGAGATCCCCTTGCAAAAGGGTCTCGGGGAGGAGATGAGCCAGTCAGGCTGCGATTTAACAATGATGAGAAATACAACTTTCCTCTAGTTCCTAAATGCTTCCTCCCCGCTCCCACTACCATGACTCGAATTCAACCTTGCAAGTCTGGCTAGACCAGAGGAGGTACACTGGTACAGCTAGGAACTGAAAATACAAGGAATCCAGGGCGGATAAGCCCTACAGGACCAGTGGTGTGAGTGGCAAAACAGGGAGGGTAAAGGGAGAATGGGTAGGAAAGAGGGAACCGATTACAAGGAACTGTGTGTGACCTCCTCCCTGGGGGACAGACAACCGAAAAGTGGGTGAAGGGAGACGTCGGACAGGGCAAGAAATGACGAAATACCAATTTATAAACTATCAAGGGCTCATGAGGGAGGGGAGCGGGGAGGGAGGGGAAAAATGAGGACCTAATGTCGGGGGTTTAAGTGGAGAGAAAATGTTTTGAGAATGATGTACAAATGCGCTTTACACAATGTGTGTATGGATTGCGATAACAGTTGTATGAGCCCCTAATAAAATGTTTTTTTTTTAAAATAGGGCTTTTAAATCCATCAACTGAAGCCCATGACCTTCAGTGGCTGCACTGGGCTAATAGGTAGGTCGCTAGCAGGCGAGAACCCATGCTTTCATCTCTGTGCCTGGTTCAATGCCTTGGGTAACAAAGTAAACAGTCCCTTTGGGGACCTAACCATCTCGCTGTCATTTGTTTGCTCTATCAGTATGAGCACCTGAGCAACCAGGCCCCAAGTTTCATGAGAAAAGAAGGAACCAGGTGGTGAGGAGGAGGAGAAACTTTGACCAGACCTGGGGCACAGTGGTTACGTGTTGGACAGTTGATTGAAACTGGTCAGTAGTTTGAAACCATGAGGTGCTCTGCAGGAGGAAGGCAGGGCTTTCTCCGCCCATAAAGCGCTACCATTTCAGAAACCTGCAGGGGCAGTTCTACCCTGTCTTTATACGGTGACTGTGAGTCAGCATTGATTTGGTGGCAGTAAGTTTGGTTTTTTAAGAGGTTTGTTCCTAGTTTTGTTTTAGGTGCATTAGGGCATCGTGACTTGCACAACCAATTAGCAAACTAGATTACCAACTAGTAAAATATATTACCCAAGGGGCAACCTTGACAGATTTTTTTCTCAAAGACACAAGATGATCATGGGGACTTATTAGGAAGAAGTAATAAGAAAACTAAAAACTGTATTGGTGAGAAAAAACCCAGAAAATTGTGATAATAACTTTCCCCATCACAACAATGTACCCACCTGCTCCTTCTCTGAAGGTAGCAGGGCTGGCCTGTGAGAAGTTCGTGGGAAACCTGACCCCAGTACCGTGGTCATGGCCCTGCAGACTTCCTTTCCGTCCTCAACCCTCAGAGAAGACTTATAAGGAACCTGATTTCAGTCCCTTGAGAATGTCTAAGCCACCATTTGGATGTGACTGAATTATTCAGGAAAGGGTGAGATAGCTAGAAACACCCTTTCAGAAGTCTATAGACCTAGAGGGAGACTATGTTGAGAAATCATTCACATTTTGATATTTTGTTTATGAAAGAGTTTATTATTATTCTTTTATAGCAATACTTTTTGACTTTCTCTTTATTTTATTATTATTACCAAAAAAATTTAAATAACTTTATCGGGGGCTATTATAGCTCTTATAACAATCCATACACCCATTGTGTCGAGCACATGTGTACATTTGTTGCCATCATCCTTTTCAAAACATTTGCTTTCTACTTGAGCCCTTGGTATCAGCTCATTTTTTTCCCTCCCTCCCCCACCCTCCTACCCTCATGAACTTATTTTCACATCTTACATCATCTGCTGTCTCCCTTCACCCATGTTTCTATTGTTTGTCACCCTGGGGTGGGGGGTACATTATGCATCAGTCATTACTATTAGTTCCCCCTCTGTCCCCCCACCTTCCCCCTACCCTCATGGTATCGATACTCCCAGTATTGTTCCTGAGGGGTTTATCTGTCCTGGAATCCATGTGTTGAGCACTCTTATCTGTACCTTGACTTGCTCTCTTATGACTTTGAATTCCATCCACCCTTTGAAACTTCTAAAGCAGTGGTTCTCAACCTGTGGGTTGCCACCCCTTTGGGGGTCAAATGACCCTTTCACAGGGTTCGCCCCATTCATAACAGTAGCAAAATTACAGTTATAAAGTAGCAACAAAAATAATTTTATGGTTGGGGGGGTCACCACAACATGAGGAACT
>NW_022103896.1:44825514-44831299 GCF_000313985.2 Echinops telfairi | reverse complement strand
CTTTCTTCCTCGTAGCCATTGGTAGCTGACCATGTCACACAGCCCAGAGGCCTTGGCTCCTGCTCTGCTGAGGAAGGAACGAGCTAGTGAGTGAGGGTGGAAGTGCTTTGTTCGCCACAGAGGGCGGTGTCAATGCGAGTGATTATGATTATGACGCAGGAGCCGAGGACTGGCGCTCAGCCACCTGCCCTTGGTTTTTCAGCCTCTTTAGCCTCAAATTAAATTAATCCAGTAGAATTCAGGACACACGGGTGGAGGGAGGGCGGGCGGGAAGCGTATTCCTATTAGATGTTACTGGGAACAAATCATTAGCAAGGACAGTGGTATGGTTAAGCTCTTTATAAACAAGCAAGGGGATCGGAGCCAACCACCCAGCTCACATAACTGGTCTCCATCAGCCACAAAAATACACAGGGGAGGGGTCCAGTGGGAGGCAATGTGCAAAGTGTCGGAGCACAAAAAGAACCACCTACCCACTGTGGGCAGTCTAAAGAAGGAAAGAATTACTATATGGAAAACCGCTGCTTTCTACACGGAGGGGGAGCAAGGGCTCCAATTGCAAAATCCAGAGGGCCCTGATGAAGAGAAAATAAAGACGGAAGGAAAGATGGCTAAGAATAACTTCTCAACCTCCAGAGGCCTGCGAGGTCCAGATGGATGGTCCCTCCAGCTGCATCCTCTTCAGACCAGCCCCCAGCTTCTCATCAGACGCCTGCTGAGCAGATTTAATTTTCCACTGGAAAAAAAATCATCTTAGCTACCCTCCCTCCTCCACCCATCAGCCCAGGCTGCCGCTGCTGGCTTTTCAGGCCCCAGTGGCAGGGCTTGTTTGAGTCCCTCCTTCTGAAACCCTGCGGAGCAAGTGGAGAAGGGCCGTGCGTGTCTCTGAGGGCTGAGGAGAGCCTCCAGAGACAGTGAACATGTTCTGCACTCGTGTCTTCCCTCATTCCATTGAACAACAAATACTTAGTCAGCAAGATGGGCTCTGTGTTAGAATTCTCACTTTCTATGGGTTCAAGGGCAGTGCACCTCATGGGCACCCACCACACATGTCAGTGCATGTTGCTGTCAGGTTAAGTGGGTTTCAGTAGAGCTTCCAGATGAAGACAGACTAGGCAGAGAGAGCTGATAATCCACTCCCCGAACTGGCCAATGAAAACCCTATGAATCATAATAGTCCGGTCCACAACAAACCTTGAAATGGCATTGGAACTGGCCAGCATTTTGTCCTGTTATACAGCTTACATGGGGTCGTCATGACTCAGGGACAGCCCCTGATGACCATCATATGCTAGTATGGATTCTCAACTCAAGGAGTAAGGGCCTCACACACATAGAGCTTTTCTGGCAGCCCCATACCTGCTGTTGTCAGGTCATTTCTGACTCATGGCAACACCACAGGGCAGAGTAGAACTGCCCCACAGGGTTTGCAGGGCTGTGATCTTCATGGAGCAGACTGCCTCGTCTTTCTCTCACAGAAGGGCTGGTGGATTCAAACTACCAACCTTTCAGTTAGCAATTGAGCACCTCACCATTGAAGAAGCACCAGGGCTTCTTCATTTTGATAGGGGGAATTCATAAACAAACAAAGGTCATCGCGTGCAATTGTTCCTTTCACTCACTCTTTGTCTGAGCATGCCACCCTGCAGTGTCAGTCTTCCCATCACAAGGACACGGTGATACAAATGGCCACCAAGCACAGGAACAGCAGCTGTTTGTGGTCACTAGTCACTAGGGAAATGCAAAGCAAAGTCATAAAGAGATGTAGCATGTCACACTGATTAGGATAGTCATTATTATAAAAATGAAAGTTAACAAGTGCTGAAGTGAGATGGACAAATTAGAACCCTTGTGCATTGCTGGTGGGAATGGAAAATGGTATCCCACTGTGGAAAACAGTATGGTGACTCCTCAAAAATTCAGCATGGAATTGTCCTATGATCCAGCAAGGCCACTCCTAGGTACATACCCCAAAGATTTAAAAGCACGGACTCAAATAAGTACTCGAACATCAATGTTCATTGTAGTATTGCTAACAATTGTTCAAAGGGGAAAGCAACTCAAGTTTCCATCAATAAGTATTTACAAAACGATCAATAAGTATTTACAAAACGTGGTCTAGCCATACAAGGGAACATTACTCAGCCATAAATAAAAGGGAAGCTCTGACACATGCAATGACAAGCATGACCCTAAAACATTATGCTAAATGATTGAAAGGTCAAACGTTGTTTGGCCCCATCTACAGGAACTATCTAGAATAGACAAGTACATAGAGACGATGGTCGATTCGTGGTTGCTAGGTGCTGCTATGAGTTGGAAGGGACTCAATGGCAGAAAGATTTCAGGGGAATGGCTGAGGTGGGGCCCTTCTTTCAGCAACAGCAAGAGTGCTCAGTAAGACGTCATCACCAGGATTGGTGGGGAAATCAATGTACACTGTGCCACAGTTTTTGTTTTTGACAGTTTGATTGATGTGTAGTTCACACATCATACAACTCAATAGTTTGATCCACTCTCTCTGATAGGAAAGGTATTCCTATCCTTGATCCACAGTCACAGGGGATTCACTAGGGTCTTAATCCACATAGGGGCCCTGCAAGAGGACTTGGGGCTTCCATCGTCATCCATAGCCTTCTGTGCACCTGGTGTTCCATCTGTGCTCCACTGTGCATCGTGGCACAGTTTTCAATAACAAAGAATTGGAAAAAGCCTAAATTTCCATCAATGGAATAAAAAAAACCCAGAGAATCCAGGACAGATAAACCCCCTCAAGACCAATAATGAGAGTAGCAATACCAGGAGAGGAAGGGAAAGGTGGGAGGAGAGAGGGGGAACCGATCACAATGGTATACATATAACCCCCTCCCAGGGGGACAGACAACAGAAAAGTGGGTGAAGGGAGACAGCGGTCAGTGTGATACATGAAAAAATAATAATTTATAAATTATCAAGGGTTCATAAGGGAAGGAGGGTGGGGGAGGGAGAGGGAAAAATGAGGAGCTGATACCAAGGGCTCAACTACTGTAGAAAGAAAATGTTTTGCGAATGATGATGGCAACAAATGTACAAATGTGCTTGACACCATAGATATATGTACGGATTGTGATAAGAGTTGTATGAGGCCCCAATAAAATGATTTTAAAACAAAATTTAAAAAACCTCCGGTGTATACATACAGTGAAATACTACGCATCCCTAAAAAACAGTGATGAAAATATGAAGCGCATCTACACACAGGAGGAGTTGGAGGAATTGTGATCAGTGAAGTAGGTCAAGCACAATGGACAAGGACAACATGAGTCTACTAAGGAAAGCTTAAAAAATGCAGGAGCATGGGGGAGGAGCCACAAGTGCATCACTTCCCCTGGCAAGATTCAGGCACTCACTCTGGCAGGGGTCCAGCCACCCAGGGGTGCATATGGCAGCCAACTATGGGGAGGGAGGACAGGGTTAGTGGGGAAACAGGGCACTAACCCACACAGGGGAAGGGTATTGTTCATGTCTCCACAGGAAAGCAAGAAAAGGACCAGACATCAACCTGGGGCGCCAAGTCTCAAGGGCAACATACCAGCACAAAACAGCGAACTACCAGAAAGGGTTGCAGGGCCGGCCCCAGTCCCAGCTAAGTCCACCCCTCCCCAGAAGAATGCACTACAGGGGACAGCACTGGAGATACAGCCTGGGGAGAGTGGCGGGTCGGCCCAGACCACAGGGGAGCAAACTAAGAGGGAGAGAGAGAGACATTGAGAGAGAGAGAGAGAAACCCCAATCTGGCCCACCAAGCCCGACATTCCAGATCGGAGCAACCAACGCACAGAGAGGGCCGTGGGGCTGGCCCCACCAGGAGACAGGACGCCCCCTCATTGACCCTCACGGCTACAAGGCACAGCGCTGGAGACGCAGAGTGGGAATTGTGCCCTGTCGGACCCCCTCACACCGGACCCAAACATGAAGGGAGCGCAGCAGAACGGCAAGACAATGAAGTCCCCAAGGAACCCCGAAAATGGAGCTCCGAGTCGGTGGGCAGGGCGTGGCACGTCACCAGCTCAGATCGGAAGACACTCAGCAGGGTCAGCAGGCAGACCTGGAACTATTTATAGGGTTGTTTGGGTTTGTTTGGGGTTTTTTTGGGGGGGTGTTGTTTAGTTGGGGTTTTTCCCCTCTTTTTTCCTTTTCTTTTTCTCTGTGTATCCATATAGAATAAACAGGATACCTGATCTCTAGGAGATAACAAAGGGGCTGATGGCTCTGGGGGACATGGGAGAGGAGGAAGTGGGAGAAAGGGAGGGGAGAGCCAACACCCCGAGGGACAAAGGAACAATAAGAGATCTAAAATCAATGGTGAGGAGGACATAGAATACCTGATGGGGTCTGATCAAGTGCAATGTAGCTGAGAGAAAGTACTGAGGGTCAAATGAACGTTAAACATGATAGTGGAACAGGAGGAAAGTAAAAGGAAATAGAGGAAAGAACTAGGAGGCAAAAGACATTTATAGAAGTATAAAAATAGGCTTGCACATATGTAAATATATTAATACAAATATTTATCCTACAAGGATAAGGACCTCTAAGGATACAGGTATATGTACATGTATTTCAATGTTGTGTTAAGGTAGCAGACAGGCATTGGGTCTCTATTCAAGTACTCCCTCCATACAAGAACACTTTGTCCTAATAACCTGGCATTCTGTGATGCTCACCTTCCCAACATGATTGCTGAAGTCAAAGTGGGTGCATAAGCAAATGTGGTGAAGAAAGCTGATGGTGCCTGGTTATTAAAAGATATAGGGTCTGGGGTCTTAAAGGCTCGATTTTAAACAACTAGCCATCTAGCAGGGAAGCAACAAAGGCCACATGGAAGAAGCACACCAGCCTGTGTGATCACAAAGTGTCGACAGGATAAGGTATCAGAAGACCTCAAACAAACAAATATATCAATGCAAATGATTGGGTTGGAGTGGAGACCCAAAGTCCATCTATAGACAATTGGACATTCCCTCACAGAAGGGTCACAAGGAAAGAACAAGACAGCCAGAGTGCAGAATAGCACTAATGGAACACACAACACCCCCCTAGTTCTTTAATGCTTCCTCCCCCCACTATCATGACCCCAGTTCTACCTTACAAAGCCAGCTAGACTGGAGCATGTACACTGGTACAGACAATAACTCTTGGCACACAGAATCCAGGACAGATAAACCCCTCAGGAACAGTAATGGGAGCAGCAATACCATGAGGGTAGAGGGAAGGTAGGGGGAGAAGGTAAAGAAATGGGGAACCGACTACAGTGACTGACTTATAACTACCTCCCCCAGACTCCCAGGGGGATGAACAGTGATATGGGCGAAGGTAGACAGCAGGAAATTTAAGATATGAAAATAATAATAATTTGTCAGGGGTCTATGAGGATGGGAGGGTGGTGGACGGAGGGGAAAAATGAGGAGCTGATACCAAGGGCTCAAACAGAAAGAAAATATTTTGAAAATGATGATGGCAACATATGTACAAATGAGTTTGATACAATTGATGTATGGATTGTTGTAGAAGCTATAAGAGCCTGCAATAAAGTGATTAAAATTAAAAAATAAACTGGGTGTTCAGAATTTAAGCTTTCATATCATTTCCTTCCTCCAGATTTAGCTTTTACTATTTACAATCATTGGATCACACAGAAGAGTTCTGTGTGCATCATTTACATAGCCGATAGCTGTAAGATAAGCCTTTAAGCTTGAAGGTAATCAAGCGGCCATCAAGCTCAGAAGCAACAAAGCCCACATGGAAG
>NW_022103896.1:44794839-44824792 GCF_000313985.2 Echinops telfairi | reverse complement strand
AAGATAAGCCTTTAAGAGTCCAGATGCTATTCTTTCAGATCCCTGTGCATCATCTGGTTTCTTCACCACTTGGCTCTAGCATCCATATCTTCAACGATCTTTTCATGAGGGCAAGAATCGAGCAGTGGGCCAAAGTTTGTAATGCAACTCTCAGATGATCTTCTCATGGATTTGGTGATTTGGGAGTAAAAAGATCATCAGATTCTAAGCTCTTTGAGGATAGGAACCTTATCTTATATAACTCGTATGTTTCTGGGATTTAAGCTATTACTTAGCAATAATAAACTAAAAAACTCAAACTCACTCCCACTGTGTTTCTTCTGACTCAAAGCGACCCTATAGGATAGAGCAGAACTGCCTCTAACTCTGTGCAAGTAGAAACCCTTGTCTTTCTCCGAGGATCAGCTGGTGGTTTAGAACTGCTGGCATTGCTTACCACCACCAGATCTCTTCTAGCAATAACAAGGGCTCAGTAAATATTTGTTTAGCTCATGTTTTTGAGCCATAGTTAAGTTGGGTCAAAAAGTCTCATTCAGGATGACAGCTATTTCTCTAATCACTGAATTTATTGGGTACCTGATGCCCTCGTTATTTTAAAATTGTAGGGTTTCTTCAACACTTAAAAATCAACAAGTCTTTTTGGCTTAGTAGGATACATTTAACCCACCCCTGCAATGAAGTCATCCAGATTTTTAAAAAAAATTAATCCAGCCTTTAATTGATGAAAAACTGAAAAGTCAAGTTATTGTTACTTTGTAAAGATTCTTTTATAATCAATTTAAAATCTGGTAACAATCTTTAATGAATATACATGCTCTGTTCTCAACATAAGCACAGGGCTTTTTTAACCCAAAATGGTGCCTTTATCGAAGATGATGAGGCTAATTGATGGAATAATAATAATGTGTGTCAGGTACTAATATGCATCATGCATAATCTAATTTGATAGTCACAACTCTATGAAGAAGATACTGCTGTCACCCCCATTTTACAGATATAGAAATTGGCTTATGAGGAAGAATCTTAGGTATCTAGCGCTGGTCTGAGAGAAATAGCCCAAGTGAGTGGCTTTAACAACCAGAAATGCATTCTCTCAGTTTAGGAGGCGAGAAGCCCAAATCCAGCGTGCCAGCTGTAGGGAAAAACTTTCTCTGTTGGCTCTGGAAAAACTCCTTGTCTCTTGTCAACATCTATGGGGCCAATGACCCTTGCAGATCTCCATGTAGCCTGGCGTCAATCTTCCCTGGGTCTAGGAGGTTCATCGTGCAGAGAACCTGAGTTCAAAGGGCATGCTCCACTCCCAGCTTCTTTCCTGGTGGTAATCGGGTCCCTCATTCTCTGCTCACTTCTTTCTCCTTTTATTTCCTGTAAGATAAAAGGTGATACAGACCATATCCCAGGGACACTCCCTTTATACTCAGATTACAGTTTAGACCTGATTAAGGATGTTGCATCTCGCCCTAATCCCCATACATCTGATCACATGAGAACACAGGATGGGGAATGATTGCATCACTGAATAACCGAAAAGCCAATGGGAATCATGGCCCAGCCAAGTTGGCTCATGGTTTGTTGTTGTTGTGGTTGCTGTTTTAAGGTGCCATCGAGTTGGTTCTGACCCACAGCAATTCGATTCACAACAGAACGAAACAGTGCACAGGTCTGCCCCTTCCTGACGATTGTTCCTATGCCTACCCCATGGCTGCAGCCACTGTGCCAATCCATCTCATTGAGGGCCTTCCTCTTTTTCACTGCCCCTCCACTCTACCAAACATGATGTCCTTCTCCATAAGCTCATGGCTTGGGAGTACACAATTCAATCCATGACTGAAAGGTTACAATAGCTAGGATATGGAAGTTTTAAGAAACCAAGACTTCATGAGGGAGGGAGGAGCGGGGAGGGAGGGAAAAAATGACCAAGGCCTTATTATTACTAAAATCTACAATACTCTGCTAGCTTACAGTAAGAAAAACAAACTAATTGCCCACTGAGGAGGTGGGCACAAGATGTGAAGAGAAGTTTCAGAAGGGCAGAAATTTGAATGGCCAATAAATATATGAGAAAATGTTCCAGATCATTAGCTATAAGGGAAATGCAAATTAAAACAACTATGAGATACCACCGAACACCCTCAAAGATAGTCCAATTCAAAATATCAGAAAGTAACAAATGTTGGAGGGGTTGTGGTGAGATAGGAACTTTCGTCGACTGCTGGTGGACCTGTAGGTATGTACAGCCATTATGGAAATCGATTTGGTAATATATAAAACAGATGGAAATCTAGCTACCATACAACCCAGCAATCCCCCTACTGAACACATACCCAGAAGAGGCAAGAAACAAACCACGGCCAGACATCTGTGCTCCAAGGTTCACCACGGTGCAGCTCACAATTGCAAGGAGTTGGAAACAACCAAAATTTCCATCAACGGACAAATGAATTGAAAAAATGTGGTACATACATCCAATGTAGTACTACGTGTCCCTAAAAGGCAGTGATGAATGCATGAAGCACATCACCACATGAGAAAAATTGGAGGAAAGTATGTGAAGCAAAGTAAGCCAACCAAAAAAGGGCAAATACAATATGAGTCCATTGAGGTAAACTTAAAAATGCAAAAGGAGCATAGGGGGAAAGCTACTAGGTACATACATTCCCGGAGTGAGGTCCAGGTAGAATGACAGGGGCCAGACCCAATCTAGGGATACATATGGCAGTCAACTAAATAGGACGGAAAAGAAAAGAAAAGAAAAAAAGACATAGGTAGCAGGGGAACAGGGCAATAACCCACCCAAGGGGAGGGTATTGTTTATATCTCCACAGGAGAGTGGGGGAAGGGACTAGACTTCAACCCGGTGCGCTGAGACATGAATGCAACATACCAGCATGTAGCATCGAACCAATAGAGAGGGTTGCAGGGCCAGCCCCAATCCCAACTATGTGGACATGATCCCTACCTCCCCACCCCCACCACCAAGAATTTACTTCTGAGGACAGCACTGATGCTACAGCTCGGGGAGAGGGGTGCGTCTGACCAGAGGGCACAGGAGCAAGTGAAGAGGGAAGGAGAGAGGGTGGAGCACATCCTGGCCCACCAAGCCCCGAGAATGATATTCCTGCTCAGAGCAGCCAATGCACAGAGAGGACCACCAGGGACAACACTGGAGACACAGTGCAGGAATTGTGCCCGATCTGACCCCACCACAGCGGGCAAAACACTAAGGGAGTGCAACAGAGCAATAAAGTCCGCAGGGCATACCAAAAATAGACTTTGGGCCTAGGGCATGGTACCCCATCAGACTCAAGCAGAAAACACTCCTAAAGGCCAGCAAACAGACCTGGAACTATTTATAGGCTTTTCTTTTTCTTTTTTGAGGGGGAGTCATTGTTTTTTGGGGGCGGTGTTGTTTTGTTGTTTTGCTGTGCTTTGTCTTGGTTTTTTTCTTATTATTGCTTCTGCATGTCTATCTAAATAAGCTAGGCAGGATAAACAATCTGGGGGAGAAAACAATGGGACTTAAGGTTTAGTGGGGACATGGGATAGAGGGAGGTGGGGGAAAGGAAGAGGGGTGTCAACAGACCCAGGGACAAGGGAACAACAAGTGATCTAAAATCGATGGTGAGGAGGGCATAGGATGCTTGCTGGGATCAAGGGCAATGTAGCCAAGAGGAATTACTGAAACCTGAATGAAAGCTGAACATGATAGTGGGACAAGAGGAAAGTAAAAGAAAATAGAGGAAAGAACTAGGAGACAAAGGACATTCATAGAGGTATAAATACAGGCATGTACGTATGTAAATATATTTATATATAACAATAGGGAAATAGATCTATGTACATATATTTACCATATATACTTGAGTATAAGTCAGCCCGAATATCTGCTGAGGCACCTAATTTTACCACAAAAACTGCATTTAAAATGTGCTGAAAAGTATTAAGGTAGCAGACAGATATTGGGGCTTTACTCAAGCACTCCCTCAATGCAAGAACACTTTGTTCTAATAACCTGGCATTCCGTGATGCTCACCTTCCCAACATGATCACTGAAGACAAAGCGGGTGCATAACCAAATGTGGTGAAGAAGGCTGATAGTGCCAGGCTATCAAAAGATATAGCATCTGAGGTCTTAAAGGCTTGAATATAAACAAGCGACTATCTAGCTGAGAAGCAACGAAACCCACATGGAAGAAGCACACCAGCCTGTGTGATCATGAGGTGGTGATGGGATCAGGTATCAGTCATCAAAGACCCAGAACAAAAATTCATATCGATGTGAATGAAGGGGAGTGCAGAGTGGAGAACCAAAGCACACCTGTAGACAATTGGATATCCCCTTACATAAGGGTCACAAGGAAGAGAAGAGTCAGTCAGGGTGGAGTATAGCACTGATGAAACATACAACTTTCCTCTAGTTCTTTAATGCTTTCTTCCCACCACTATTATGACCCCAATTGTACCTTACAAATCCGGCTAGACCAGAGCATCTACACTGGTACAGATAAGAGTTGGAAACACAGGGAATCCAGAACAGATAACCCCTCAGTACCAATAATGAGAGTAGCAATACCAGCAGGGGAAGGGGAAGGTTGGGGGAGAAAGGAGGAACCAATCAGAAATATCTACATATAACCCCCTCCCAGGGGACCGGACAACAGAAAAGTGAGTGAAGGGAGACATCAGACAGTGTAAGACATGAAAAAATATATATAAGTTATCAAGGGTTCATGAGGGATGGGAGGTGGGGGAGGGGCAAAATGAGCTGATAACAAGGGCTCAAGTAGGAACAAAATGTTTTGAAAATGATGATGGCAACACATGCACAAATGTGCTTGACACAATGGATGGATGGATGGATGGATGGATGCATGGATGGATGGACGGTGAGAAGATCTGTAAGAGCCCCCAATAAAATGATTTATTTTTAATTCTATGTTCAACAATTCCTACATATTTTATTTTGACTCGTCCATTGCAATCAATCCCCTCAGTGCTTTCTCGCTTATTTGCTTTCCTCCTGTTTCCAATCCTCCTCCTTTCCTAGTCATCTGGACTCTGTCTTTGGAAAATGTTGTCCTTTTGATCTTAAATAACTGATTATTATACAGCCCAAATTATTATACAGCATAAATATGGCTGCCACTGGAAAGATTTAAGAGTGTTAAAGAAGAAAGTTCTCAGAGCAAGGCACAAGAGAGGCATAGTTGGATTTTTAAAAACCATATCATATATAACTTGCACCCTACTTGTGAAAACTACACTATATGAGCTATTTTCATTTTTTTAACAATAACCAGTTTAGCATTTCATATACATTCAATAGATTGACTTAGTAAAATGACTACTGTAATATACCGTATAACATTATACTTTGAGCTGGTGTTTTAATAAGCCTTGTTCTGTTCAAATACCCAGTTCTGAGAATCTGAAAGTAAAATAGGGCAAGTAGTTGACAGATTAAAAATTTTCCACATATCACAGGAATCACTAACACCACTACGTAACTTCTTGGCGACTAAGGTTTTATGTTGGTGGTTACATTTCTATTCTTCTTATAAATTACTCATTTAAACAACTAAAGACAAGCAGTGTGCAAGCATCTACTCTCTCTTGTGCCACGCACTGTAGAAATATGAGCTGATGAATTTCAAACATCACAATGCCTCTACCCTTACCGTAAACCAAGGAGCAATATAACACAACCTTCAATAAGAGGAAAGAATATATCACTGTGAGCCAAGGAGAGTTTCTACATCATGTTACGTAAAGAAACTTAAATATTTGTGTCTCCTAGATACAAGCCTAACTTTTGTCTCACTGACGTCCTACATCACCCACCCTAACACCAAAGAAGCAGGCGCTCGGCCGTCAGGAAGAGCTCTTATTCAGGTATGAAGACAAATGCCTACTTGGGGGCCAATCCAAGATGCTGCTTCTTAAATGGAGAACAATGCTTGTAAGACTATCTTGAGTTTTTTCTGAAGGATAATCATGGAATGGCACTCTGTCATGTGCCACTAAAGAAAATTTTCTTTTGGGTAATGAGAGGGAACTTGAACTATAAAATCTTTTTTTTTTTTTAATGGTAGTAGAGAGCACAACTTCATAGACTGTGGGGAAGTGAAATTGCATGTGATGGCTCTTCCAGCCATAGTCTTTTCTGCAGCTGTTTCTTCTCATTTTCAGTCTTGCCCAATCAGCAAAGAAAAATCCGCAAACTTTCCTCTACCCACGTCATTGCAGTCAACTCTATTTGAAAAGGCGGCTCTCCCTCAGTCATCTTTTGAGGGCCTTCTAAGCTTCAGAGTATGTTCTTAATCTGGAAACTTTATTTCCCTTTAGAAGTTAGAAATTCACCCATTTCCATTTGAAGAACAGAACTGGTAAGAGCATACACCCTTCTGAACAGAGAAGTACTGATGAAAGTTTGGAGAACTTGCAGCACTTGCTGATGAAGATCAAGGATTGCAGCCTTCAACATGGATTTCATCTCAATGTAAAGAAAACCAAGATCCTCACATATGAACCAAAAGGTAACATCGTGTTAAATGGGAAAAGGTTGAAGTTGTCGAGCATTTCATCTCATTTGGATACACAACCAAGACTCATCAAAGCAGCAGTCAAGGAATCAAAGCATTGCATTGGGTAAATCAGCCGCACAAGACATCTTTAAATTGTGGAACATGTCACTTTGAGGATTGAGGTATGCCTAAGCCATGGTATTTTCAATCGCCTCATATGCATGTGAATGCTGGACATTGAATAAGAAAGACTGCATAGCATCAATGCATTTGAATTATGGTGCTATCCAAGAATATTGAAAATGTCATTGACTGCAAAAAGAATAAATAAATCTGTCTTGAATAAGGATAGACAGAATACTCCTTAGACGCAAAATGGAGAAAGTTCATCTAGCATACTTTGGACATGTTATCAGGAGAGACTAGTCCTTAGAGAAAGACGCTATGCTTGGTGAAGTAGAAGGGAAGTGACAATCAGGGAGGCCTTTGATGAAATGAATTGACACCATAGTTGCAACAATGAGAGGATGGAGCAAGACTGTGCAGCATTGCGTTCTGTTAACATAGGGTCACTGTGAGTCGGAATGACTCCACGACATCTAATAACCTAAAAAAAACCCATAGTCTTTGTAACTCCCATCCAGTGCATGGGTGGGAACGTGTAAATAAGGTGTAGTGGACCCTAACTAGGGGATGGATCAGTTTTGTGATTCCACTGGCCATTAAAGCGAACCATTTCAGAAACAGGGACAGAAATCTCGTAACCATCAAGAAAGAAGAGCCGCCAGTGGATGGCATGTGAGATACCTGCCTAATGTAGTGGAGGCAACAGAGGCACAGGGGCCACAGCACTGATACCAGGAGACAGAGCAGAGGAGCCGAGATGGGAATCTGACCCACGGAGGCGAAGGCCAAGGAGCCACATGACTAGGAGGCTCCAAGCCAGAGAGAGATGCCTGCCAGCATGGCTGAGAAGAGAAGCTACAGAAAAAATAGTTGTGTCCTTGCTGTTTTGTATCCTGTTAGCTTCCCTAATAAAATCCCATACTCATGAGTATTGCCTAAGAATTCTGTGTAGCAGTTTCAATGAATTATTGTATCCAGCAAACAAGTATTATGCCATGGGAGGGGTGGCAGGGTGGCAGACTAGGGTAATGAAGGATGCAGGGTGGAGGTATTTCTGACTCTGCTTTATAGCAATTGGCCTTTGGGCTGGTGTGGAATTGGATTCTCTGTCCCTTCTCCCTACTGAACCTGGTGGAGTTCAGCTCTGTTTTCCGCCCCATTTCTTCACACTCTTGCTGGAAAGAGGAAGACCAGTCAGAATTACTCTCATCGTTGGACCCAGATGAAATACTTCAGAATATTCAGGCTGAGAAGTCAGGAGGGAAAGTAAGAAGAATTAGAGTCCTGTTTCTTACCATGGACACAAATACAATTCAGACAGTCCTTCTTTGCAAGTCCCTCCCTCTCATCTTGTGATATAAAGCAGCTTCTACCAAGGAGGAGTCCAAAATAAACCCAACAGTACTATCTCTTCAGACACCGGATCTAAACTCAAGTAAACCCGTGCTAGTGAAAGTTCAGAAGTTGCATACACTCTCCAGAAAATCTGTGCTAAAATGGCAAAAAAGCAAAATAAAATATATGAATATGAGAAACTCGATGACTTGAAGTGCTACAGATCTAAATCTACAATACTAGGTAAAATAGTGCAGAATCATAGTCATGGGAAGTGTTATAACCTCAGTTATATATTGTGGCATAACAAACCAACCCCCAAATTTATGGCTTAACACAACAGTCTTTTATGAGCTCTCAATTAACGCCACAGTCCGTAACTCAGGTTAGACCAGATATGTGGTTCTTGTGCTCTTCACTTGACCTTGGACTGGATGACCCTAAATGGCCTCACTTGTATAACAGTAAGTCAGTACTGCCTGTCACTTCTCTTTCCGTGTGCTCTCTTGTCACCAAGGAAGTTAACCATGGTTTCCCCGCTCCCCCCATGCCCTGCCCCCCATGGCAACAGCATCATTCCAAGAGAGCAAGACTGAGAGCTGCAAGTTCTGTGGCTCCCAGAGTTTAAGTTCCCACAATTTCTCTTCTGCTACATTCTATTGAACAGAACCAGTTGCAGCGCACATTCAAGATGGCAGAAACTAGACTTCATCTATTGATAAGAGGGAGCCTGTTGGTGCTTAGTGCCAACTTAAAGAGTGGCGGTTTGCGTTCATCCAGAGACACCTCAAAAGAAAAATTTGGGGATGTCTTTCCAAAAAATCAACCATTGCAACCCCGGGAGCACTGCTCTGACACACAACTCAACAGCGACTGGTGTGTTGAAACCCAAGCTCACCGTCATCAAGTCGATTCTGACTCATAGCAGATCTGTAGGGCAGAGAAACCATTCTGAGACTTTAAATCTCTAGGGCAGTAAATAGCCTCATCTTTAGACCTCAAAGAAACAGATTCAAACTGCCGGCCTTGTGGTTAGCAGCCCAGTGGAGAGCCACGGGAGAGGCAAAGTCACATTGCTACACAAGCAAGCAGCCTATATTCTCCCGAATACCTAGTAAAAGGTTTGACACACATAAAAATATTTAAATCTGTTATTAAGTGAATACACAAATCTTTGAAAATAGAGCCAATTGATTGCAAGCTAGATAAAAGATGAATCTCATAATTAAAACTTCCAAAGTTTTCTAAAATCTAGAATACTAACCTTTTGAGCAATTCCACCTTTACTGCTCTATTCTTCCTTTTTCCTTCACTAACATTAGCATGAATATTTTTTTCTCCAAATAATTCAAGTAAGATGAGACCGATGTTGACATCATCTTGAAGAAGTGCGCGAGCTCTCCATACGAGTTTGTGTTGTTGTTCGTTGCCGGTGAGTCAATCCTCAGCTCACAGCGGCCCATGTGACAAGATGCCCCCATAGGGTTTTCTTTAAGGGAGCAGGTTGCCAGCTCCTTCTTCAGCTTCATTATTGAGCTCCTGCATGGACTCAAGGCACTGCCCTTGCAGTTAGCGGTCAAAGGCTTAATGCCACCAGGGCAGTTTATATGAAGATCATTCAAAAAGTATTGCTACTGGTGTTCATGCCCACACATGCACAGGTTTATCCCACACAACACCCACTGAAACATGTCTCTGTGATCCATGATTGGCTGCAGACAAGTTCTCTCAGTAATATACTTGTCTTAGTTATGTTAGGGCGCCTTCAAGACAAAGGTCCAATCAAAATGTTTTGATTGACTTTCAAGGGCATCTTCTGGGCCAGTTACATTCAAGGCTGAGGTCAGCTCAGAAGATGATGATGACTCTTCTTGAAGACTCCAAGAGGTAGTTTTGATAGACACAGTTCAGTTACAGGGATCTATTAGAAAAAAATTTTAATAAAATTATTGAAAGCTGTATTGATGAGAAAAGTCCTTTGTTGAACCAAAGAACTTTCATTCCATCGCCCGAATGCACATGCTTCCAGGGTAGCTATTGCTGGGCCTTCTTGTCCTGCCTGTCCTCATTTGAACAAGAGTGTATGTTGGCTCCAGACCCCTTCATCTGGTGGCCCCCTCCCTCACACCTCAACACTGACCTCCCCAGCACCATCACTGAGTCAGGCCAATACTGCAGACAGTACCTGAATCCTGGGTTTCACAGGATAGGCTGTATGGGGCATCTCTCTCGGCCAGATAAAGGTAATATTACCTACACATGATCTTGCCTCTCACATCTGACTCTGAGTTCTGAGCAAACTTCATTTGGTCTATGAATCTTTGTTCTCTGACTTCTGAGATAGCCTGCTTGATAGTGTTCCTGGCCATTGTTTGAAATTGGTGAGTCATTTCCAACTCACAGTGACCCTATGGGACAGGGTAGGATCAGGTAATTTAATAAAGTCTCGGAACTCCTCTTAAGGAACAAACAAAACTTTTCATAATTAACTAATTGTGGTAAAACCCTTGGGTGCTTTGCAAGGCTTAGTAACAGACTCATATTAATTGGGATCATTGTCTTTAATTCCCTCCTTTAAACAGTTTGACTGGTTCACTTAGGTCACTGTTCCCCAAAGTGGGCAATACTGCTCCCTGGTGGGTGCTCGCATGATCCAAGGGGACTGCAAATTACCTACACTTGATCCTGGATTATACAAATTTTCAATTGCAGGAAGGTGGGGCAGGGGCAAGGTGGTGGGACAGGGCCACTGAGTGATTGTATTTCCCTGAAAGGAGGGTAGTCGTCTGAATAAGTCTGGAACCCTAGGACTTGGGTCTTTTCTCCCCGGCCCTTCTCTGCAGTAGCCACAGTTGCTTCCGTTCACTGTGATCTCACTGCGAGTCTGCTGAAGACTGTCACTGTGTGGAGAGGCAGAGTCTGCTGAAGACTGTCACTGTGTGGAGAGGCACGGATAAATGGTGCCTTTGTCCTCAAGGTAATGAAGACAGTGACGGGAATCTTACCAGGTACAGCGATGTGCTGCAATTCTGCAGGCATTATTAACTTCCTCCTTCAAGCCCTGGATGGTAAGTACTCCGTCTGTCTCCACTTCACACTGCAGAGGAGAAACCTGACTACAGAGTTCCAGTTACTTCCCAAGGTCACACAGCAAGAAAGGGGGACCCAGGATCCAAATCCACATTTTTCTGGCCTCCGCACCTAAACACCTAGCTATTACAGTATATTCCTCTCTCGTGATCTGCTTGGTGATTTACATCAAAAAGCTGTTAGCTATGGAAGCTTTAGAAAACAAGCTAGGAAAAAAAATTTGAAAAGAAGAACACAAGCTAGAATATAAATGTTAAAATAAGTTAATACTTGCATTTCAAATTGTTATTAAAGCCGAAACCTTTAAATCATGAATAGATAAGACTATAAGTAGCTTTCATTTTTATTATTCCTATTTTAAGAATAATTAAGGCACAGTATAACTTTTTTCCCCAAACAGTCTTGAAGTGAGCATGAGTAAGTCAAGAAATATTGTTCATAGGATCCCGCTTCACACATGCGTGGATGTATTCCAAACAAAGTCTGTTTCAGCATCTCTCTGACGTCAGTGGATGGATGCAAATAAGTTCTTTGCACTAGTCATTACCTCCTCAGGGTGCCATTTGTTGTTTAAAGGATAATTTTTGTGTCATGGAAAAAGCCGCTTTTGAGATCAAGACTGATAACAATTTTTGAACCCAACACGGGTGGGCATCTTCCCAAATAATTTAAACTTAGCACCAAGCTTAGAAGGGTGCTGCCCCATGTAAGACATCAGTTTTCAGAGGGAACAAGCATTTTAAAGAGGTCAGGAAGACCTCAAAAATTAGCCAAGAGAGAGAATAATAGTGATAATAATAAACCCTGTGGCTGGCAGCCAGAACCGGTGGAAGAAGACCAGAGGATTGCCACCGGAATGAGGCGACTGAAGCTGAGAACTCACATGGTTATTGGCATTTTTAATTCCAAGTGAACACCTTGGCCTGAGCAAGCTTTTGGCTGGCTAGGGGCCAAAAGCATTACACGAAGATCGGCTAGCTCACAGAACTAATCTTTCCATCAGTCTTAAAGCCAGAGTAAAACTTACAAACATCTTTTTATTTTTATTAAACAAATAGTAACTGGGGACAAGTCTTGGATTCACCAATATGATTCAGAGAGCGAAGGCCAATCAAAACATTATCGCTAAGGGGATCTGCTGGACCAGTTGAACTCAAGGCAGAAAGGTCAGCTCCAAAGGGTATGACAACTGTTTGAAGGGCTCCTCAGTCTTGATTGATTACTAAGAACTTTTAAGAAAATCGGAAGCTGTGTCGATAAAAGGACAGAAAAGTTGCCCAAAGGAATTTTTTCCATGACAACAATGCATTTGCTCATCCTTCTCGTATATCAAGAGCACTTAAGAGACTTTCACTGGGGAACATACCCCATCTACCCTGAAACCCTGGTCACCTTGTCTCTTCCAAATTCCTTTTTGAAACTCAAAGAATAGTAAAACGACGCCCCAGCTGCCATTTTGATGTGGTATAAATTGAAGAGCGCATCAATCTTCCAGAAAAGGTTAGAGAGATGGAAAGACTGTCTTCGTGGGTGTATAGACCTCGATGGAGGATCTGTTGAGAAACAATAGCATCACAATTTGATTTTTTTTGTTTAATACATGTTCCCATGCCATTGTAACGAAACCTTCTTTACTCACCTTTGTACTTGCTTCTCATATCAAAATAACAGCAACAATTCTAGCTATAATTGTATAAACTGCTTATTAATAAAACTTTCCTGGTCTGTCCCACAGCATTAGGAAGCACACAACCTCAAATCAGGACCAGACAGAATGTAGACTTACTCAGAGTTCATCACATACAAACAGAGCCCATGTCCTATAGAATCTAGGAAGAGCACTCTCATGTGTTCCCCTCCCCCTGTTTTACATTTGCCCTCCTAAAATTTCTCAGCCACATGCCCTTTGTTGTTCATGAAAGGTTGCCCACATCGGCATTTGGGGGTAGTTTTATCAGCCTGTTTCTAATTCTTTTGGGGTTCAACAGGCTTCTTTCATTTTGTCCCCTGTGCTTCAGTCTAATCGGGCAGGGTTTCTACAAATCTTTCCCAGGTGATCCCATCTCTATTTTGCTTTGGAGAGATGGCTGATGGGCAATACCCATATCGGTCCTGTGAGCTCTCTTGCTTGATTGACGGGGTCTATGCATCCTTAATCTCTTTAGTGAATTTTTTGTGAGACTGATAATCTGACTTTTTTTTTCTTTTTTAAATCATTTTATTGGAGGCTCATACAATTCTTATCACAATCCAACCATCCATCCATTGTGTAAAGCACATTTGTACATTTGTTGCCATCATCATTCTCAAAACATTTTCTTTCTACTTGAGCCCTTGCTATCAGCTCCTCAATTTTTCCCCTCCCTCCCTGTCCCCTACTCTGACTTTTTTTAATAGTGATTGGGATCTTAAAAGCTTATAGACAGTCATCTAAGGTACAACTATTGGTCTCTCACCATCCAATGGAAAGAAGAGCAATGAAGACCAAAATACAAATGGAAATGGTTCAGTGGACTAAGGGATCATTTAAACAACCTTGAGACCAGAAGAACTAGATAGTGCCCAACTATCACTACCAACTGCTTTGAAAAGGGTCTTGGATAGAGTGGAAGGAAACTGTGGAACTCAAAGTCAAAATCAAAAGAGACCAGGCTTGCTAGTCAGATGGACATAATGGGTGGGATCCCCTGGAGTGGTTAATTTTTATGTCAACTTGATGGTACCTATGTGGAAGTAGAGTTGGAATCCAACCTTTCAAACAAGTCACAGCCTGATGATGCTTCCTTGGGGGTGTGGGTTTTTTTTACATAAGAGACACATTGGGAAATTCTTTCTCTCTTGCCCTTTGCCTTCTTTCTTGCTTGGAGAGCTGTCAGCACCCTGCCATGTTTTTGCTGACCGTGGATTCACTCAACTCGGCACCCAATGGCCTGTGCTCTCCCAGCATCCCTTTTTATCCCCCCTCCTTCATCCACCCAAAGCCGCATGAATCTGAGAGTCTCTGGCTAGCACTGGATTCATAGACTTGAGTTGGACTGGGTCGGCTGTTTTCCTTTCTTTTTTTTTTTTTCTGTTTGTTTTTAATTTTTAATCATTTTATTGGGAGCTCTTACAGCTATCATAACACTCCATAGTTCAATCACATCAAGCAGTATTATACAACTGCTTTCTTGATACAAAATTTTTCCTGGATATAAAGTTCTTTCTTTTTCTTTTTTTATTTAATAAATCATTTTATTGGGGACTCTTACATATATTATGACAATTCATACATCCATTATATCAAGAGGACATGTACAATTGTTGGCATCGACAGTTTCTAAACATTATCTTTCTTCTTGAGCCCTTTGATATCAGCTCCTCTTTTTCTTCCCACCCTCCCTCCCCCACCCTGCCACTCCAACGAACCCTTAATATATTATGTATTGTTATTGTTATCTATACATATCTTACACTGCCCATTCTATCCCTACACCTACTATTCTAGTATTAGTCCCCCTCAAGGAGTGTTATTCCATCATCATTGCTATCAATTTCCCCTTCCCCAGCTTCCTCCTCCTTTCCTTCCCCTACCCTCCTGGAATCACTACTCCCATTACTGTTTCTGAGAGGATCCTGAGTTCCATATATTGAAAACTCTCATCTGTGCCGCTGTATGTGCACCAGTATGTGCCACCTGGATGTATTTTCCCTTCCGTGCAGCCCCTCTGTGTAGGAATGTCCAATAACCTACGGATGGACTCTGGGTCTCTATTTTGACACCTCCCTATCACCTCGATGAAGTTGTTTATTTTTTAATAAAGTTCTTTCTTATACATATATGAGCACCACTGAAGTTGTTCTCTAGAAAACCCAACATTATGGCCCTTACCCTCCAAGTCTGAAGCAGCATTTACAATCCTGTTAGAATAATCAACCACTTAAGAACGCAAGGCCAGCCTTTAACAACAAAGTTGAGAGGCTAAGAAAAAAGGAGAAATGGAACTTGACACATAGAGAGGAAGTAGGATAAGTGACAGCAGAGGGGGGATTACTAAGTTGAGTTGAATCAGAATGTGTTGACTTGAATGTAAAACTGATCTGCTCTGTAAACTGTCATTTTATTCACAAAGAAACTGTGTTGTTGTTACTTTTAAATCTCCTCAGTTAAATACTTAATGTTCCTTGTGTACAATCTTCGCTTCCCACAAACTGTGACACTATAGAAGGAGGATTTCTTTTCATCTAGTTTCCAATAACATCTTATTCATTTTCTTCAGCAATGTCCTCAAAGGTCAGATTTCTATTAATATTCTATTTACAACCATTTTTATAGTCTCCAAAGTAATTCATCTGAGATACAGTCTTTAACAAATATTTTCATCAATAATCTGTTCAAGGCAACATAGGCATCTTTTATTTTTTAAAACATGTTCCTTAAAATTCTTCCAGCCTCCGCTCAGTCCTAAGGTTACTTCAACATTTTTAGGTGTTTGTTATACTTGCATAGGATAACAAAGTTTATATCTTTGCTTATACTTTGCATAAGTGTTTCCTGAGGTTATGTATATAAATATAATTATTATAAGCTAAATCATGTTTTAAGTACACTAAGAGAACTTATTATGGAAAAGCATTTGTCAAATGAAACAATACTGTGTAAAGTAAGAAAACACCTAATGTGCCCTTTAAAAAGCCACATCTTTGTTTAAATAGGACATGCCTGCATATAAAACATAGACATATAACTATGATTTATTTTAAGGAGCCCTGGTGGTGTACTGTGCTAAGCATTCAGCTGCTAGCTGCAAGGTCAATAGTTCAAACCCACCAGCAACTCCTCTGGTGAAAGATGAAGCTCCTAAAAAGATTTATACCCTCAGGAACCTTGTGGAGCTGTTTTATTGTGTCTTATAGGGTTGCTATGAGTTGCAACAGCAAGGAGTTTTATAAGGCACCAGGCTCTGCACTAGATATTGCATGAAACTCAAAAGATTTTTCTTAATAGAGTAGGTGATGTGTCTTTCCTTTATTCTTGATAATATTCCACTCTACTAGAAAGGAGAAATAAGTGGAATGGATGAAATCCATAAGAGATGTTAAATGAAAAAAGAAATGTTAGATATAAACAGTAAGTAAGCTACATGAGATAAAACACAAAGGAAGTATTAAACAAAGAAGAGTAAAGTAGCTTGTCAGATTTGAGCTTAAGGAAATCCCCCCCTTCACTTCTTGCTGTGGGCCTTTAACCCATTTAATTAACCATGTGATGGGAGCATCTTAACTTGTCCCACAAACCTTTCTGCATTCCACGATAGCTTGCCTGGTAGTGTTCCTGAAGGCAGCCATTGTTCAGCAGAATAAAATCAGATAGAAGATAAAAGGACCAACAAGAAGGAAACGCACTAAGGGGAGAATCCTAAGACAGAGGGATCCCTAATTTCCTTCTCTCAATATACACACCCCCATCTATTCAGCCAGAAACACAAATTGCAGAGTTAAGCTCAATGCATCATCTCCCTCTTCACATTTAATTCATCACAAAGCCCTGGTAGTTTTACCTAGATTTGGTTGGTGCTCTTTTAAGATTTTATTGTGTTTTCAGTGAAAGTTAGATTTATACTGTTGGGGTCCTATTTGATAATTCCTACACAAATCACTGATATTAATTAAATTTTGCACACTGTGTCCACAGTCTAATTAACTGTGTTGTGGTTGTTCACTTGTCTGTACTCTAGTTTCTCTGCCCAGCCCCCATTGTCTTCTCTTCATTTAGTTGGTGACCTGGTGGGTGTATACAGATGGTTTTTCAGTAGTGCACCAATCTACTGTCTTTTTATTCTGTGTCACTCAGATTTTCTGCTAAAATCTTGCCTAGTTCTTGATGCTCAATTCATCCATGCACTGCACGCTACTTACCCCATGATTACCCCAAATCACCATCCTCTCGCATCTAAATGCCATCAACCACCACACAATGAGTTTTTCTCTGAATTCATAGCCTGGAGGTTGTTTTAAAACCTAAATCTGTCTCATCTTGGCTTGGCTTCCTCAAAGCTTACAAGTTCCCCTTTGTCCTTAGGCTGAGACCACAACATTGTCAACTTCCTGAGCCTCTGCCTCCTCCCTTTCTGTGCTATTTCCAGCCCTCTGCTAGCCTTTCTGTTGTTAGAACATGCCCCATTCTTTCCTTCTGCCATTCCTGGGCACTCACCTCTTCCTGGGAACACTTCTGCCTTCCCTCCTCCAAGTTAATTCTTAGTAATCCTTCAGATCTTGGCTCCATCATCTCTTGTTGAGGGAAACCCTGAACCCTTGAGGCTAAGTGAGGTACCCTGCTGTCCACTCTCAAGCTTTCTGTGTTTTCATATGCTAAGAATTTTTACAAGTTCAACACTTATTAATGATTTGGTGAGCATTCTAGGCACTGTGAACACTGCAATGAACAAAACACAGCCTCCCCTCTCGTAGGGTTTGCATTCCACTGGAACGCATTCTAAAAGGCATCATGGAGTAAGGTCTCTAGCTCCCTCACTACTTGTAGAAGTTCTATGTGAGAAAGCGCCAACTTGTTTTTGTAAAGACGAACTGAGGCACAGGACGAGTGAGAGGTAAACTGAGGCACAGGGAGATGGACAAAGATAACTGAAAGGACAAAGGGAGAGCAGAAACAGAAATAGCTTTATTAGTGGGGAGCTCCCCGGAGAAACCCCATGGTCTAGCAAGTAGCCTAGGGGAATCGCGAGCTTTGCCCCGGGCCTGGGGTTTTTAAAGGAAAGCAGGGAGAGGGCGGTCCGTGCTGCAGCAGCAACTTGTATGGCCCAGGACGTAGTTGATCAGCTCTGGCAGGCAGGCCGACCGGTTCTCAGGGAGTCGGGCATTCCAGGCCCTGTTCTTGGGTCTCCTCCTTTCAGGGGGCAGCTGCTGACCTTGGGGATGTGCGGGGAAGCAGGCCGGGGGGCTTCAGCTTAGCCCAATCAGTTTTACTCACCATTATATCCTTAGCAATGCCAGATTACCCAACAAACAAGGGAAGCACATGTCTACGTGTGCTTACCTATTAACAGTTTCACACTTTTTTACCACATCAAAGATACCGCTTCTAAGTATGGCTGACATTTGCCTCTCTTCCAATTCCACAGTGCCTCCGTACGGAGTCAAAGCCTTTTCAAATTCCTGACAGGAATATAGTACCCAGTAAGCAAGGTAAGCATGATTTATTTGTACTTACTAGCCTGAAGTGAACAATCTTGCGTGTGGTTTTTTAGGTAATCACCCTTGATCCATAGTGCCTTGCCTGGTGCCACCCACAGAGTAGGCTCTCCGTTAATATTTATTGGTAAATAAAAAGCACTCACTGGCACAAGCCACACCTTACCAAGAAATCTGGTTTCTGAGCCAGATTCACATTTTTCTAGAACCCTTGGACTTCAATTGCTTCAACCGTGCTGATCCTGTTGGAAAATAGCTTTCATTTGCATTAGGGTTTACAAAATGCCTGTTTATATTGATTACAGTCAGAGGAAAGCAAAGGCTGATTCCGAGCCCCAGTCTTCGGATGTAGAAACCATATAGAGTGTTCTCTTCCACAAACGGTGCTATGATCACTGAAAATCTAATGCCCCAACACTCGTTCTCCCTCTTGACCCATTTTAAAGTTGTTCTAGTTTTTAATGGTTTCTATCTTTTTTAATTTAGTTTCAAAGAACCTTTATTTCACCCTTCTTTAACTAGTTGTGTCCAAATACAATGAGGTGGACCGAACCCACAGCCCTCTTGAGTTTCTATAGTACAGACTCAGGTGGTTAAGATGGGTCCAGCTGGAAGGGCCCGAAGGCACCCAGTTACGTACCCCTGCCATTTCCACCTTCTATTCAGAAACCCATAAAAACCTTTTACATAATCAAGAGCGGGGTTGACTTGTGGTCTGAGTCCTGATTTTATTTAACAGCATTTCAACAGTTATCATCTAATAAACATCATGGCTAATGTTCAAACTGCCATTTATTATAAAAACCAACCAGGTTAAATGATACTATTTTAATTATCCTCTCCTCTCCAGGTTGGGTGAGTCAGATTCTCTCCCTTGAAGCCATTTTCATGAACACATCTTTAGGGTTTTCTGCTGTCCTTACACGTGTCACCTGCACTGAGACTCCCTTCCATTAACAGTGAGGACCAGCTCTTTCCTTCATCCCATGCTGAAACCAAAACTCTCCGGTAAGTTCGCCCTACCCAGGTCTGGCTCTGTTTTCTTTTCAATTGGGGGTTTTCTCTATTTTATTTTGTTACTCGTATTAGCTTTTTGGACTCTTTGTTTTTTGTTTCTGTATGTTTTTCAGTGTATGAGCTCCAGGATGGGTGAATCCATACAGACAATAACTGGATTAAAGGTTCATTGGGGGTACTGCAGGGAGCTGGGGGAGAAATAGGAAGCTAATAGCAAGAACAAAAAATAAATTTTTTAAAAAAAGGGGGAACAAGAAAGAAGAAAATGTTCTAAAATTTATTGTGGTAATGATTGTGCAAGTCTTCTTGACATGACTGAACTATTGAATTGTATTATATTTGAATTATGTGCCAATATAACTATTTACTTAAAAAAAGGAAATTGATGTCATACCTTACACCACATATAAAAATGAACTCAAACTATATAAGAGCTAAAACCAAAAAGATCTTAGGATAAAGATTAGAGGTATAGCATTTGGGTAGGGAATTCTTAGTTATGACATCCCAAACACAAGTCACAATAGAAATATTGGATCTCCTCAAAATTAAAAAGTTTTATCCATCAAAGAGCATTGTCAACAAAGTAAAAAGACAACCTAGAGGATGAGAGAAAATATTTGGAAACCATATGTCTTTTTAATATCTAGCACAGATAAATAATTTCTACAACTCAATATCAAAAAGATTAACAACCATTTTTAATGGGGAAAAGATTTAACTAGACATTTCTCTAAAGATATTTAAATGGCCAATAAGCGTATGAAGAGATGTTCAATATCATTAGCTGTTAAACTATACCAACCCCAATGCCAGATCTTATCTTTGTTTATCATGATGTTGGGCATTGAAGAAACACAAATGAAAAACCACAACAAGATGACATTTCACACTCACTCAGCTGATTATGATTGTAAAAACAAACAAACAAAATAGTAAGTGTGGACAAGAACATGGAGAAATCGAAACTCTGTTCTATTGTCGATGGGTCTGTAAAATGGTGCAGCTGCTGTAGGAAACAGTTTGACAGTTCTTCAAAAATGTACACCTAAAATCATGACCTGGCCCATCAATTTCACTCCAAAGACTTGAAAAACGGGGACTCAACTTATGTTTGAACACCAGTGTTCATTGAAGCTTTATTTGCATTAATCAAAAGGTGGGGAGAATCCAAGCATCCATCAATAGATGAATGAATAAACAAAATATGGTTTATATCCATACAATGGAATATTATTCAACCATGAAGAGAAATGAAGTTTTGGCACATGCTGCAATAAGAATAAACCTTATAAATGTTATGCTAAATGAAATAAGCCAGACACAAAAGGGCAAATATTGTATAATTCCACTTAAGTGAAATATCTAGAATAGGCAAATGCATAGAGAACAAAGTCGATTAGTGGTTACCAGGAGCTGAGGGAATAGGAAAGTACTGTTTAATAGTTAATTATTCTTTTTTTTTTTTAAACATTTTATTAGGGGCTCATACAACTGTTATCCCAATCCATACACACATCAATTGTGTAAAGCGCATTTGTACATCATTTCTCAAAACATTTTCTCTCCATTTAAACCCCCGTTAATTATTCTTTAAAGTGATAAAAATAGCATTGCAAATAGATGGTGGTGATCATCACACAACACTGAATGTAATTAATCTCACTGAATTGTACACTTTAAAGTGGCAAATTTTAAGTTGTATACTTTGCAATAAATTTTGAAATAATTAACACAAAATATTAATAGGTTTACAAAGAGGAAGAACCGAAGTGTTTGAAATTGCAATACATGTTCATTTTGGTTTGTTTTAGAAGATGAGGAAAATAGTTTTCTTAGAAGTTAGCATCCAAACAAGCACAAAAGTCAGGAAAGAAGGTAAATGAGGAGAAGTCAGCAGCAGCGAGCTCAGCCCAGCTGGCAGAGGACACCTGGGTACTTGGACATCTTGTGGCTAGATCTATGGTGTGCAAGCTGAGAAAATGTGAATGAAATTTTATAAACAGTACATTTTCATTCTGTTCTGAGCCAGGAAGAGGATGGACATGGCAGGGGTTCTTATTTAACTTCCAACAAATGTGGATTATTTGTCAAGAACAAGAAGCCCTTAAAATCAACAGATAGAATTATAGGCTGTTGATCCACCCATTATTCAAATTTACAAGCCAAGCTCTAAAGCAAATGATGAAGACATTGAAGAATTCTACCAATTTCCTCAGTGTGAAGCTGGTCAAGAATGCAATTGAAATACATTAATAGTTATTGGCAATTGGAATGCAACCATCAGAGACAAAGAGGAGTGAATAGTAGTTGGGAAATATGATCTTGGTGATAGAAATTAATCTGAAGATCACATGATAGAATTTTGCAAGATCAGCAGCTTCTTCACTACAAATGCCCTTTCAACAACTCTACACCTGAGCCTCCCCAGACAACACACGCAAGAATCAGATGTGGGGAGAGACAATGGAGAAGCTCAATATCAGCAGACAAAATGTGGAACTGACTTCTCAATCACTTAAATGTAAATTCAAACTGAAGGTAAGGAAAATAAAAACAAGTCCACAGTAGCCAAATACAACCTTAAGTATATCCCACCTGAATTTTGAGAACAAATCAAGAACAGATGTGACTTATTTAACAGTAGTGACATAAACCTGAAGAGCTGTCAGATGATATCAACAACATCATGCATGATCGTGCATGCAGAAAGCAGAAGGTCATTAAGAAGACAGGGAAAAAAATAAAAGCCCAAATAGATATCAGAAGACACTCTGAATCTTACGTCTGATCATAGATTAGCTAAAGTAAGTGGAGGAAATGATGAAGTAAAAGAGCTGAACAGAAAATTCCAAAGCTTGACAAAGTAAAATATTATAATGAAATGTACAAAGACCTGAGTTGAAAAACCGAAAAAGAAAAACATGCTCAGCATATGTCAGGCTGAAAGAACTCAAAAAAATTCAAGCCTCAAGTTGAAATATTGAAGGATTCTGTGGACAAAATATTGAGGGATGAAAGCACAAGAAATTTGGAAGACAGCTACCTGGCCAACTGACTGAAAGAGATCCATATCTGTGCCTGTATCAAAGAAAAGTGACCCAACAGATTATGAAAATTATCTAGCAATATCCTTAATATCCCATGTGAGTAAAATTTTGCAAAAGATAATTCAAAAACAGTTGCAACAGTACATTGACAGGAAGCTGCCAGATATTCAAACCAAATTCAGAAGAGAATATGGCATAAGGAATATCTTTGCTTATATAAAATGGATCTTGGTTTAAATCAGAGAATACAAAAAAGATGTCTACTTCTCTTTCATTGACTATGCAAAAGCATTTGACTGTGTGCATCATGGCAAACTCTGGATAGCATTGAGAAGAATATGAATTCCCTAACACTTCACTGAGCTCATGCATAACTTGTGCATAGACCAAAAGGTGGTCGTTTGAATAGAACAAGAGAATACTGTGTGGTTTAAAGTCAGGGAAGGTCTGTGTTAGGGTTGTTTTCTTTCACTATAATTATTCAATCTGTATATTGAGCAAATAATCCCAAAGCTGAACTTTATGAAGACGAATGCAGCAACAGGATTGGAGGAAGGCTTGTTAACCGCCTGCGATATACAGATGACACAATCTTGTTGGCTGAAACAGGGAGAACTTTAAGTGCAGCACTTGCTAATGAAGATCAAGGACTTCCGCCTTCGATAGGGATTACACCTCAAAATTAAGAAAATAAAAACCCTCCCAGCTGGATAAATAAATAACATGATGAAAATGGAGAAATGAAGTCAAGAAATCAAACTACATGTTGCACTGGCCAAAGCTGCTATAAAAGATCTATCTGAAGTATTAGAAAGTTAAAATAGCTCTGAGGACTAAGAGGCACCTGCCCCAAGCCCTGGTGCTCTCGCTTGCCTCACCTGCATGTGAAAGCTGGACAATGAATAAGGAAGACCGAAGAGGGACTGATGCCTTTGATTGATGGTGTTGGTGGAGAAAACGAAACACACCAGTGAGTTCCAAAAGAAGGAGCAAATCTGTCTCGGAAGAATGCTGATTGAAAGTGAAGATAATGAGACTTTGGTCTCTACTACTGGAGGGACCAGTCCCTGGAGGAGGACATCTTGCTTAGTAAAGCAGAACGTAGCAAAAGAAATGGATTGACATCATGGCTGCACCAATGCCCTCAACCACAGCAAGGAGGAGGAGGATGGTACTGGACCAGACAGCGTTTTGTCCTGTTGTACAAGTACATAGGGTCACTAGGAGTTTGCAGCTACTCAGCAGCACCTTGACAGCAACCACAACAATGAAATATAAGGCGTCTAAGGAGCCCTGGTGGTGGAGTGGAGTGCACGTGGTCAGATTGGTCAGGATCAACTTCTCAGCAATGGGGTCAGGAGAGCTGCAGGCCTACACAGTAGTGGGAAAACCATGGCACAGAGCAGAAGGACCTGAATGATCAAACTCAATGCCTGGCCTCAACAGATAGTTGAAAGCATCCGAAAAGTGACACTGATTGTAGACATAACGTATATACTCATGTATAAACTGAGTTTTTCAGCACATTTTTAATGGAGATTTTGTGGTAAAATTAGGTAGCTTGGCTGATATTCAGGTCGGTTTATACTCAAGTATATACAGTACTTTGGAGATATTGTGTGGTAGTTAGATAATCTCTTGTCAATTTGAGAGGATTAAGCGTGAAGGGGTGGAGTTTAATCTGTCAATCAGATGGCAGCTTGATGGCCTCATTTGTAGGCACTAAGGAGATAAAAACTCACTTGAGGTGGGACAGACGCTCACTCCCTGTGAGAAATTTCTGTTGAAACATAGAGCTATACTAGTGCCTTGAGCTGAAGGAACCACTTGGAGACCCCTGTCAGCCCTGAAATGCTTACAACAACACCGGATCCACAAGACTTCCCACCCACTGGCTATGATCTTCCTGCATTTGGCATCATTGCATGTGTTTTGTGAGTCTGAAAAGGACTTTATAGATTGGCATCGGACATAAGCACTAATATCAGACTTATGAGCTTGATTTGGACTGGGCTGAGACGTTTTCTCAATATTCAATCACTCTTGTATATAAAGCTCTTTCTTATACACATGAGTGTCTATGAATTTGTTTCTCTAGTCTACCCAGATTAGCACATATTGTGAGTTCAGTGCCAGACCACTACAGTACAGCTAATAAAAAAATTATTTTTTTAAAAAGGAGAAATGTTTATGGCTATACTATACTATACTATAATCTGTGAGTATTAAGTGTGTGATACTGCATTATGAGAAAGTTTGAAATGTGAAATTTCCCAATGTGGTAACACAGGGGCACAAAATGAACAAAATTTGTTGGGAAAATTATATCAATGATCCAAGCACAATTGTTACAGACCTTCAATTTGTACAAAATTGCAATATCTGCAAAGCACCATAGAGCAATGTACAATTAGAGATGCATGCCTGTGGTAAACCTAACCCACTGCCATCAAGTGGATTCTGGCTCATAGCAAGCCCATAGCGACTTAAAATGCCTAGAAAACTAAGAGCAGGCTTCTGTAGAAAAGGAATTTTTAAAATATGATCACTGAGAATTTATATATAAGAAGCAGTCTAGGAGATCCCTTGTGATAGAAAGTCAAAGTCAAAGAACCGGAAAATAGAAGCAAAATGTTCAAGTCACATAATGGACTTACTCAGGCTGTATTTCCCATATGAACTTCAGAGAACAAAAGCAGCGAAGAGAAGAGAAAAATAAGAAATAAATAACAGAAGTGAATTTGCCAGAACTGCAGAAAGATATATGACTTCAGATTTCAAGGGCTCAGCAAGTACAGAGCAGAGAAATAAAAAAGACCCACACAAAAATACATCATCATGAAATTTCTGGATACCAAGGATAAAACGAAGATCCTTTTGTCCAGAGACCGAAAAAATGAAGGTTAACTATAAAGGAAGAAGAATTAAATTGATGTCACATGCATCAGCAACAATGGAGGTTAGAAAATAGCTCTTAGTTCTCAGAGAAAAATTTATTTTGAACCTAATATTCTGTACATAGCCAAATTCTCAATGAAGTGTGAGGTAAAAATGATGACATTGTCTCACCTACAAGAACTCAAACTTTTTGCCATTTTACCTCTCAGGTAGTTTTTCTTTTTGGAAACAAATTCCTTATAAAGTACCTCAGCATAAATGAAAAATGTGGAATTGGCAAATTGTGTGTTACCTGTATTTTTACAACACACACACACACACACACATAATGACTCTAGCAAGTCAAAAGATAAGAAGGGATTCAAGAAAAATGGAAAACCTGGGAGCCAGTAAGCAGGGATCTAACTCGCTTTTTTTTAAGTGCCCAGGTTTAAGAAGTCACAAGTCCAAAGTAAACCAGTGAATCAGCGATCACTGAGAATTTGTCTTCAAGAAAAAAGATAAGTCACATTATTAAACAGACAGATGAAGCAGTTAATAATCTTGATGTTATTAAGATAACATGACATTACATTTTGTGCACTAGGGCAAGACAGACACTCTGTGGGTGAGTGGGAAGGGCAAGAGAGTATGAAAATAAGAAAACCCAAATCCATATATGACACTAACTCAAATGCAGTCTGATTCTGAGCCATGGTAAGACTAAAGGAAGAAAAGCCATTTGACCTTGACATTTGGAGCATTCTACTTTGTGTAGCTCAGTTTTTGTGACACATGATTACATTTCATTCCAATTGCACATCAATGTTTACATGAGCATTTAACTGAATACTTACATGATTCATAATATTGTAAATGCTTTTTATGTGTCCTGGTTTTATTGCAAAATAAAAGAAAGATACAGACAAGCACCCAAAACCAAAGTACAGCTTAATGAATCACTTTGAAGAGAACATCCGTCTAACCATCACTCAGCTCAAGAATAGTTCACAACAGAAGCCCCCACCTTCTATATCTCTTAAGATATTCTCTGTTGTGTTCAGTCACTCAGGTTGCTTGAAGTTTACTGTTCATTTCTGAAATTAATCTTAGTTCTATTTCCTGAGTTCTACCACTTTATCGCTGAGGTCTTTGAATGGCAGTCTGATTGATGTGGTTTGCTCATGTCCTATGTCATTTTCGTGACTCATTTTGAAAGAATGCACTGCCGTCAAAGGGATTCCAGCTCCTAGGACCTCATGTAGGGTTTTCTTTGAGACTGTCACTCTTTACAGAGTCAGGCAGTCTCGTCTTTGTCTTGTGAAGTTCCTGGTGGCTTTGAACTGACAATCTAATGCAGTTGTCCAATGGCTATTTTTGTTTTTAATCAGAAGTCACATTTTTAATTGTAGGTAGATCTTCCTGGCCTGCACTCACTATTTACAGGAAACTAATCCGAGAAACTGGGTTACATGAAGGAGAATGTGGCAACAGAATTTGGAGGAAGGCTTATTAACAGCCTTCGATATGCAGATAACACAATCTTGCTTGCTGAAAGTGAGGATTTGAGGCCCTTAGTGATGAAGATCAAGAATGCAGCCTTGGTATGGATTACAACTGATGTAAAGAAGACAAAAATCCTCATGACTGGACCAATAGGTAACATGATAAATGGAGAAAAGCTTGAAGTTGTCAAGAATATTGTCTTGCTTGGATCCACAATCAATGCCCACGGAAGCAACAGTCAAGAGATTAAAAGATATGTTGTGTTGGGTAAACCGGCTGCACAAGACCTCTTTAAAGTACTGAAAAGCAAGGATGTTACTTTGAGGATTAAGGTGTGCTTGATGCCAACCATGGTGTTTTTCAGTTGCCTCAAATGCATGTGAAAGTTGTACGTTGAAAAGTAACTGATATGTTTGATTGGGGTCCTGGCAGAGGGTGATGAAAGCACCGTGGACTGCCAAAGGGGCAAACAACCCTCCTTTGGAAGTACGTTTCTTAGGTTTCTTAGAGGCAAGGATAGCAAGACTTCTTACATACTTTGGACATGTTGTCAGGAGACACCAGTGACTGGAGAAGGACATCACGCTTGGCAAAGTAGAGGGCAGTGAAAAGAAGAAAGCTTTCAACAAGGTGGATGGACGCCGTGGCTGCAACAATGGCCTCGGGCGTGGGAACAATTGTGAGGCCGGAGCACATTGTTATGTTCCCCATCAATGTAAGGCATTTGCTTAGTTCCCTTTTGAATACGAGGAGAAAATTCATTCTCAGCTCACTTTCCTCCCACTCCCTTCTCAGCTTTTCTCCGTTCTACTATTCCATTCCCACCACCATTTACACCATGTGCCGTCAGGGTAAGGAAACTGTTCCTTGGTTCTGAACATGAAAGATGGGCAGCCTAAAGGGCAGTGACTGTGGTGGAAGAGTATTTACTTCTCTCCAAATCCATACAAAAAGGAAGCAGAGCAATTAGATAGCAAAATCAATAACTTAGGGACAACATTTACAACAAATCTAGGTGTTGGGGTATCTTCAGGTACCCCAAAACACAAGCAGGTGATGACACATCGCAAATACCCATAAGACCGGCATGATATCATGTGATAGTTAAGGTTTTGTATCAACTCAGTTAGGTCAAGATTCTCTGTGTTTTGGCAGTTAAGGCCTGGTAATCCCCTATGACTAGATCGCCTTGTCTTGTGTCCCACAAAACAAGTGGACATTGTGGGAAAGGTTGCTTGCCTTTTGCTAGTTTTGGATCTGCCATCTGGCTCATTGATATCTGGTTCTTTGGACAGGTGCCAGCATTTTTCTGTACTGCCTACTGGTATTGGGGTAGTCAAGAGTCTGCATCTTACCCTGACCTTGCATTCATCCCCTCTGCAGCCAGAAGACTTCTGTGTGATCTGCCCAGCTTGGAGTCATCAGCCCCTGCAATGTCGTGAGTCAAAAAACCAGCCTGATATGTGAGCCACAGACTTGGAACTTGCCTGCTTCTGCAATGGTGAGATAGAGACCTCTTTCAATATACACATTAAGAGATGGAGGCTGCTAACCACCGGGTTGGCGTTTCAAGCTCAACAATTTCTTCAAGGAAGAAAGATGAGTAAATATATACTCCCATAAAGATTTAAGGTCTCTATGAATTGGAATTGACTTGCTCTCAGTGGGTTTGTTTTGGTTGATATGTATATACACGCACCACTGTTTCTGCTTCTCTAGACAGTCTAGCCTAGGATATATCATAGTTGTGCAGAATGAAGCAGGGGGAACAGTGGGGTATCTTAGAGACCAGGAGAACCACAGCAGATATTCTCCCACGAGCTTGGAAAGTCAATCTTAGAGTAGTGATTAAAAATAGGAGGAATTCTGTCCCGTCCACAAATGGATGAATGAAAGGGGGCCAATTCTAAAGGTGCTGGACCAGTGAAAGCTCTCGTTCATGAGAGGACCCCAACCTGAGGAGAAAGTGCTGGGAATGGAATAAAAATTTAACAAGGCAGGTAATATACAAAGGAAGATAAAACAGGTTCAGCTAACAATGGGTTAGGGGAACTGGCAGAAAAATGTTATGCATTAAAGCAAAAGGCGGTGCCACAAAAACACTCAGCAGCACAATTCAACAACGAAGGCTGCGGGCACTGGGGCTATCTAGGGAATGGGATCTATGAAGCTAACCAAGCTTCAACAGGTTTGTTCCTTCTGACATTCATGAGCACTGCACATAAAAATCAACAACGGAAAAGAACTGAGGTCAAATGCAAAGGTATAAGAAAACAAACCAACAAAAACTAGGAGCAGAATTGCGTTTGCTGTTAGGTGCCATCAAGTTGGTTCCGCCCCCTCGCAACCCCGTGCACAATAGAACAGAACACTGCCTGGTCCTGCCTTGCCACTGAAGAACTATAAGAAGCATTAAGAAAGTTCGATAAAGTCGTTAACTGCAAAATCAACTGATAAAAATCAAAAGCTCCACTGCATATTAACATCGCTTCAGAGTTTACCGTGTAGCAGGAGTTTCTCTAAGTACTTTTCAACAATAATTTGCTTCACTCTCAATTGTATGATGAAAGCCCTGCTGTTCTACGTACTCTATGGAATAAGAGGAATCTCTGAGTGGTTTAATGATTAACACACTCAGCTGCGAACCAAAAGGTTTGCAGTTCCAATACACAGAAGAAAGGTCTAGTGATCGATCCACTTCCAAAAGAGTCAAGTATAGTTCCCACGGAAAGCCCAGCGGAGCACTGCTCTCCTCTGACACACTGGGTATTCGACAACACTGGGTTTTTTAAATTATTGTTTGTTTGCTTGTTTCGTTTTGCTTTTAATGAAAGAAACACAGACTGTAAGTTGCACTAGTTTAAAAAACTCTCTGACATCAAATTCAGTTGCGTCTCATACAGAACTGTCCCTGTGAGCTTCCAAGACCGTAACTCTCTATGGGAGCAGAGAGACTCTTCTTCCTCCTGCAAAGTGGGTGGTGTTCTCACACTGTGGCTTACAGTCTGCACCACCAGAGCGCCTGTTCACACAGCTAGAAATCAGATGAATCGGGCAACCTGGCTTTGGCCACTAGTCTATGATACTATTGCTTCAAAAAGAGACAGGCACGAATTCCAACATACAATGAAAGAAAATATTTCATTTGTCAAAGCATCACAAAAAGATAGTAATTTTACAAAAATGTAAAGGACCTACATGAAGAAGACTTTTTAAAAATCATTTTAGTGGGGGCTC
>NW_022103896.1:44790548-44792183 GCF_000313985.2 Echinops telfairi | reverse complement strand
GGGAAGGCTTGAGCAGAGGCCCAAATTCCGTCTACTACCTCCGTGTATTGCCATATAAATATATATACATAGGCCAATACCTCTATTTTTATGAATTAATATATTTACATAAGTGCACACCTATGTTTATACCTCTATCCATAGCTTTGCTTCCTGATCTTTCTTCTGTTTCCTTTTACCTCCCTCCTGCCCCAGCATCATACTCGCCCTTCTTCTGCCTCTTAGCAATTCCTCTCAGCTAGATTGCTGTTGCTCCAACACCCTCAGGATCGCTACATCCTCCTTACTGTTCCCTTGTCTATGGCCTTGTTTGCTCACCGCTCCTTCACCTTGCCTTCTCCTCCCCGCAAGTCACTCCAGAACCATTGGTCTCATTGCTTTCTCCTGGGCTGGCTTCCCATGCCTATCTTATATAGGTAGGCAAAACAACAATAATAAAGATAAAACAAAAAAACAAAAACAAAAGATTGAGTAAAAAGTGAAAAAGAAACAAAGAAAACTAGCAAAAAGAAAAAGCCTAGATAATTCCAGGTCTGTCCGCTGACCTTTATGACTAACTCCCCATCGATCCTGGGGGGTTCCAGAAACTGCCCCTCCCATTTTGAAGTCTATTTGGGGAGTTCCTCAGGGATTTTGTGGCTTGGCTTTGCTCCCATGACTGGTCTGTTATGTTCCCTTCTTGGTTTGCCCCACTGTGGGAGTGGTCAGACTGGACTTACTACCCGCGGTGTGTCCCCCAGTATTGTCCTCTGTCACAGTATGCTCCAGCAAGGGGACATCATTTCTTGAGCTGCTGTCGGCCCTACAGTCCTCTCTCTGTCTTATCAGCTCGTGCAGGGACATCATCCTCAGGGTTTGGTGTGCCAGTATGGAGTTTAGTCCCTTGCTCTCTCTTTTTCCTCCTCGGTTTGATTCTGCATGGGTGTGGCAAGCAGGTCCCCCAACCTGCAGGTTTAGTGTTGTCCTCTACAGCACACAGTTCTGGGGAAGGAGGAGGTGGGAGTGGTCAGTTTGGCTTTGATTGGAGCCAGCCCTGTAGACCTCTCCGCTCATTAGTTGCTCCATGTGGTTATGTGGCCCTCAATGTGTGGCATGCTGTGGTGGGGTTTGCACTCACACTCCCATTTCTGTGGAGACATAAACAATACCCTCCCCCTGTGTGGATGAGTGTCCTACTCTCCCACTGCCACCGCCTCCCTCTTTTTGTTTTACCCTTTTCTCCTTCCTCCACCCCTTTCCCCTTCTTTGTGTTGGAATGACATGTACATCTTGTGTTTCGTCTGACCCCCGCCGAATGCCTGTGCCTCAACCCATAAAACGTGCGATAAGGAGCTTTTCTTGCATACATACTGTACTGATTATACTGACCTCAGTGGACCCATGTTGTACTTGTCCTTTGTAATTGGCTAGCTTCACTTAGCATAATTTCCTCCAACTCTTCCCATGAGACGAAGTGCTTAATGTGATCATCAGTGCTTTGAGTGAGGTGTAGTAGTCCATTGTGTATATGTACCAGAGTTTTCTAATCCATTCATCTGTTGATGGAAATCTAGGTTGTTCTCAATTCTTTGCAATTGCAAATTGCGACACAAAAAACATTGGAACACAAACGTGGTCTATTTCTTACCTCTTCTG
>NW_022103896.1:44787945-44789933 GCF_000313985.2 Echinops telfairi | reverse complement strand
AATTCCTTTGATGATGGTCCTGATACTTTGGAGTTTTACTTCTAGGTCTGTGATCCACCTTGAGTTTGTTCTTGTGCATGGGGTGAGGTAAGGGTCTTGTTTCATTTTTCTACAGGTGGATATCCATTGTTTCCAGCACCACTTGTTAAATAGGGCGTTGACCTCCCACTTGATGCTTTGGGGGCAGTTGTTGAAGAACAGTTGTCTATATGCTGATGGTTTTATTTCTGGGTTTTCTGTTCTCCAGAAGTCTGAGTATCTGTCATTATTCCAGTACCACGCTGTTTTGACTACTGTAGAGTAGGTGTGGAAGTCAAGTAAGGCAAGCCCTCCGACTTTGTCCTTCTTGAGGAGTTCTTTGCTAATTCTGGGCTTCTTCCCTCTGCATATGAAATTGGTGGTCAGTTGTTGTTTTTTCCAGTTCGTTGAAGAAAATTGTTGGTATTTGGATCAGAATAGCATTAAACTTATATAAAGCCTTGGGTAAGATTGACATCTTTATTATATTGAGTCTTCTGATCCATAAATATGGGATATTCTTCCATCTGTGGAGGTCTTTTTGGTTTCCTATAGTAGGGTTCTGTAGTTTTCCTTGTATAAGTTTTTTGGGGGGTTTTGGTTAGATGTATCCCTAATTATTTAAGTTTGTTCTTGCCTATTGTGAAGGTACTGCTTTCTTGATCTCCTCTTCCGTGGTCTTGTCAGATGTATATAGCAAACCAATAGACTTCTGATCGTTGAACTTGTATCCCGCCACTCTTCCTTTTTCCTCTATTGCTGCCAGGACTCCTGTTGTGGAGCTTTTGGGGCTTTCAATGTATAGAACCATGTCATCTGAAAATAACAATAGTTTCACCTCCTCTTCTCCCAGACAGATTCCTTTACTGTCCTTCTGCTGCCTTATGTTGTTAGCTAGGACCTCCAGTGTGATGTTGAAAAGAAATGGGGACAAGGGGCATCCTTGTCTTGTCCCCTTTTTCAGTGGGATCGTTTTTGTCTTTTCTCCATTGCGTATGAAATTGGCTATTGGCTTTTCATAAATAGCTGGTATTAACTTGAAGGATTTTCCTTCCATTCATATCCTCTTGAGTGTCTTAATTAAGAGTGGGTGTTGGATGTTGTCAAATCCTTTCTGCATCATCACTATGATCATGTGATTCATATCCTTTTTCTTATCAATGTGGCAAATAATATTGATGGAAATTTGGATGTTAAACCATCTCTGTATCCCTGGAATAAATCTCACCTGTTCATGATCGATGACATGTTCTATATACTTTTGTATTCTATTGGCCAATATTTTGTTAAGGATTTTTGCCTCTATGTGCATTACAAATATTGGTCTGGAGTTCTCTATTCCTGTGGGATCCTTGCCCTGTTTGGGTATCAAAGTTCTACTGGCTTTGTAGAATAAGTTTGGGAGTTTGCCTTCTTTTTCTATGCTCTGGAATAATTTGTGGAGGATCGGTGTCAGCTTTTCCCTAAATGCTTAGTAGAATTCTCCTTTGAAGCTGTCTGGTCTGGAACATTTCTTCATTGGTAGTTTCTTGATAACCATATCTATTTCTTCTTTTGCTATGGGTCTCTTGAGTTTCTTGACCTCAATCTGGCATGATCTAGGGAGGGATCATTTTTCCAAGTATTTGTCCATGTCTTCCACATTGTTGAATTCATTAGAATAGATACTTTCTTAGTACTTTTTGATTATCCTTTTAATCTCATTGGGGTCCATTGTGATTTCTCTGGTTTCATCCCTCATTCTGGCTATTGATATTTACTCCTTCAATTCCTTGGTTAGGCTTGCCAGCAGTCTGTCAATACTGTTGTTCCTTTCAAAGTCAAAGAACCAACTTTTTGCTGCATTGATTTTTTAAAAAAAATTTTGCATTGATTGTTTTGCATTGTTCTCTTGTCTTCCAACTCATTGAACTCTGCCCTGATTTTTATTATTTCTTTTCTTTTGCTATTGGAGGGGTTGTTCTGTTGAC
>NW_022103896.1:44772987-44787180 GCF_000313985.2 Echinops telfairi | reverse complement strand
CCATTTGCCTGGTATGTTTTCTGACATCCTATTAGTCTTAGTCTATTTTTGTCTGCAAGTTTAAGATGTGTCTGTTAGCAACAAATTGATGGGTTGTTTTTTTCTGAGCCAGTCTACTAACCTTTGTCCTCTAATAGTGAGTTCAGGACGTTGACTTTCAGAGTTATTATTAGCATCTGTGGATTCATTGCTGTCATTGTACCTTTTGTGTTGGATGTTTTACTATCTCTCTTCATATCAATGTGATCTGTTTATGTGGGGTGCTTCATTCTTGCCTCTTTCCCCTCTGAGGCAATGTTACCTTGGTAATTGTTTTTGGCAGGTTGACTTGTGGATGGAGTTGGGCTATATGTGCTTTGTGGGTGTTGGTCTTCTGACCACAGTGATTTTCAGCAAGGATTTTCAGCAGGGTATCTTATGGTGTTTTCTTTTAGGTTTTTCTTGTCCGGGGAAATTATTACCTCGCCATCTATCTTAATAGATAGTTTGGTGGGTAGAGGATTCTCGGGTTGTTGGGTTTTTTTCGTTCAGCTTTTGGATGATGTTGCTCCATTCTCTCCTCTTCTTCATGGTATCTGCTGATAGGTCTGAACATATTCTTACCAGAGTACCATTCTAGGTGACAGCCTTTTTTTCTCTTGCTGCACTTAACATTTTCTTATTCCTTGAAGTTGGATAATTTAACTATTGTGTGCCTTGGTGAGTTCTTCCTGGGGTTTAGTCAAATTGGTGTCTTCTCTGCTTCTTGTATGAATGTCTGAATCTCATTCATTGAGGTGGGGAAGTTTGCTTCCAGGAATTCCCTTGCTAATTTAGCTGTTGACTTCTTCATTCTGTCTTGTTCTGGAAGACTGATTGTTTGAATATTGCTCCTTTTCATAGCATCTCTCATTGTTCTCAGTTTTTCTTCCACCTATTTGATTATCTTGTTTGACTGTCTTTCTCCACTTATTGAAGTCTCCCTGATTGTCCTCAAGAATGGTGGTGTGATTTTCCGCTCTTCTAGTCTGCTGATGAGGTCTGTTATCTTGTGTTTTGCTTCTGTCACCTCATCCATTAGTTCTTATATTTCCCTTTGGTGCGTGGACTTCATCCCCTCCCTCTATCATGGATTTCATCTCTTTATCATTGCATCCTTATTCTGCGTTACTTCCCTCAGATCCTGTATTACTCGAAGCAGCATTCTGAAGATTTCTTTTTGTTACAGATCAACATCTGTTTCTTCTATGAGTGTCATTAGGTTTAGGACTTCTTCTGCTGCTGTGTTTGTTTTTCTTGTTTTCTTGTTCAGGGTGTTAAGATATGTTGCTGTCTGTGTGTCACTTTGGAAGAACTGGGTACCATGTTCCTGGGAGATGCAGGGGCCCTGAGCTCTTTCTGTTAAGAGTGGTTTGAGGGACTACCTGTGGCCTGCTGTGGGGGTGGGTTGGACTGCTGTGTAGACAAGGTGCCAAGGAAACTTGGTGGCTGGCAGCACTGGGGGCCCTCGGATAATGGGTTGAGGCCAGAGACTGTAGGTATGCCACTGGGCTGGGTTGAGGCATGTCTGCAGTGTATGTATGGGCCTGGTCTGGACTGTCTTGCTACAATTTGTAGTCTTTTAAAGACTCTCTGTGGGACACAAAACTGGTAGAAATAGTTTTTGGCTTGGCCTGTGGCTTTCAGTCCCTGGATTTCCCTGTTTTGTTATGTTAAAATCCTAGGCTGTGCTCTGGGGATTAGAGTTCTGCCTGTATTGTTATGTTAATATTATGCTAATAGATCAGGACCAGGTTTCTGGTGGTTTACATTTAAAGTTATACAAAGGAACACAGCCTGAATCAAGCTTGAGGAGAAGGCAACAAGACCAACAATTCTGGAGGGCCTTTGGGGGATGAGGAGGTGTGGGGAGGAGTGGTGAGCAAACAATGCCAGAGACAAGGAACAACTATGGAATTAAAATCAACAATGAGGAGGATGTAGAGATCCTGAGGGTGTTAGAGCAACAACAACCTAGCTGAGAGGAATTAGTAAAAGGCAGAAGAAGGGTGGGTGTGATGATGGGGCAGGAGGAAAGTAAAAGGAAACAGAAGAAAGATCTAGGAAGCAAAGCTATGAATGGCAGTATAAACAGGTGTGCACTTATGTAAATATATTAATTCATTAAAATAGAGGTATTGGCCTATATATAATACACTGAAGTAGTGGGGGGACTTTGGGCCTCTGCTCAAGCCCTCCCTCAATGCAAGAACACTTTGATCTAACAACCTGGCATTCTGTGGTGTCAACCTCCCGGCAAGATCGCTGAAGACAAAATGTGTGTATAAGCAAATGTGGTGAAGAAAGCGGATGGTGCCTGGCTATCAAAAGATATAGTTTCTAGGGTCTTGAAGGCTTGAAGTTAAACAAATAGCCATCTAACAGAGAAGCAACAAGCCCACATGGAAGAAACACACCAGTCTGGGTGATCATGAGGTGTTGACAAGATTGGGTAACAGGCTCCAGAAGACCGAAAACAAACAAACAAAACATATTGCTGAGAACAAGGGAGGTCGGAGCAGAGACCCAAAACCCATCTGTAGACAATGGGACCTCCCCTCACAGAAGGGTCACAAGGAAGGGATGAGTCAACCAGGGTGCAGTATAACACCAATAAAACAATATTCCTCTGGTTGCTTGAGGTTCCTCACTCCCCACTATCATGACCCCTGTCCTGCCTTTCACTACAGGCTAAACCAGAGCATGTATACAAGTACAGATAAGAGATAAGTATTCACAACACACAGAATCCAGGAACAGGAATGGGAGTCGTGATTATGGAGGGTAGGGGGAAGATGGGGAGAGGAGGGGAGGAAGGGAGAACCGATCACAATGATTGACATATAAGCACACATACACACACAGCCCGGGGTGGTGGGGGAACAACAGAAACCGTGGGGGAAGAGAGACAATAGTCAGTGTAAGATATGAAAATAATAATAATTTATAATTTATCAAGGGGTTATGAGGGTGGGACAGGAGATGAAGGGCAAAATGAAGAGCTGATATTAAGGGCTCAAATAGAAAGTAAGTGTTAAGAAAATAATGATGGCAACATATGTGCAAATATGCTTGATATAATTGATATATGGATTGTTACAAAAGCTGTAAGAGCCCTCAATAAAATGATCTTTCAATAAAATGTTTTAAAACCTTTCATTTTATAATGGGCTTGTGGGGTGCCCTGCTATTGGGGCTGTGCTGAGCTGTCCCCTAGGGAAAGGGAACCAGATTAGCTGAGTGGGTTGGGGGTCAACTGGATCATAATTCTCCCCTGGTTGTACTCCTGTGTCAATCCCAGCTCTCTCCTGCGCAGCTATGTCACAGGTAAATATCCAAGGGGCTCTTCGATTGCTGCAAATTAGTGACTAATTATCTATCACTGCCCACTCAGGCAGGTATGGTGCTGGGGAGAGGGGGAAAGGGGATGGCCCATGTAGTCACTCTGTTCCTGGCTGGGGATGGAGGATGCAAAGCCCAAGAATGCAGGAGTGGGGTGGATAACAGAGAGGCTAACTCTGGTGTGAGGTCTTTTGGCTAGTTCTCAGAGACTCTCTGCAAGCCTGGGATTATGACCACCTTTAGGGAGCAGCCTGGGAAAATTACTGCATGCTGGGAGTCTCCGATCTTGGGTGTAGGAAGGGGTGACAGATGCCATCCCACTGGATCTGATGAGGGATTAGTGGAGCCAGCGGGCAGACACAGTGAACTTAGAGTGTTTCATCAAGTACTCAGTTCACTCTGTGGGTGAAAATCGCATGAGGAGATCTGAACCAGACCCTAGTACACCGAATCTATTTTTAGCACCCAACCTACCAATATTGGCCTCCTTACCTCTTAATTTTATCTTCCAATAACAGGAGCACCAGGCAGATGATTCTACCTCAATGCCTTCTTGACTCCTTCCTGGTTTTTATTTGTTGGACTAGATACAGGGATTCTTTTTTTTTTTTTAAAGCATTTTTCATATGGAAAACAAACATATAAATCAAGCTATGAAAATATTAAGAAGAATTATGAGGGTAGAGAAGTATTACTCTAGCACATGTTTTTAATACCAAAAGATCCTTCTATGCAAATGTATTCAAATACACATAGAAATGTTTCCATATGTCAAGTATGGCATTGCAAAGCAATGGGGAAATGTGAATTATTCAATTAACAAAGTTGGGACTATGGACTACCATTTGGAAGTAAAGAAAAAGAGAGCCTTTTTTTCCCCACTGTAAAATAAATTAAAATACACAAAATTTTAAAGTAAAACAGTGGATTCAGTGGTGAATAAAGAAAGTCAGTGGTTGCCTGAGACTAAGAGTAGGTAGCCAAGAAAGCAAAGATGCTTTGGGGAGTTCAATATCATGTGGAGATAGGGATTGTTTGTCAAATGCATCAACTGTACACTTAGAATAAATTAAAATAAAGTTGATTTCAAATGGGTTCATGAAGTACTAAAGGGAAATCTGGGAGAGCTTGTAATATTCCCAGAGCAAAAATAACAAAGAATATATATATTTAGTCTTTTATTTGCAATGAATTGATAGATAAATATTTATTAAATTATTACACTATCTACCTCCAAATGATGACTGTACTAAGAAAAAAAATCCTTTTCATTGTATTCTTTCTTCTACTGTTTGGATGTTTTATCATTTGCATATATTACTTTTTGAATGGAAAAAAAAGGTATAAACAAAATGAAGTCAATGGTCTACGGCTATACCACCCTGAAAAATCCCATTCTTGTCAGAATTCAATAAATTAAGAAATCAAAGGTTTCGAAACTACAAAAGTACTTAACCGAAGAACAAGTACAATAAAATTTCAAAAATAATGAAGAGATAGAGAAGGAAAGGATATGAGGGACAGGATAGTTTACAGCTTATCTTTCATAACAGGTTATCAATAAGGTTTAAAGCTGATGCATGGAGACACAGAAGAATATAGACAGAAAAACCATTCAAAGCGATTGCCTATAGTGAGAAAGTCAGGGTAGAAAGGAGTAGGGCTGTGTCATGCGGAAAATTACCTTGATGTGAATTCTGGCAGACACCGCACTAAGGAGGGAAACCTATGCACTTGGCCACTAAATGAAAGCTTGGGTGTTCGGAGCCAGTAGTGTCTCTGTAGGCAAAAGACTTGACCTGCTGCTGTGAAGCTTCCATCCGAGAAAACCATCGGGGGAAATTCAGTTCCATCATTTGGATTAGCTGAGTGGGAATCAACTCCACAGCACCTAACAACAACCAAAAGCACAAACAAGTAAGCTATACAGAAGTCATCGAACAAAACACCCATCCAAACCTATGACCATCGAAGCCACTCTGACTCACCCAACCCAGAGGACAGAGAAGAACTCTCATAGAGTAAGTAGCTGGTACATTTGGAGCGTTGACCTTTCAGTTAGCAATGAAACACTTTGCCCACTGTGCCACCAGAGCTCCTTAAAAGACTCACAATCCAAATGAAGTCCATCGAAATCTGACAGCCAAAAGCAAAAGAGAAGAGAGTGTGTAGGTTAACCACTTCATTCAGCAGAGAGCGAGACAGAACATGTAGTCTGTCCAGTGAAACCCAGGATTCGGGTACTATCTGCAGCTTGGTCTTCATCACTCATGGTGTGTGGCTTGAAAGTCACTGTTGGGGGTTGAGGAAGGTTGCTCAACCGTCAAAGGCTCCAGAGCCAACACACACTTGTGCTCCAATGAAGAGAAGAAAGACAAGAACTTCCTGCAGTAACTGTTGTTGTCGGTGCCATTGAGTCCATTTCAATCAAAGTCGAAACACTACCTTGGTCCTGTGCCATCCTCTTAACTGTTGTTATATTTGAATCTGTGGTTGCAGCACTGTGCAAATCCATCTCGTGAGGGTCTTTTCTCTTTTCTGCTGACTCTCTACCAAGCAGGTTGTCCTTTTCTACAGATTGATTTCTCCTGAAAACATGTTCAAAGTAACTCAGATGAAGTCTTGCCACCGCCATTTCCAAGGCACATTCTGAATATACTTCTTCCAAGACAGACGTTTATTCTTTTGGCAATATACAGTACTTTCAATATTCTTGGTCAATGCCATGTTTCAAATCCATCCAGTTTTTAAAATCATTTTATTGGGGGGCTCTTACAAATCTTATAGCAATCCGTGATTCAATGGTATTAAGTATACTTGTACACGTGTTACCATCGTTTCCAAAGCAATTTCTTTCTACTTGAGCCCTTGGAATCAGCACCTGTAAATCCCTCCATTCTTCTGCAGGCTTCCTTATTCAATTCCCAACTTTCACATGCAGATGAGCTGATTGGAAACACCCTGGCTGGGGTCAGGTGCACCTTTGTCCTCAAAGTGACTTCCTTGCTCTTCACCACTTTACAGAAGCCGTCAATGCAAGATATTGTTTGATTTCCTGATTGCTGCCTTCATGAGCATTGATAGTGAATCCAAGCAAAATTAGCTTCCTGACAACTTCAATCTTTTCTCTATCATAATGCTTTTTATTGATCCAATTGTAGGATTTGTTTGTTTGTTTGTTTGATATGCATTAAGTTGCAATCCATAGTTTCAAGGCAGAACACATGTAGGACCAGAAAAGGAGGAATACTGGGTATTTCCAATGAAGAGTGCTCTTGTTTGTTCCATTATTTTTATCATAACTTACTATCTAACATAATGGTTCTCAACCTGTGGGTCGTGACCTCTTTGGGTGTTGAACAACCCTTTCCAGTTGTCGCCCGATTCATAACAGTAGCAAAATTACAGTTATGAAATAGCAGCGAAAATAATTTTGTGATTGGGGAACTGTATTAAAGGGTCGAGGCATGAGGAAGCTTGAGAACCACTGGTCTAACACATCTTATGTATCTCCCTTGAAAACCCAAAGGGCAGTTCCATTCTGCCCTTCAGGGTTGCTATGAGTCAGGATGCACTCAATGGCAATGAGTTGGGTTGGGTTGGGTTGGGTTTGGCTTGGCTTGGATTAGTGCATACAGCTGTGCATTTTCCCACTGGACAGTGTGAGCAGTTATAGCACCTGGCTGTTAGCCAAAACTAGAAGTTTGAGTCTGCTCAAAGCCATCGGAGATGAAAGGTGGGGTGATCTATTTCTGAAATAATTAACCACAGTTCTATCATGGAGCACATTGCCACCCTGACATACATGACCTTATCATGAATCAAAATTAATGACAACTGATTTTTTTCATACCTGCCCGTACCAGTTGTCATTGAATAAATTCCGATTGTGCTTTATGAGGTTTTCAATGTCTGGTAGTCTAAAAACAGATGGCCAGGCCTTTCCCCCTAGGTGCCTCTAGGTAGATCTGGGTTTTTCTGTTATCAGCCAAGCACATTAATTATTTGCACTACCCAGAGATTTTAGCTATGCCTAACATTTCTTATAAGCTTCATCCATTTCTTTTCTTTTGTAACCAAATTGAATATTCTGAAATAATAGAGAAAATATACAATATAAATGGGAAACATATACTTTTCATTTTATATATGTTAAGACTTTGAGGAGTGGGTGAAAATGTGCCTGAATTATTCTTTAAATACTAATAATCCAAAATTAATAGAGTCTGTACTTTTATCTATGCATAACTATAAAGATATATCCTTTATTAATCCTTGGAAACTGAAGTATCAGTTTATTTCACCATTCATTGTATAGTTTGTGTTCCAAAGATTTCATAGCTGAGAGTCTCATCGTATAAATCACCAAGTAGAGAGAGACTACACCAGAGCAGCTAAGGGTTTAGGTTTTGAGGCCAGATAAACGTGGGTTTGGATCTTGGATTGCCACTTCCTCACTATGTTACCTAGGGAAATCATTGGAACTCTGTTCTCACAGTTTCTCTGTCTCTAATATAAAGGGGAGCAATAAGAGTGGCTATATTCCAGGAGGAAATTAATAATACACACTTAACACATCACTCAGCACATAGTGATATTTCTGTTATCATTTTCTTTACATTGAGAGCAAGGACACCTCTTCTATTTGTGTCTGTAAAAAGTACTAGTCTTCAGCAGAATCCCAATAAAGTCTTAGTGGATTGACTATTCTGTAGCTACTGTGGAAAAAAATTATAATGAAAAAGAGAAGGAGCAAGACCTAAGGAAAAACAGTCAAAATGTTTAAAGGAAAGAATTAAAAATAATAGTCCCAGTTAATAAGAGCCAGCTACTAAGACTTGCAAAAGCACCTAAGGGCTTCCCAACAATTAGTCCATTATGAAATTTTTGGTTTGGTTCTTAAGAGACATTCTGGGACTTTATTTAATTACCTTGATTTTGGTCGCAGGTGTTGGCAACATTCCTTACTTCATGAGACTTCAGGATGGACAAGTCAAAGCATGACCCTTTAGGATCTTTGTTTTTCCCCGGAAAGAATTCCATCAGCTGTCTCCTGATGTTAATTTTCCACAGAGCTCTTTAAAGAAGAGATTGTTTAATAGCCTGGCTTTGTAAATAGCCCTGAAACAGTGGAAGTAATCTGGCTGGTGTCAGGAAAATGTTAAGCAAGGAATCAGCCTTAGGACAAGAAGAATTTCTGGAGCCCATTCGGTTAACCTTTGTCTTCCAGAGGAAACAGTCTAACTCTCTGGAAGAGATGGCATCTATGCTTAACCCAGATGGTGAACAATCCAGAAGAAAATGCACAGACCTGGATTAACAACAACAAAACATCCAACTCGTGGTGAACCCATAGGACAGAGCCGAACTGCCCCTGTAGGTTTCCAAGACTGTGACTCTTTATAGGAGTAGAAAGCCTCATATTAAGGAGATATAACTTTTGAGCCTAATTCAGGCATCCAATCTGTCTGAGCAACTTCAATGAGTTTTCAATCAAGCATTCATTCATCCATACAGACATGAATAAAAAGTGATCTGTAGTATATATGAAAGAAATGAAAAAACTGTGTCACTAGGATTCCAGTCTATATAGATGTACAGGTTTATTGTAAGCAAAGTTTATTTAAACATGCCTCTGTGATCTGTGAATGGTTGCACACAGGTTCTCTGAGTAATGAACCTGTCTTGGCTTTGGTGGTGCAGGGAGTTACAAGTTTGGCTAGTGACCCTAAAATGACAGCAGCTTCACTGTAGGAAGATAAGCCTTTCTGCTTCCATAAAGATTTAGTCTCAGAAACCCAACGGGGCAGTTCTACACGGCCCTATAAAGTCACCAGGAGTCAGAATGAACACAATGGCAGTGATTTTGAGTTTGAGTTATTCTCATTAGGGTTCCTTCAAAACTGGGATGCTTTGGGGGTTGTGAAAAAAAAATAATTATGAGGTCAGAGATAGTATCAAATCTTAACAAAATTTAAGTGGACAACTGCTCACATCATTGAAGCTTTGCAACAATTTTATAGGTATACTGTAAACCATAAAACAGTGGTTTTTAGATGGATGAAGCATTTTAGGGAGGTTAGGATGATTTCAAAGAGGAGCCAAAAGAGGAAAGACCATGTCAACCTCAACAAATGAAGAAACTGTGGCTAAAGTCCAGAAACTGGTGGGAAAAGACTACAGAATTGCCATTGAGGGAACAATACTAAACTTAGACTCTTACATGGTTGACATTTTCAGTTTTAAGCTAACTTCTTGGCCTCAACAAGCTTTAGGCTGGATGAGTGCCAATAGCTTTGCGTTAAGATGAGCTAGCTCAACGAGCTGATCTTTCCATCAACGTTTTTGGTGAAATGTAAGCTAATGAAGATGATTTTATGGAACATGTCAATGTAGCATAAGTCTTGGATTTATTTATATGATCCAAAGAGCAAGGTCCAATCAAAACAGTGGTTTCCAAGGAGATCTGCTAGACCAGTTAGGGAGGTCAGTTCAGAAGACTATAATGAATGTTCTGGAGGACTCCAAAAGGGTAATCTTGATAGATTTTCTCGTAGGATACAAGATGATAATGGGCACTTATTGTGAAGAAGTTTCAAGGAAACTGAAAAATTTGTTAGTGAGGAAAAGTCAGGAATACTGTACCAAGGATTTTAGTTTTTCATCTTAACAATGCACCTGCTCATTCTTGAAGGGTAGCAAGCGCTATCCTGTGAGAATTTCCTTGAGAAACTTTCCCCCAAACCACCCTGCTCCCTTGATCTTGCCCCTTTGTGCTTTTTATGTCCCAAACACACAAAAAAACATTTCAAAGAAACACAATTTGAGCCTCTTGAGAATGTCAAATTGCCATTTTGACATGGCAAAATCAAAGAGTGCAGAATTCTTCAGGGAAGAGTGAAAAATAGTCACAATGCCTTCAGAAATATACAGACTTAGGTAGAAGACATGTAGAGAAACAATAGCTTCGCTTTAATTTTTTTATTTAATAAAGGTTTTTATGATTTTTATTTACATGTATACACTAATCCAGGAGAAAGATGGGGCTATCTTCTCCTCTAAAGAGTTACAGTCTTGGAAATGCACAAGGGCAGTTCTACCCTATCCTATAGGGTCACTATAAGTCAGCATCAACTTGATATCAATGAGTTATATACATTAATATGTAAGCATGTGTACTAATATATATTTACAACCTGGGATATGCAGGTGACACAACTTGTTAAAAGAAAAGTTGACTTAAAACACTTACTGATGGAGATGAAAAACTTCAATATGGATTGTACCTCAACATACATAAAGGAAAAAAAACAAAGTAAGTAAAAAGCCTCACAATTGGACCTATAAGCTACATCATGATAAATGGAGCAAATATTAAAGTTGTCAGGGATCTTAATTTACATGGATCCAAAGTCAACACTTATGAAAGGAGTAAAGAAATGAAATGATGCATTGCATTGGAAAAATCTGCTGCAAAGTATATCTTTAAGGTGTTAAAAAGCATGTAACCCCTTGTGGCAATAAAAAAGAAGAAAAATAATAAATAATAATAAAGTATTAAAAAGCAAAGATCATTCTTTGAGGGCTAAGGTGTGCTGGACCAACGCCATAACATTTTTAATCACTTCATTGCGAAAGTTGGAAAATAAACAAGGAAGATGGAAGAAGAATGTATGCATTTGAGTAATAGCATCAGTGAAAATGTTGAAGGCTAGAAGGACAGTGGGTCTTGATGGAAGTACAGACAGAACACTCCTTATAAGTGTAGATGGTGAGGCTTCCTCTCAAGTACTTTGGCATGTTATCAAGGGGGATTAGTTCCCAGAGAAGTACATTATGCTTGGCAAGGCAGAGGGTCAGGGGAAAGAGGAAGACCCTTGTGATGGTTAGGGATTGTGTCAACTAGACATTCCTTGTTAAGGGGACAGGCAGAGCCCAACCAATCAATTGACACCTCCTTGCGGGTGTGGCCTTCTTGTATAAGAGAAAGAGACAGAGCAGAGTGAATTCTCTGGCTCTTTGCCTTCTGCTGAAGCTGGATCTAGCTTTCGGTTCCTTGATCTGTAGTGCCTGCCAATTGAGAACCTGTCAGCAGATTCATTCAGTGGATCCATTCAGCCAACTTCCAATTCATATTGTTTCTGCATCAGTAGTGGGAGTCAGATAATTTAACAATGAATTTGCTGCACTAATGGCCATTTAAAAAAATTTTTTTAAAGGTATACTGCACAATGATCTATCTATAACTCCCTCCCAGGGCAATGGACAACAGAAAAAAAGTGGGTAAAGGGAGACATCGGTCAGTGTAAATAATAAGACATTGGTCATGAAAAAATAATAATAACTTATAAATTATCAAGGGTTCATGAGGGAGGCAGGGTGGGTGAGGGAGGGGAAAAATGAGGAGCTGATACCAAGGGCTCAAGTAGAAAGAAAATGTTTTGGAAATTATGATGGCAATAAATGTACTGGTGTGTTTGACACATGATGGGTAGATTGTGATAAGAGTTGTATGAGCCCCCCAATAAAATGATTTATTAAAATTAAGAAAAAGATATATCCAAAAGTAGTTTATTAATTCATACAGTTAATAATTAAATAAGAACAATTAATAGAGGTATGCAAAACTAGATTGTGTTATAAGAAAAAGTATTAACATATTAGTGGGAAAATATTAAATAATATCGGACAGAAGGAGCATTACAGCAGGTACTTAGAATACGTTGTTGCACAGATGAACATTAAAAAAGCATAAGGAATGTAAACTTGAGGTTTCCACATTGGGTGGCTGTCCGGCAGACTACCTTAGAGAGACCCCTGAAAAGAAGTGCCATCTTAACACCCAGTTCACCACACTCACCAAGAAAGTGGGTATCACACACAATGGAGTACTATGATTCCCTAAGAAAGAAAAGAAAAAGTAATAACAGTGATGAAATACTGCATGCACTACATGGGAAGACCTGGAATCCATTATGCTGAGTGAAGTTAGTCAATCACAAAAGGACAAATATTGCATGAGTTCACTGCTGTAAGGAAAAGCATCAAATAAATAAATCTTAGAGACCAATTCCCAAACAAAGGGGTAGAGAGCCTGCCTACCATCCCTGAACCATGCATCACCCCCCTTAGATGCACATCTTACGAAGCACCTTGAAAGTGGACACCTCACCTCAGCTGGGGGCACACCTTCCAGAAGTGGTAAAGGGACAAGCCATCCGCTTGATAGCATACAACAGTGAGACAAGATTGCACCAAATCAACAGACACCCCACAAATGAGAAGGGAACCTTACCAGAAAATCAAGTCACGCTCAGGGGAGGGAAGCATCTAGATTTCAAAAGAGGCATTAATATTTCCATTGGTGGGAAAATGGGCATGAGCAACCACACATCAGGAAGGGACAGTCAACAATAAACAAAGAGAACCCAAGGGGGAAATCAGCCTGGTATTATGTTTCTTGTTAGATACTTTTGAATACTTTCTACCCAATCCCTCAGTGAATTGTGCCATGCGCTATGTACTGTGATGACCTTAGCCACACCAGAAGGACTCAATGTAGGAAACCCCACTAAATGAACTGAGTTCTACCTGGAAATTACCTGTAGGCCTTGAACTTAAGACCAAAATTCTCTGGTGTGAAAAGAAAAAAAAAAAAATGACAGCCACCCGAAGACTGCGGAATTAGCAGTTCTGGGACCTTGGTTAGAATTCCTGGCTTAATGGGCATCCAATGAAAGGTGGCCCAGAACCACCATATATTTACTACTTAATGCCCTCCTTGCTTTAATATGACATGTATTATTCTGATAGACAAGGAATGTAAACGAATGTGACTGGAAATTTTCCCATAGCAACAATCCCCAAAGTCAATGTAAACAGAGTTCAATCACTTAAGAATTCAATCTGCGCAAATCAACAACTCATGGATTGTGGTTCACATCTGGGCTGTGCTTGCATAACCTCCTTTTCTCAACAATAGGTTAATCTATGCTATTGGATAAATAAATGATGGTATCCAAGATGTGCTTTAGGCCCTAGGGGGATGATTGATAATGTTCTTTGTCATCAAACGATAAGGAGACCCCTACAGTGAATCAGAGTCATACATTATCCAGACAAGTGAATGGATTCTGGGTTCCCACTTAATTCCAACCCCGAGTCAAGAGCATTTAGTTCTTATGACATGGCCCTGCTTGATACTGTCCTTCGTGAAGAGATCACTGAAGATGTGGGTGCTTCAGCACATTGTGCAGAAAGTAGCCAATGTCTGGATATCAAAAAGAATAGGGTCTTAGGTCTTAAAGGTTTGTATTCAAACAAGCAGCCAACTAAGTCCACATGAAAGAAGCATATCAACCTGTGTGATCCAAAAATGACAAATAATGAAATTCAAATACTGTGGAAGGAAAGTTATCAGATCCTAAATTGCAAATACCCATATTGTAGAAGGCTGTGGAGGACAGTGGAAACCCAAAATCCATCTACAGATTACCTATCAAATTAAGTCTTTGGCAGATGACCTGTGACCACAGACAAGGGACACAAATGGCCTTGCTATCAGACAGAGATTATTATAAATTTGATTATGGAACTACAGTATAATATACCTGGTCATGTGATGCCCCTCTTGAGCCATTCTGGATTTATTCTAGATTTAAATATTTTTGGCTTATTTCTGGACAGATGTTATTTTTTTCCTGGCTTATTTTTAAATTGCTGGTGGTCTTTTCTTTTGTATATACTGTTGGTTTTTCGCTTTTCTTGTCTTTAGTATGTTTCCCAGTTTATGAAGCACAGAAAGATGTATGAATCCAGACAATAATTGATGTA
>NW_022103896.1:44770406-44772713 GCF_000313985.2 Echinops telfairi | reverse complement strand
CTGGCTAACTCACCCACTGCTCTGCATCCGCTCGCCTGTGCCCCTGCTGTCTCTGCGTGGTCAGCCACGTCCTGTTCCCTGGCTTCCACCAGTCAGGAGAAGTTTGACCTCAGCCAAACTGGACTTACCTGTTTCTACAAGGGTGTAAGCCATTTCTTGATATAAATGTCTTTCTAGATACATACACGTGTGTTGTGTATTATACATGTATGTATGTTCTATGCACATATACATGTGCTGGAAGAAGTAAGGCCAGAGTGCTCCAGAGACAAAGATGTCAAGACTTTGTCTCACACATTTTGGACGTGCTGTCAGGAGAGACCAGTCCCTGGAGATGGCTATCATGTTTGGCAAAGTGGAAGGGTCGCCAAAAAGAGGAAGGCCCTCAATGAGATGGGTTGACACAGTGGCAGCAACAATGAGCTCAGCAGAGGAACAATTGTGAGGATGGCGCAGGACGACTGCACAGTGTTTCATTCTGTTGTGCACAGGGTCACTATGGGTCGGAGCGGACAGGATGGCACCTGACAACAGCAACATAGGCATACATACACAAGTGTCACTGATTTTACTTCTCTGGAGAACCCAACCTCACACAACCCTCAACAAGACGATGCACACAGTGGCTACAACAACGGGCCCAAACATAGCTATGAGCATGAAGATGGCACACAGTCGGGCAGTGTTTCATGCAGTATCATGTAGGGTTGCTTTGAGCCACCAAGTTCATGGGAAAACTCCATTATCTTTCATTCCATCTTTTCCATGAACTGTTTGAAGCCCCCTCGTATATAATTCCTCATCATTTGAGAAGAGGTACAAAAGATGCTTGGCATTTACAATTCATATCATTAAAGAGCACTCGTGGTGAAGCAACATTAATTATTTATGGCTCCGGTAGCCATTTCTCTGGAATTGGGTGGGACCATGCAAATAAGGTGTCGAGGAGTCTAACGTTAGGATTGTCCATTTCATCATCCCTCTGAATATAAGAGAGCCATCTCAGAAGCAGGGACAGAGAGAATTCCTGGGACCATCAAGAAAGGGGAGCCACGAGCAGAGCACAGTTGAGATCCCTGCCTCCAGGGGCAGAGACAGCAGAGGCCCCAGAGCAGGGAACCAGCTCAGCTGAGACGTGCAGCAATGAAGCAGAGCAGCGGGAGTGCTCCTGGCCCACAGAGGCAATGACCAAGGGTCAAATGACTGAGAGCTGAGGATCAGAGAGAGTCTAGGATACTGTCTGTGGAGAAGCACTGCTATGGACCAAAGACTATATCTTTAATGTTTTCTGATCCTGACTTGTGATTAGCTGTTAACTTCCCTAATCACTCATTCTAAGAGTGAGCCCTGTGAGTTGCTGAGACTGTAAATCTTTACGGAAGTAGAAAGTCTCATCTTTCTCCCAAAGAGCAGCTGGTGGTTTCAAACGGCTGAACTTTTGGTTTTCAGCCCAAGGAGCAAATCACTATGCCACCAGGGTTCCTAACTTCCCGAACAAACTCACCGCCGTGGAGTACATGATGACTCATAGTGACCTCCCTGTGGATTTTAAAGACTAACTGTTATGGGAATAGGAAGCCCCGACTTACTCCCAAGGAGTAGCTGGTGGTTTCGAACTGCCAACCATGCAGAACGCAGCCCAACACACAACCACTACACCACCAGAGCTAAGTATTGTCTGTGAGTTCTGTGCAGCCAGTACAACAAACGCTGAAACCCAGCCAGAGAAGGGGAGAGGCATGGGAGGAATAATTGCTGCCAGAACAGGATAAAGAGCATGCCTGGCCTCTTCCCTGTGGCATCAGCCTTGGGCTGGAGGGAAGTTGGAAAATCCTTCTCCCGACTGAAATTATTGGAGGTCAGATGTTGCCCTACTACTACTCTTAAGCATCAATCAGAGAGGGGCAGGGATTCTCTCTTTCCACCCTTTTCAAACCTCCTGACTGTCAAAGAGAAAGTGTCCATTTAGTGCTGGTATTAAAAAGCCTCAAACACTGGTTAATTTCCTTTTTTAGCTACGAAAGAGAAGGCTGCTAGCTCAGAGTCTTCTGCAGTTAGAAACAGAAGTTTAAATTGTTTCATTCTTTAACATATCTACTCCTCTGGGTACCTAGCATTCATGATAAGTGATACTGGTTCTTAATGAAAATAACTTATACTAAGTTTGGTTTTTAAATATACCAAATTAATGTAGACAAAAGTGATGAGTGATTTATATAAACAAATGAATAAATAATGGCAGTTGGGTAGAGGGTAGGCCAAGAACCGTTTGCTTCAGTTAGCTACTATTTGTTGATCTGGAATTTA
>NW_022103896.1:44767421-44769283 GCF_000313985.2 Echinops telfairi | reverse complement strand
ATGACAAACCTCATTCAGGATGTCCATCAACTTCCCAAACACATGAAAATGTCGACTGGTAGTGCATTTGGAGTTTATTTTACCAGGTCAGACTGTTAATCAAGCTTTCTATTTAGAGATTCTGACAAGATAGTGTAACAATGTGTGACAAAAAAGGTCTGATTTGTGGCAGACGGGGACTGGTTTTGTCATCACAATAATACATCTGCTTGTGAAGCCATCTCAGTGTGCCAATTTTGGGCCAAAAACAGCATGCCTCACTTGCCTCACACATCTTTCTCACCTAAATTTGCTCCATGCGAATTCTTTTTCTTTTTGTTTCCAAAAATGAAGAGGGGCATGAAAGGACAGTGATTTGACGACATAGAAGAGGTGAAGGAAAAAAAAAGAGAGAGGTGCTATCAGCCATCCAAACAGATGAGTTTGAAAAGTGTTTCCAAGCATGGAATTGCAGATTTGACCAATGTAGTAAGTGTAATGGAGAGTGTTTTGAAGGTGATAGCGTTGTTTTATTAAAAAAAATTAAATATAGCTTTGAAAAAAAGTCCATTTGGGGGGAAGTGGGGAGGGTACCCTCTCATATTCAGTGAACATAGGTTCCTTCTACACTGGAGCAGGACGTTTTTGGACATCAATATTGGTAACACTCAGAGAATTTGTCCCCTTTCATAATGTTGTCAGTAGACCCAAGGAGAAAGAAACAGAACTGCATAGGACTTCCTCACACAAAACAAGAAAAGCACATGTTCAAGGTCTTCTTTCATAAGCAGGTCGGGGAAGTACATGACTCCCTTGATCATGTTGACCATTCCCACAAGAGGGGTGTCTCTTATGTATTCCTTTTCCTTTCTTGCTCTCTAAGTGAAGTGGAAATCCTTTGATAATATTGCTTCAGAGGTGTGTTAGAAGAAGGAAACAATCGTAGCAAGAAGATATTGATTGTCCCCATATAAACCCATTTTTGTGAATATAAGAGGATATAGGACTACCAATAGGATGGTTGCCTTTAATTCAAAGGGACAAGCACAAAATAGGAACAAAGTACTGGGCACGAGGCTGAAGGTGGGGCACTAAAGAAGTTAGGTAGAAGAAAAGTAAGAAGATCAAGAGAGGACTCTTGTGCTTCTAATAGGAAGGACTCTATGTTACAAAGGTGATCCGAGGGGATATTATAACCCCCTCTAAGAGTGTATCTTACATTTTTCTGTCTTAAGCACTTGTTTAAAGAATCCAGAGATTCTTTGGAAGCCTTTTCCATCAAACAAGTGAAGTCATACACCACTAGTTAGGTTACTTAGTGTGATGAGTCAACTCTTAATGCATACTATTTTCCATTATTTCTTAACATTCAGTTTTCCAAACCACCTTTTTTGGGGGCACAAGTCAATATATAACTGAGAAAGAGCTGTCTTCTCAAAATTCAGGTAACCATAAGGATGTGGAAACAGTAAAGCTTTCAAGACCTTCATTTGCTGACAAAGCATAATTCAAAATGAGAAAAAAACAGCTGGAAATATCCATTAAAAATTGGAATATGGGTCGGGGTTTCATACGTAGCAGAGCAGCTCCCTCGCTGTGATCTATTGAAAGTCAGCCCTCGACACACACACACAAAAAAATTTGAATATGGAATATGCAAAGTAGGAACCTAGGAAAATGGAAAGTCATCAAAAATGAATGGAACGTATAAAGATTGATATCCTAAGCATAGTGGGCTGAAATGGACTAGCACTGGCCATTTGAGACAAGTAATCATATTGTTTACTATGCTGGGAATGACAAGTTCAATAGGAATAGCATCACATCATTGTCAAAAAGAACACTTCAAGCTCCATCATGAAATACAATGCCATCTGTGATAC
>NW_022103896.1:44764317-44765389 GCF_000313985.2 Echinops telfairi | reverse complement strand
AACCTGTCTGGAATAGAAATTGGAGTAGCAATATCAGAAGGGTAGGGAGAAGGGGAGAGAGGAGGGAAGGAAGGGGGACCAATCGCAATGATTAACACAAACCAACTACCACCCCCCGAGGGGGGAACAACAGAAAGCATGGGGGATGGGAGACAGTGGTCAGTGTAAGATATGAAAATAATAATTTATAATTTATCAAGGGGTCATGAGGTTGGGAGGAAAGGAGGGAGGGTAAAAAGAGGATCTGATAACAAAGGCTCAAATAGAGAGTAAATGTTTAGAAAACGAAGGCAACATATGTACAATATGCTTGATACAACTGAGGTATGGATTGTTATATAAGAGCCCCCCAATAAAATGATCTATAAAGAAGAAAGAAATCAAATGATGTATTGCATTGAGTAAATTTGCTACCCAGGACCTCCTTAAACAGCTGAAGAGCAAGAATGTCATTTTGATGGCTAAGGTGCACCTAACTCAAGCCATGGTGTTTTCAATCACCTCACATGCATGTGCAAGTTGGACAATGATTAAGGAAAACTGCATCAAGGAAGAATTAATGCATTTGAGTAATGATGCTGGTAAAGAATATTGAAAAAATATTTGATATTTTTCACTTCTTTGCTCCAGACAAGAAGACGCCAATAGTTGCATCTTAGATGGACACTCACAAGCTTTTAAGACCCTAGTCACTACCCACTGGAGTTGGATACAGAACATTGTCTTTGTGGGCTGCATTAAGTGTAACAATCACTAAGACAGTAAGCAATCCCAACACCAACATGATCACTGAAGACAAAATGGGTGCATAGCAAATGTGATGAAGAAAGCTGATGGTGCCCGGCTATCAAAAGATATAGCAAGGTTCAAAGGTTTGAAGATAAACAAGCAGCCATCTAGCTGAGAAGCCACAAAATCCACATGGAAGAAGTACACCAGCCTGTGTGATCATGAGGTGTCCATGGGATCAGGTATCAGGAATCAAAGACCCAGAACAAAAAATCATATCGATTTGAATGAGAGGGAGTGCAGAGTGGAGACCCAAAACCCATCTGTAGGCAATTGGACATCC
>NW_022103896.1:44761542-44763230 GCF_000313985.2 Echinops telfairi | reverse complement strand
GGTTCAAATCTATCCTCTGGCATCACTGGGGATTGCTGGCACTGAATAACTAGGAAAACGCATCTCTAGGCAGATGCAGATCACCTCCTGGAGAGAGAGGGGGAATTCCTGCATCCTTGAGCATGCACCACATCCATGTACACCTGTTTTGTTTTTAATTATTATTGATCATTTTATTGAGGGCTCTACCAGATAGCATAACGATCCATAAATCAATTACATTGGGTGAACTTGTACAGATGCTGCCATCATCATTTTCAAAACATTGTCTTTCTCTTTGAGCCCCTTGATATCAGCTCCTCTTTATCCCCTCCCTCCCCAACCCTACCACCCTGGTGAACCCTTAATAAAATGTTTCCCCCCATATCTTACACCATTCTGATGTATCCCTTCACCCACAATTCGGTTATGCGTTCCCCTCAAGGGGGGATATACATCCATTGTTCTATCAGTTCACCCTTCCTCCCCCTTCTCCCCTCACCCTGCCTCTACCCTCCCCCTACCCTCACGGAATCATTACTCCCATTACCGCTTCTGAGAGGTTTATCTATCCTGGATTCCATGTGTTGAAAGCTCTTATCTGTACCAATGCACATACGCCAGTCTAGCAGGATTTGTGAAATCGAACTGGGGCCATAATATTGGGAAGAAGCACTAAAGAACTAAAGGAATGTGTGTTTCGTCAATGCTACACTGAACCCTGTATGAGTAGTCCCTTCCATGTGTCCTGTCTGTGAGGGAGTCTTCTATTATCAACTGATGAGCTTTGGGTCTCCACTCTGACCCCTCTCCTTCACAATGATATGATTGTTTTTTATTTTCTGATACCTGATCCCGTCCACACCTCATGATCACACAGGCTGGTGTGCTTCGTCCATGTGGACTTTGTTGCTTCTCATCTAGATGGCCACTTGTTTAACTACAAACCTTTAAGACCCCAGACTATATATTTTTAATAGCGGGGTACCATCAGCTTTCTTCACCACCTTTGCTTATGCACCCATTTTGTCTTCAGCTATCTTGTTAGGAAGGTGAGTATCACACAGTGCTACGTTATTAGAACAAAGTGTCTTTGTGTTGAAAGAAGACTTAAGTAGAGGCCCAAAGTCCTCTGCTACTTTAGTGCTAATATATATATATATATATATATATATCCCAATATCTCTATCTTTATATATTAATATATTTTCATATATACATATCTATATTTATACCTCTTTATATAGCTTTTACCTCCTAGTTCTTTCCTCTATATCCTTTTACCTTCCTCATACCCCACCATTATGTTCACCCTTCATTTAGCTCTCAGTAATTCCTCTCAGCTACATTACAATTGACCAAACACTACTGGTCATTCTACACCCTCCTCACCATCAATTTTAGATCTCTTGATGTTCACTTGTCCCTGAATTTGTTGCCTTATTGCTCCATTCTCCCCGTCTCCTCCTCTCCCATGCTCCCCTGGAACCGAAGGTCCCGTTGTTTTATCCTCCGGATTGTTTATCCTGCCTAGCTTATGAATGAAGAAGGGGGGGAAAAAAGTCTATACATAGTTCCAGGTCTCTATCTGCTGACCTTTGTGAATGTCCTCCAAGCAGGTCAGGTGAGGTGCCAAGTACTACCCCACCCCAACCCCCACCCTGAGTCAGGAGTCTATTTTCAGGATTCCTCAGGGACTTCGTGACTTT
>NW_022103896.1:44759703-44761442 GCF_000313985.2 Echinops telfairi | reverse complement strand
GGGGGAAAAAAGTCTATACATAGTTCCAGGTCTCTATCTGCTGACCTTTGTGAATGTCCTCCAAGCAGGTCAGGTGAGGTGCCAAGTACTACCCCACCCCAACCCCCACCCTGAGTCAGGAGTCTATTTTCAGGATTCCTCAGGGACTTCGTGACTTTGCTCCCATTGCTGCTCGTTATGGTCCCTTCCTGATTCGCCCCACTGTAAGAGGGTCAGACCAGACACACTTCCTACACTGTGTCTCCAGTGACGTCCTCTGTAGCTCTATGGGCCAGTGAGGAGATGACATGTCTCAAGCTGGGGCCGGCCCTACAATCCTCTCAGTTCATTGGCTGCTCCGAGCAGGAGTGTCTCCCTTGAGACTTCATGGGCCAGGATGAGGTCCACTCTTTCTCTCTTTCCTTCTTAGTTTGTTCTTGTGTGGGCAGGACAGACCAGCCCTTCTCCCCTGTCTATATCTTCAGTGCTGTCCTCTGTAGCACATTCTTCTAGGGGGGCCAACATAGCTCAGATTGGAACCAGCCCCGCAGTCCTCTGTGTTAATGAGCTGTTCCATGCAGATATTTTGCCCTAAAGGCTTGGCTGACCAGAATGAGGTCTGGTCTATCTTGCCCTTTCCTATCGAGATATAACCAATACTCTCCCCGTGGGCGGATTAGTGGCCTGCTCCCCCAATGCCATCGTCTTTTTTTTTTTTTCCTTCCCTACCCCACCCCCTGCCCACTTCTTTTTAGTTGGATGCTATATGAATCCCTGGGTTTGGTCTGACCCCCGGCCGGCCAGAGTGCCCGGACCTTGACGGGGAAATTATGAATTGTTACTTTTCCTCTATGCCCACTGCATACACACCTGTTTTATAGCACATGATTACTGAATAGTTAAAATTCTTATATTCTCTTTATTCTCAACATGAATCATAACTCAAACCCACTGCCATTTAGTCAATTCCAACTCATGGTGACCCTATAAGTGATTGTAAATCTTTGTTGAAATAGCTGCATCTTTCTTCTTCAATGAAGCTGATGGGTTTGAAGTGCCAACCTTGTGGTTAACAGTTCAACACTTACCTAGCAATGTCACCAGGGCAAACATGAACCACAGCATATATCAATAGGTACAAGACCATAGACTGGGAAAGTCCACTGTGTTTTGTTGCCGCCCACCTAAAAGACAAACCACAAAAGGAATCGATCCAACCTTCAAGAAACAAATTTAAGAAGTGTGTGGTACTTATATAATTTCATGTCAACTTGACAAGTAAGTGTATGCGTGGAGTCTAGCCTGTCAATCAGGTCACAGCCTGATGATGCCCCCTTGTGGGCATAGCCTTCTCATGAGGATTCTGGGAACTTCCTCTCTCTCTGCTGTCATCTTCCTGTTAACAAGACTTGGAGCCATGCTGAGACCTGTGAGAGCCCTGGTGATGTTTCCACTGCCACTGGATCCACAAGACTTTGCACCCCCGGCCTGTGTTCTTCCTGCATTCTGCATCATTGTATGTAGCTACATGATTCTGAAGAAGGATTTATGTACTAGTATTGGACTTATGGGCAAATATCAGACTTATGGACTTAATCTGGACTGGGCAGGGATGTTTTCTTAATGTACAATTACTCTTTGCTATAAAGCTCTTTCTTATACATATATGAGTGTCCCTGGGTTTGTTTCTCTAGTCAACCCAGTCTAACACAAAGTGAAAATGAATATTTGCAAATATATGAGATGAATATTAATGTATA
>NW_022103896.1:44758220-44759603 GCF_000313985.2 Echinops telfairi | reverse complement strand
AAAAGACAAACCACAAAAGGAATCGATCCAACCTTCAAGAAACAAATTTAAGAAGTGTGTGGTACTTATATAATTTCATGTCAACTTGACAAGTAAGTGTATGCGTGGAGTCTAGCCTGTCAATCAGGTCACAGCCTGATGATGCCCCCTTGTGGGCATAGCCTTCTCATGAGGATTCTGGGAACTTCCTCTCTCTCTGCTGTCATCTTCCTGTTAACAAGACTTGGAGCCATGCTGAGACCTGTGAGAGCCCTGGTGATGTTTCCACTGCCACTGGATCCACAAGACTTTGCACCCCCGGCCTGTGTTCTTCCTGCATTCTGCATCATTGTATGTAGCTACATGATTCTGAAGAAGGATTTATGTACTAGTATTGGACTTATGGGCAAATATCAGACTTATGGACTTAATCTGGACTGGGCAGGGATGTTTTCTTAATGTACAATTACTCTTTGCTATAAAGCTCTTTCTTATACATATATGAGTGTCCCTGGGTTTGTTTCTCTAGTCAACCCAGTCTAACACAAAGTGAAAATGAATATTTGCAAATATATGAGATGAATATTAATGTATATAAAATGTATGCATCATTGAAAAAATATGGGCAACAATGTTTAAATGGGCAATGGATATCACAAGACAGCGCTCCAAATAAGAGATAAAGTTGATGTTCAATTTTAATAAGATTTGTTTTCTTAATGCAACTTTTCAATATAGGAGTCCTGGTGGCACTTTGTTGGGCTGCTAGCCACAAGGTCAAAGGTTCAAACCCACCAGCTGATGCTCAGGAGGAGGCTGTCTTCCCCTGTAAAAAATGTATAGTCTTCAAAATGCTTCTGTCCTGTCAGAGTGCATCGAGTCAGAATCAACTCGATGGCAGTGGATTTTCAATTGGACAAAGATCAGCCAATGAGTGTGTGCAGACAGAGTACGAGGTATCTCGTAAGCTGCTTGTGGGAATGGATAATGGGTCAATATTTCTGGAAAGCAACTGAAAAATAGGTCTCAAAAGCCTTAAAAACATTCATACTCAACGGACATACTTGTTGGCATTTATCCCAAGGAAATGAAATTTTTTATATATAAATCACTTTATTGGGGGATCTTGCAGCTCTAATAACAATCCATATATCAATTGTATCGAGCATAATTGTACATGTGTTGCCATAATCATTTTCAAAATATTTTCTTTAAAAATATGTATGAGAGTGTTCATTAGAATGCAATTTTAATAGTATAAAATTGGAGATAACCTAAATGTCCAACAATAGGGAATAATTAAATTAATTAGGTCTCATTAATACAATAAAATAGAATGTAGCCATTTCTTAAATATTTTTCTTCTTCTCCATCCCTTGATTTCTGAGATTTCAATAGTATGTA
>NW_022103896.1:44753722-44758120 GCF_000313985.2 Echinops telfairi | reverse complement strand
TGAAGTTAAATCATAACTTATTGATACTTGGTTAATTCTTTCATTTTTTTAACCTCTATTTCCTGAGAGCATTGATGCCTACACACAGGCAAAGTGGGTTTTGGCAGCCTCTGGTAAGAGATGAGGTCCTAGCCGCTGGAAGTAGGGCAGGCAAGAATGGAAATCGTGGAGGTGAAGGAGCGAACGCTAACAGCCACTCTTGTCTCAACACGGCTTTTGTGTATTTTAGACTCCACCACTGCCACCGCCTGTGAAATTCCAAGCACATCTGTCCATTGAGCTAAAGAATTGTGGCTTTCGAGGAGTCCGAGACAGAGGAACTGCATTCACAAGCCAGGGAGAAAAGGGAAGAGCAAGCTTTGCCATAGAGGAGGCTGAGAAAATAGGCCTAGCTATCTTTCCCTTCTTCTGGAAGGTAAGCCACCAGAGAACCTCTTTAGCTTTGTCACTGTTTGCCCAGAGATTGGTCAGTGACCCTGGGTTAACACTTCATAATAGGCAGACAAAGAGAACAGCTGGAGCCATATCAGGCCTGCAAAGGGAGGTGGAGAGGGGCTGGCTGGGGCAGGAGTCAGATGACTGGCTGACAAGAGAAGGTGAGCCAGGCAGGCTGGCATTCTGTGTGGAAACAGGAACAGTCTGCAGTGAGGTGGGAAAGCAGCCCCACAGATGGCCCGTGCACCATGCAGGAAGCTGGATGGGGCAGGGCTGAGATGTGTGGGGTTGGCATCCTTTCACCCCATTGCTCACTGTGCTGTCGGGAACTATTGTCGAATGACATCTGAAGTCATCCCTGTGTGCTGCTAAAGAAGCCTTCCCAGGCTCCAAGCTTGTCTCTGGCAGCTTTTCCTCCTAAGACCTTTCCTTTCCAGTTGTCAAAAGCTGACAAATTAGACTTAGTTTATTTCTTCAGCTTTATTTCTCACTTCTCCCCCATCCCAAGTCTCCATACTATCCAAAATTATGGGTAGACTGACCTTGTCCAAAGGCTTTCAGTTCCTGCCTCCCAACCTGTCCCAGTCCCTTGGCTATCTAGTGCTGATAGAACAGAACTATGTGGCAAGTGGGAAACTGTAATGATCCAAATTTTATTTTCTCGCAGGTTAGGAGGCTAGAAGTTCAAATTCAGAACACTGGCCCTTAAGGAATACTTTCTTTCTCTGGTCATTCGAGGGACAGTGTTTGTCTCTCTCAGCTTCTCTTCTTGGGGTCCCTGTCCGTCATATACCTTGTATCTTCTGTTCCAGTTGTGCTTGCTTGCTTGGTCTGCTCATTTATATCTCCAAAGAGCTAGACTTGGGACGCACCCTACCCTGATACTGCTTCCTTGCCATCACAAAGAACTTGTACCCTAATGGAATTATAACCACAGCTATATTGTTGGTCGGTGCCGTTGAGTTGGTTCCAAGACATGGCGACGCTCTGGCACAACAGAACAAAGCACAGCCCGGCCCTGTGCCATCCTCACAACTGTTGTCACGTGTGAGCTCCTTGTTGCCCCCACTCTGTTCCCTGACTTTCTACTTTACCAAGCATGATGTCCTCTCCCAGGGCCTGGGCTCCCTTGGTAACAGGTCCAAAGTCTGTGAAGTGGAGTTTCACCATCTATGCTTCCAGTCTATGTCTTCCAAGGCAGATGTGTTTGTTCTCCAGGCAGTCCACAGGACTTTCAGCATTCTTCACCAACATCATGACTCAACCGCATCGATCCTTCCGTCGTCCTTCCTGAATGTCCCAATTACACATGCATATGAGGCCATTGAAAGACCAGGGCTGGAACCCAAGAGGCAAGAGAATTTTGGGAATGATGAGGGCAACAAATGTATAGATGTGCTTTACACAATTGATCTATGTATTGTGATAAATTGTATGAGCCCCAATAAATTGATTAATTAAAAAAAAAAAAAGAAAGAAAGACCAGGGCTGGGAATCAGGTGAACCTTAGTCCTCAAACTGACATCTTTGCACTTCAACACTGTAAAGAGGTCTCGTGCAGCAGGTATAGGGGTTCGAACTTAGAACACATATTTGGGGGAGACACAATTCAATTTATAACAACCTGCAAAGTTCCAGTGCTCACATAGCCCCTCTCTTATTCAGAGCCAGAGTCCCAAATGCAAGAACACACACAAGCTTAGACACAAGTCACTGGAAAAAAACTACAAAGAACCTAAAATTCTGCCCCATTTGTAAACTAACAAATTAGTCTACCATAATCCCATGGTAGATTCTGGTAAGAAGACACCAGACAAAGATCAGAGACAAGACAAGATCAGAGACCAAAGATTTAAACATCAGCATTTTAAAAACTTTTTGTTGTGATTTGGGTGGAAGTGGAAGATTTGAGCAGATTGGTTTTCTGTTCAACAATTCATACACATCTTGTTTTGTGACGCTGATTGCAATCCCTACAAAGTGACAGCACTCTTCCCACTTCCTCCTTGTGTTTCCATTCTTGCTTCTTTCCGATCCCTTCCTGCCTTCGACGCTTCCTGCCTGGGTAAACGCTGCCCTCTTGATCTGCAGTTGATTGTTCTAAAGCAGCAGTTCTCAACCTGTGGGGTGTGACCCCTTTGAGGGTCGAACAACCTTTCACAGGGGTCGTCCAATTCATAACAGTAGCAAAATTACAATTATGAAGTAGCAACGAAAATAATTTTGTGGTTTGGGGGGGTCACCACAACATGAGGAACTGGATGAAAGGGTTGCAGCATGAGGAAGGTTGAGAACCACTGTTCTAAAGGCTGCGTACCTCCCTGGTGTTATAGACTGAACCTTGACCCATGGGGTGAGTTCAGTTCCAGGCCTGCGTAGTAATTTAGGACAATAGTCTCAGGGGTCCTACCAGTCTCTATCAGGCCAGTGAGCCTGTTTTTCATTATTTTGATTTTTGTTCCACATTTTTCTCGGTGGTAGCCAGGCACTATCTAGTTCTTCTGGTCTCAGAGACTTTTGTCCTTTGATTGCTCCAAAAGCATCAACGATGGGACCATCTTCCCCAAGCCCCAGTTCCCACAGAGCAGCATCAAGAGGACCAGGTGACACCTGCACACAGAGAGTTGCATTCTGAGAAAGGAACCTTGATCTTAGGGGACCTGAATCTGGAGCTCTGAGCACTCCTGTCCCGTTTTGGAATGAGACGTCACAGCTGCTTTCCAAGGCTGCTAACTTTGCAGATAACCTTGAAAGACAGTCCTAAAAAAAGAGTAGTCAGTCCTTCACACACCAGACATACAGAGAGACCCAAGAGATAACTGTCTCCCAACAAACACAAGAAGTTAAAAGTAGAGACTCTGGGAAGAGATTTACCTTTAATCAGACCTTAGCTCAGACTCTTACTAGTTGCGTGGCTTTTGACATGTTTGTTACCTCTTCTGAAGGAGTTTTCTCATCTGCAGAAAAGATGAATAGCAAACACCATCCACTTGTAGACTGGATTAATAATGTCTCTATAATGCTTAGCAGAGTGCTTGATACCAGGTAAGTTCTCTATCAATGGTCTGGCATTATGCTTATCGCTATTACTCAGCCACCTAAATTCCACACATCGTCAAAGTCCAGGCTGGCTCATCCTGTTTGGGGCAGCCCCTCCACGTGACGCATCCCCACAACTTACTGGAAGGGCCTGTTAGGAACCCTGGAGGACTGGCTCCCTTGGGAGAGGGTGAGACAGTCTGGAGCAACTTGTTTGAAAAGAAGCAGTTGATTCAAAGTTAAAACAAGCATTACCCTCTGGAAAGCTCACTGCCAACCACCCTCTGGACTGAAACTCAAACTCCCTCTGATGAAATGCCCTGGCCCTGGGCAGCTCCGCACACCTCTCACCTGGCTAGAAACTGGCACACTAAGATGTCCCTGTGCGCTGCTTAGTATATAGTAGCCACCTGACAGCTGATTAAATTCAGATGTGCGCAGCACCATCTCTGGTCAATGGAGAAGAAATAGGTCTTCCCAACTAGGGTCGGGCCTCTGAGCTGCCACACTCATCCACAGTGAGCTAGGGCTCTGTGTCCTAGTGCCCACCATGCCACTTTAAAGCAATCACCATTCTCAGCCAGGGCATTTCAGAGAAAAGCATCCACCTAAGCTGGAAAACGCCTTTGAAAAGTCAGAACACTGCTGCAGAAAATGCTCCTGTGGGTACAGCCCTGGCCAGGGGAGTGGCCCCTGGTGTACGTTCAGAGACAGAGTGCTCACCCTCCTCTCTGCTCTCCAGGAGGTTTGAGGAGCGCAAGAGCTGAGGGAGCACTGGGACGAGCGGAAGACTGTGAGGGCAGTGACCCTCACACAGCTCATCTAGACACTGCTGCCATGGACCAGAGGGCCCCGGAGTCAGACCGGCTTCCATGCCATCTCTGCCCCTTCCAAGCTGTGTGACTGGGGCACGCTGCTTACCTC
>NW_022103896.1:44735698-44752551 GCF_000313985.2 Echinops telfairi | reverse complement strand
GACGGGAGGGGTCAGGTCATTGTTAACATCATGCAGCTCGCAGTTAAGCAGCCCTGGATCCATCAACTCCAGACACCTTGTTCTATGAGTTCGTGAGTGACCTTATTGGTGAGGCCATTTCATAATTGTTTTATTGGCACATGATCCACATATCAAATAATTCAATCATTCAACCTTATCAAGAAAAGTTGTGCAATTATCACTACAATCAACTTTAGAATATTTTCTTCTTTCTTGTACTCACTGGTATCCACTCTGCATTCCCCCAACCCTCCCCTGCCATGCCCCTGTGAAATCACTAATCCAGTTACCATCTCCCTGGATTCACCTATCCTGGATTTCATATACTAACACACACACACACACACACACACACACCACCTAGTAACAATAACAAAGTAAAACAGAGGAAAGTTTCAATGTAAAGAAAGTAGAAAATATTTAAAAACTAGAACAAATTTTAAATGGGTCAAAAGAGATCAAATGGGTGGACCCTGGAAAACATCTGGTTAAATGCAATTAAGTCAAGCAAACCCTCCCCACCACATTTCCTATGTTATAGATTTGAAATAGATAGGCAGATGCGTAGACACAAAAGTAGGCTGCTGGTTACTAAGGAGTGGTGTGCAGGGAGTGGTGGGGAGCTATCGCTTAATGGGTGCTGAGTTTCTGTTGGGGATGATAAACAAGTTTTGGAAATAGATGGTTGTGATGATTGTATAGCATTGTGAATGAAATTAACACCCTTGAGTTGTATTCTTAAAAATGGTTAAAATGGCAAAAAAAAAAAAGAGATCAAATGATAAGGTGCTGAATTTTAACCTAACTGCATCTGCAATAATCCAGTAATCCACTTTCCAGTGCACTCTGCATGATAGCAAGTGCACTCACATCCCTGATCTGCGGGATCTACTCAGGGATCCACTGGAGGCTTAACACACCTGTATTTCCCCTCTATTTTTTTTTAACTAGAACAACTTAAAAATTGGTCAAAAGGGAGATCAAATGATATGATATTACATTTTTAACCGAACTATATCTAGATTAGGCCATTTTTTTTTATCAGATCTTGCCATCCTTGCAGCTGAAGCCACTATGTGCAACTGGTCACATCAGGTGGAGAGGGAGCACCTAAACCCAGTGAAAGTGGAGGAGTCTTTCTAAGGTCTAAGAGAGAGGAAAGCAGCACACAAGGATTGCTTTTATTGGAGTAACTGCGCCTACACTTTGAGCTCTTACAATGCTCCAGACCCTGTGCTTCTCCTGGTTCGTGTTCCTAGCAATGCTAGGATGCCAACTGGAAAAATGGTAGCAAAAAGAGGCGAATTCACTTGCCCTAGATCACCCAGCCAGCATGTGGCTGCGGCAGGCCTTTAGTTCACACAGCTTCACACGAAAGCCCATGCGTTCAACACCTCCACACTGCCACTCCGGTCCTTAGAGCCCTGGGCAGCAAAAACAGCTCCCTAGACACAAAAGAAGACAGGGTTAAGCATTTTCCAAGGATTTACTTCCAAGTAGCTCCCCTCGTTCTCTTTTAACATTTGCAATCCACATTTTATAAACACAACCATGTTCACTGGCTTTCACTGCCCTCATGCCAAAATCCTTGAGCTTCACCAGCCCAACATCTAAGGAGTCCCTTGAAATTATATGCACAATGCGGGGTGGCTTACGGATATGTTCCTTGGGAGAAAGTCCCTCATTTTCAAAGTCATCTGCTACCCCAAAAGGTTATAAATCAGCCTGCTAGAAAAGACCCAGCAAATTTTTAGTCATATCTTGGTTGACGTCTGAGGCAACAAAGACCAAGGCCCACCAAGAAGCAAAATGTAGTCAAGAGGAAAAAGGACTTCAGAAATACAACAATTAGAAAGAAGGTGGGGCCTGGAACCCAGATCCCACAGCACCGACCTTTCCAACCTTGACATTGCTTGGAATTTCACTCTCAGAACTCCCCTTCGGAATCAATGAAGGCCTGGCTTCTTGCCCAGTCCTGTCATAGAGCCCCTCCATCTGCATGCTGTACTGTCTCCTTACTGTCCTGCCATCGAGGCCATCCCCACTCACCACGGCCTCATGTGACAGAGTAAACACTTCCCTGTCAGGGTTTGAAGTACAGGCAGAACACTTCTTAGAAGTGAGGATGAGGCGACTGTCTCACAGTCTCTGGATGTGTTATCAGTAGACTAGTTGCCTGAAAAGGCATCATGCTTGGTGAAATACAGGATATGCAGGAAAGAAGAAACCCCTCAACGAGATGGACTGACACAGTAGCAAAGACACAGTAGCCCTAATAACAATTGTGACCATGCAGGATTTTGTTTTGTTGTACGGCGGTTATGATGCCGCCTAACAACAACAATAACATAGGGGTTTGGGGGTTGTAATCTTAATCTTTACAGGATCAGATTGCGAGGCCAATCTTCCTCGAAGCCTTACAAACTGGGCTTGCATTTCAACCTTTCAGTAAGCAGCCAAGAACTTAAGCATCTCGCCATCGGGGTTTATTGCTTACCAGGGTAGTCCAGGTCCCAGCACATCCCAATAAACCCATTGTCATTCCACTGATTCTGACTCAAAGGGATCCTGTAGAGCAGAAGAGAACTGACCCATAGGGTTTCCAAGACAGAAATCTTTTGGGAAGCAGACTGCCACATCTTTCTCCAGTTAGCAACTGATGAATTTGAATCATCCGATCTTTGGGTCAACCGCAGAGCTCCTTACCCCCTGCATCACCATGGCTCAAGCACATCACACCACAATCGAGTCAATTCTGACCGACAGTGACCCTTGAAGACAGGGTAAAACCGTCTTGGTGGCATTCCAAGACCGTAGCTCTTTATGGGGGTAGGAAGCCTCATCTTTCTCCCTCAGAGTGGCTGGTGGTTTCCAACTGCTGCCCTTGTGGTTACAGCCCACCACAAAATTCCATCCACCACCAGGCCTCCTAGCTACTACATAGTAGTTCACTGATAAAAATTTGTCTTTTTAAAACCTTCTGCCATCTAGTCTATTCTGGTTCATAGCAACCCTCTTTAGGGTTTCAGAGGCTATAAATCTTTACACAGTCAAATAGCCTCATCTTTCTCCCAAGGAGCATCTGGTGGGTTTGAACTACCGACCTTGGGGCTAACAGTCCAACGCTTACCCGATAGTGGCATCACGTTGAAAAAGTAGCCCTTGCAAGGCTACATGCAATTTGGGGTAATCAGCTATTTTCTTGCTCAATGCTTGTTTACATACATTTCATGCACACCAGAGGGCTGTTGATGGTTTGATGTGAAGAGGAAACAAATCCAAACTAGCACATTGAGGAAGACCAGGTGAGACAAGAAGTCCAGTGGGTGTACAAAAAAAGTCTGGTCCGCCTGGCTGAAATCGGAGGACACAAGGAAATGGAGGAATGGCTAACACCCCCGATCCAGATTCTGCCTGACCGACAACTCTGTGCAGGGCTCACAGGCTCTGGCAAACCAGGGCCAAGTCTTTCCCATGCACCCCAGGTGTTTTCAGCAGAGATCTTTGTTGACATTGCCCATGTCCTTCTCCTTCACCAAACATAGCGTCTGAGGCATTAATTTTCTTTCAGTGGGCAGAGGAGAATGCCAAGAACTTCCTGTAGCTCATGAGTCATGGTTCCTGAGCACAGAACATCTTCTGAGGGGAATGAGGGCTGTGGGGGGCTCCCAGAATCCTAAGGGGAACTCTGCTGGAGGATTCACTGACTGAGATAAACCATGCACCATACCATCACTGCATGGCCAGGGCTGCAAGAATTCAGAGCAGGCAGGAAAGCAGACAGCTGAGCTGGGCATGGAAGCCTGACCTGTGTTCCCAGAAGCTCAACAGGGTATTGAAGGAACCAAATGAGAAAAGGTTGGTAAGATGGGTCTGCAGGCAATAACGCTTTGTTCCTACTAGTTGCTTTGATTATACAAATTCATCAGATATATAAAACCGAATATCCCTTTCTCTGTTTTCTATTCCCTGTGCCTCCCATTTCCCAGGAGGGGGAATGAATGAGCATGGAATACTCTGAAGGTCTTGATGGTGACCTTGAACTCAATTTGCTGCAGGTGGATGCTACTGTTCTCTTTGCCTCCAATGGGACATGGCAAAGCAGACCCAGGCTGCAGTGGGAGAAGAATGCCATTCATGACTGGGACTGGGACCCAGTGTCCTGCAAACCCAACACAGAAATCCCACTCTGTAGGCAGCACACGTGCTTCACAAAGTGCTCTTTGCACTTTGTGTGAATCTTCCTTGATTTGATCAACAAATCTTTATCAGCTGTGTGCCAGGACTGTGTTATTAGACATGGGGTTGTTCAAGATGGTAGATGTATTACTTTCTCCCTTAAAATTCTCACATGCTACCCATCTGACACCTGCACACACACACACAAAAATAACCAAAAGTTCAACACATTGCTGTCCAGTCAATTCTGACTCGTGGTGAAGCTTTAAAACAGAGGACTGTCCCATCAGTCTCCAAGTCAGGAGTTTGAAACCACAAGCCGTTCTGCAGGAGGGAGAGAGGACTTTCTACTCCCAGAAAGTTACAGTCTCTGAAACCCACAGGGCAGTTCTACCCTGATCTGGAGGGTTGCTATGAGTTGACCTCCACTGGATGGCACTGCGTTTGGTTTTCTGTTAATCTTCCTGGGAGCAGACAGCCACATCTTTCTCCCATTGAGCCGCTGGTGAATTCGAACCACTGACCTTTTGGTTAGTAGTCAAGCACTTAATCACAGTGCTACCATGGCTCCTTTACAGTAATGTTCTCTTCTCTTCTTTAACCTAGAGTACAGATTTTCCAGAGATGGTATGTCCTGGGATTTATCTCCATTTCAAATGCTATTGTTTTCCTAAATTCTATTATATCCATTTTTGCTCTTGACTTTCTATAGAGGCTGTTCTCTTTCACATCTTCCTCCTGTGTCTCACAGGAACTAGTCCCCCAGTCGCAAATGGAGCTAAAATGCTGACAACAGCAAGACACTTTCCTCCCGAGGGTCAGTTTCCTAGTGTGTACAATGAGGTGTTAATGAAGATGAACTCTAAGGACCAGTCCAACCCTGCCTTTCCAGGATCTGGAAGTTCTAAGTTAGCACGTCTCATTTTTAGATTGAGGAAGGAGGTCTAAAGAAAGTCATGGGCTGAGTAAAGATTAGAGATGTGAAATTGTTGGATTGCTAAACTGCTTTGTCCTGGGTGGTACTGTTGTCATGAGAGACCAGCCCCTGGAGAAGGGCATTATACTTACTGCAGGGTCAGTGGATTAAACCTCAGTTAAGCTTTGAAAAAACTACGTAGGTCCCTCATTGCTAGCCCTGGGTGCGGGAAAGAGGAGATTATTGAATTGTGAAAAGCGTTCTCCCACCTGGTTTGTGGCAGTTATATAATCTGGTGTCAACTTGAGACTTCAGAGTGAGAGGGTATGGTTTAGCCTGTCAATCAGGTTGCAGCTTGATGACCTCATTTGGAGGTGCTAAGGAGATAAATAGCTCGCTGGAGGTGGGACACTAACATACTCTGCGAGACATTCATGAAGAGGAGCCTGATGGAGCCAGAGCCCTGGAGCTGGAGGAGCCATGTCGAGACCCCTGCCAGCACTGAGATGCTTCCACAGCCACTGGATCCACAAGACTTTGCACCGACTGGCCTGTGATCTTTCTGCATTCGGCATCATTGCATGTGTTTCATGAGTCTGAAGAGGACTTTATATATTGGTATCAAACATATGGGCTAATATCAGACTTATGGACTTGATCTGGACTGGACTGGGATGTTTTCTCAATATTCAATTGCTTTTGTATATAAAGCTCTTTCTTATACACATATACGTGTTTATGAATTTGTTTCTCTAGTCTACCCGCATTAACACATGGTTCTTACATATATCTCCCCCACCCCGACATGTGAACCACTGGTACAAGTCCTTGCCATTTAGGGGGCTAGTCACCATGGCCATAGCACAGACCACCCACTGGGTATTTGATGGAGCTTCAGAAGCTCGGGTCCCAAACCCAGAGCTATGATGGGTAATTTGAAATCCGGGAGCTTGGTGAGATTTAAAAGCACTACTCTAGAACATTCTACCTCCAAACAATGAGAATTGTGTCCTTTCAAGGTCCTTTCCCATTTAGAAAGGCCTTCATCCTTCAGGAACCCCACATTCCATAAGAGGGATCTTTTCTCTGAGAAGCTTCTTTCATTTTGTTTTGTTTTCCTGAAACCAGGTAATAGGAAAAAGACCAAAAGTATCTTTTTAAATTAAGGTCATTCATTACTGGTCATAAACACTGATGAGTGCTGCCTTCCTGCCTCAAAGCCTGAACCAGGAGACGTTCATGTGAGGCTGCAAGCAAGATGGAAAATATCAGGCATCCGAAGAGGGAGATTACTCTGCAGTCCTCTGCCTCCTATTCTAGAGGGATGCTGGAGAATCCAAACCCCCATTCACTGCAGCCAAGAGGCCTCCCTACCATCTGTCATGCTGGTAAAGTGTCCCCACTGAGATTTCTCTCGGGAACCCCATTTAGTGCAAATATCAGATGGTTGGCAGTGTGCGCTGGAACACAACCTAAACATGAGCAACCCTTCCAAAGTGTGATGCTGCCAGTGAAACATCCAACCGGGGCCTGCTTTGTAATTGGTCGAGTTCTGTGCCAGAGCAGAAGCAGAAATGATGTCTTGGAAGCAGCTTTGGGGACTGTTAATGATAGAAGCTAAAGGCTGTCTATCTCCAGAAGATACTGGCTTTGACTTTTGGCCTTGGGCATCAGCATAACATGGACTTTTCTTTGCCAGTTTTCTTCTAAACGGCGAGCACCATCATTTTTAATTGTGTTAGAGATCATAACTATCATTGGTCAAAGCCATTTAGGAGGCATTTTGTTCTCTCAGCATGACCTCATCTTACTAAGGGAAGCATTTTTAAAGAGTCTGGTCCTGTTGTCACTCAAGTTGGCAAGCCAGGCAGGGATCCACACCTGCCTTTCTGTGAGCCTGTGGGCAACTTATTTTGATCCTTTTTTTTAATCTCCTCAACACTGCCTCCAAAAGAGAAGGCAGGGAAAGATTACCAAAGTTGAGTTGGTGTGTTAAGGAGGGTTCTCTAGAGAAACAAAACCAGGACCCTTATGATTATGCATATATATGGATAGGTTTATGCAGTGAGAAGGAGTATAACATAATTAGTCCACACAGCAGTACAGAGGGTGCTCAGTTCAGCTCACTTTCATGGAACAGTTAATATACTGGAAGTCCTTCAATTCCACGTGGGCTGGGGTCCAAGGTCAAGGAAGTAGACATCAGAGTCTTCCCTCAGGCAAGACAGGCAGAGTCTGCCCGCAGGCAGCAGGGTGGGTCAGCACCAGTCAGTAGCTCAGGAGCTTAGTGAAGCAGGCCCCAACAGGATTGGGATCTGGCACTCAAGCATGGCGACAAGATCCACCAGCCTCCAGCTCAAACATGTACTCACCAGCAGTGTGGTGAAGCAGGTCTCGAAGGAGCCTCAAACTCTAGCAATATGATCCACAGGTTGGCGTGGCCCACAGTTGGTGTAGCACACAGGTTGAGGCAGAGAACTAGCTAAAGCAGCAGCATGCTGGTCCGATATCACCAGGGAGCAAGACAGATATGGGATGCCGGCAGGCTTCATTTATCTCAGTCGCCCTCCAATCAAGCTGCAACCTGATCAAACTCTGGCCCCATGTTCCTATTAGCCTAGTTGGCACAATAAACTTAACTATCACAAGTCTATATTCTCAGGAAGTCTACAGGACAGCAGTGGCTAAGTGTGGTTGCTGTGAAGGTAATTCCAACTCCCATTCATCATAAGTATTACAGCACCGGTTCTCAACCTGTGAGTCACGACCCCTTTGGGGGTCGAATGACCCTTTCACAGGGGCACCCAATTCATAACAGTAGCAATATTACAATTATGAAGTAGCAATAAAGATAATTTTATGGCTGGGGGGGTCACCACAACATGAGGAACTGTATTAAAGGGTCGTGGCATTAGGAAGGTGAGAACCACTGTATTACAGTGTGGAATTGCTCCACAGTTTTCTTGGCTGTAATTTGACAGAAGCAGATCACCTGGCCTTTCCCTGTAGGATTACGAGGTTGGCTTGAAATTTTAGGTTAGCAAGCACAAACGGTTTGCACCTCTGGGGACCTCCTACGAATGCAGCCATTGAGTCGAGGCCAACTCATAGTGACCTGACAGGACAGCGTAGAACTGTCCCTGTGAATTTCCAGGATTATAACTCTTTTATTTTTTTCACATCTTTACTCTCACATTTTATTTTATTTTTAATCATTTTATTGGGGGCTCTTACAGTTCTTATAACATTCAGATTATAACTCATTACAGGAGTAGAAAGCCCATCTTTCTCCAGAGTGGCTGATGGTTTTGAACTGCTGACCTGGCCGTTAGGAACCCAGCTGGTAACCACTATGTCACCAGAACTCCTCCCTGGACCACTAGTTTAGTATATTTATATTCAAATACTGGAAAACATTTCCATTTTCTTTAGTCCTTGTGTGAGAAAAGTGAAGCTCACAAGGGAATCATATATAAAAGGCAGGCAACATTTTTTTAATGCTAGAAATTCTTTTTTTTTTTTAAAGAATATTCATCCACTCTTTCCAATAGTTGAAAATATAAAGGATTCTGTTTTATAAATCCTCTAAATTTGTTTCTTTTTTTCCCAAAAATTCTTTTACCTATGATTGATATCACAGGAGTTCTGGTTTAGTGGGTGAATCACTGGGCTGCTATGTAAAGTCAGCGGTTTGAAACCACCAGCCACGTTAAGGGAGAAAGATGGAACTTCCTACTGTCATAAAAAGTTAGTCTCTGGAACTCACAGGGACAGTTCGACCTGTTCTGGAGGGTCACTCAGAATAGGAATCAATTTGATGGCCATGACTTTGGGTACGGTTGATATGGGAGGAAAAAGAAGACTGGATTCATGATCTCTGAGATTCTCAGGGCAAAGCTGTAGGGACACAACCTAGAAGAAGGAAGAAAAAGATAGTCAACAGATGGCCCAAAGCTGGACATACTGACCCTGTGTGAACATCAAACGAGAGTGCTCCAAACACGGCACAGGCAAACTGCTCAGCTTGTCAACCCCCAATGCTTTAGGGCCTTGGAGATGTCTTCCACACAACAGGAAAAGTCCACCGTGTGCCTCCTGTGGTCCCAATTCTTCTTCCCAAAATATGAAGGAGTACACTTTTGAACTATGATGTTGGATGAATGAGAGGTCTTACAGCCTAGATTTCTGCTGCTAGCCATAAAAGACATTTCTAGGGAAGTCTAATTATACCAATCCCAAAGACCTTAACATTTAACCTTAACAAAGAAAATAATAACTACACAGAAACTAGGCCAGCCTCAGCTGGTCAAACTGCTGAACCTTGTGCCATCAAAATGTGCTTGCTTTCAGGAGCCAGTTTCAGCAATCCGCCGCACTTTATGCTTACCTTCCCGCCTGAATGGCTGTTTAATATCATGGGACCCATGAGTCTCAAGAAAGATAACAACTTGATAAATTATGAGCATACTGTCATTTCTCCAAGGGTAAGTAGGTTAAGTGGCACAGTGCAGGAGAAAACATTGTGGGGAAGCAGCTGGTGGATTCTCCATGTGGAAGACAAAGAAAGCGTATGCAGACGGGTGACTAAGCTGTCTGTATTGGAAACAGTGTGTGTTAACATTCGCTTTGCCACTGAAGTCACTCTGTTGGGAAGGCAAAGGTCAAAAGCATGTGAATCCTTCCAACATGGCCCTGAGACAGAGTGTAGGTGTGTGATCGGTCAGAACCACCTAGAGTTGGAACAATCTTCTTCATGGGGCCAGGGCTGAATGTGGGGAGGTGGGGGTGGGCAGGGAGGGTATATACGTATCAATTGGGAACTGATGGAGCCTTGTGCCAGGTTTTGAAAAGACCTGGAGTGTTTAGCTTAAAATATTTTGCAGAGAGATAATAAATTAAATGTCAGTATGATGGAGTAAGAAAGGGAACTTAGGGAGATAAGTGGGAGCTGATGATAATTGGAGATGTGGGGAGAACACAAGATGCATTTGGCAGCCTGAGAAAAGATTATATGTGTCATGGTTAAAGAAAAATCGCCTCTGTCTGAAGTGGAGAGTTGCACTGACACCTGAAGGAGGGTCACTACTTGAGTAGGTGGGAAGGAAAGAACATTATGAGCTTATAATGGAGATTGATATGACATGCCTGATTCTAGTTGCAGTAGAGAATTGATGTTAGAAATAATGAGAGAGAGCTTGGTTAAGCAAGGTGGGGCTTGATGGAGGAGGTTGTTTTTTCTCTTCAAGTTAAGATGGCATGCAAGTTACAGGGCAACTCCACTCAACAACGAGTGGCTGCCTGGAACACTGCAATGAAGATCCTAAGCAGTGTTTGGACTTGAAGAAAGTGCAGTGATCGATTCGTAATGTCTGCCCTGGCATTGTGCAATGGTGTACAACTTCTTTGGTGACTTGGTTCTGTTGCAGAACCCTTGAGATTTAAGTGCTAAAAGTAACTCTACTAAACTGAGAGATAATATTAATATCAACAAGAGAAAAAAATGCCTTTTGTGCTGAGGGGAAAAAAGGTGAAAGAATTGTGTCTTGGGTTTAAATTGTTCATTGGCTCATTCAAATTGTTTTGTGTGCCTACCAGGAGCTTGGCATCGGTGATAAACAATAGACAAGGAAGATGGCTTCTGGTCCTCAAAAGTTCACAGTCTAGTTAAGGAGACAGACAAGTAAATTTCACCAAAGATGTAGGACTTATTTTGAGCACAATCCGACTACACTGCCAGAGCAACAACAAATAAAGTGTAGAGTTGAAATATGTCCTGTGTAAAGTGGGTGAAGGGAGACAGTGGGCAGTGTAAGACATGAAAAAATAGTAATTTGTAAATTATCAAGGGATCATGAGGGAGGGAGGGAGGTGGGAGAGGGGGGAATGAGGAACTGATAGCAAAGGCTCAAGAAGAAAGAAAATGTTTTGAGAATGATGATGGCAACACATGTACAAATGTGCTTGACACAATGGATGGATGGATGGATTGTGATAAGAACTGATAGAGCCCCCAATAAAGTGATTTTTTAAAGAACTATGTCCTGTGTATACATGTGCATGCATGTGTCCACATATGCATGTATGAGCAAGCCTATATCCACATGCATAAAACATGTAGCTTGCACATACACACTGTAGAACTAAAGCTGGGAGAGTTGAAATAACTGTCTGACATGCTTAGAACTAAACAGCTCACCAGTCCCTTCCCTCTTTTTCACTCATCCCATTATTTCCCTCCTGACTTTGAGGTGTAAAATTCATCCCCCAAAAAATGGAAAAGAGGAATGAGACTATGGGGTTGAAAAACAAAGATCTCACATGCATAGTATGGTACCCTCCTTCTCGCTTCTCCTCCTCCCCCACCCCACCCCAATACATTACTGGTTCTGACAGCTAACGGTGACATTGCTGTGACTGAGCAAATGTGTGTTTTGTTGCTTAGCAACCCGTATTGTTTGCGTGACTAACCCCTTGCTTGCACATATGTAACTGTAACGTTGACTCTCCAAAGACTGAAAGAATGTAACTGAATCACAATTCTACTGTTAGGAGATCGGGGAAGTACAAAGGCATTATTTACCTACGTTTTTGATGCAACTCCTGAGATGAGGCAGCATTCCAAGACCTTCAGGTGAGATGACTCAGAAAGCTGAAAGGAGGATGTGAAGAGGAACAGCATGACCAGTCTCGAGAACAGGGCATGTGTTCGTCTGAGCGGACTAGAGAAACAAATTCATAGACACTCATGTGTATAAGAAAGAGCAATTGAATATTGAGAAAACATCCTAGCCCTGTCCATATCAAGTCTATAAGTCCAATATTAGCCCACATGTCTGAAAATTCCTCTTCAGACTCACGCAGCACATGCAATGACACCGAATGCAGGAAGCTCACAGGCCAGTGGGTGGAAAGTATTGTGGATCCATTAGCAGTGGAAGCATCTCAGCATTGGTAGGGGTCTCCGTAGGGCTCCTTCAGCCCCAGGGCTCTAGTGTAGTAGCTCCATGTGTCTTGTCCACAGGAATGTCTTGCAGAGAGTGTGCGAGTGTCCCACCTTCAGGGAGCTAGTTACCTCCTCCGTGGCTCCAAAATGAGGTCATCAAACTGTGACCTGATTAACAGGTTAAACTCCACCCCTTCACTCTTAAGTCTCAAATTGACAACAGATTATGTGACTACCACGTGGTAGAAATCAATTTTACTGGCATCGTCCTTCCAAAGTGATGGAGAGACCCAGTCTAGGGGGTCTCAGTCAGACTTAGCCCCTGTGTAAGGCTGAGGTGGTCAGTAGGATTCATGTTAAACATAATCAATACCTTGCTACTTCTTAAATTGGGCCTTCAGAGCTAGAAGTTTCTTCAGGATACTCATGATTCATGGATAAGCAAATTGCTGAACATTTAGCTACAGCATGTCCAACTGTTTACATATTATCCTGTATAAGCCTATAAGCATGTGATTCCCAATGAAGCCAATAATCCTTCCTTACACTGAAATCCACCATCACTCCCACCAAAGGCTGCTCCTTGCTTGGCATCGAGGTCTGGGTTACCCTGGTCCTGATGCTTCCTTATATGTCTTCAGGGGAAGTGCTATCAGGAAGAGGGGACAATAGTCCTGTCACTTGGTACTTGTGTCCTGAGCAACTGTACAAGTCTCAGATTCCATATCTATAAAATGGGCAAAATAATAGTATTCCATGAGGTTGTTCCAAAAATGTAATGTGAAAATGTACAGAAAACTTTTACCAAGCTCTGACACATAAAGCGCACAATAATAAATGCACTGGGTAGGACTGTGGTATTGAGGTGGACACCTAGCTTCACCACTGACTAGCTGCTGACAGCGAACAAACTACTTCATCTTCAGGAGCTTTGATTTCCTCCTCTGCAAAGTAGAGCCTATCTTATAGAATTCTTCAGAACGCGAGATGAGATAACATATATAAAAGACCCTGGCTCTAAATGGATATTCCACGAATATTCCTTCATCAGTGGGAACTACTTCTCTGGTTCTGACCATTGTTCCCTTTTAAGTGGGGGCTAACCTAAATGCGGCAAATTTAATACTGTGCCGGTTTTCGGCTGAAGTTTTAAGAATGACTGGAAGTTTCTGCTTCTGCTCACTTGGGAGCCTGAGCTGCCAGGTAAGAAACGCCCCTGTGGAAGAGGTTGTATGGAGAGACCCTGTGCAGAAGCCAGGTGAGAGGCAGAAGCTCTGACGTCTCTGAGACCTGGCTGAGCCCAGAGCCAGCTGACCCACCAACTGAACGCAGCCATCAAGTACCCTCACAACCACAGACCTGCCCAGGTGAATGGCGCCCACATTACAGAATTATGATCAAGTACAAGGGTCACTTAACCTAAGTCCCTGCATTTGGGGCTGGCTTATTACGAAGTAGTAGATGATCAGAAATACGTGTTCATGAGCCATATATGAATGTTTTGTGTGTGTGTTTTCTTCTCATGAGTGACAGTGTACATAACATTTTTAAACTGAATTTCTCTTACTTAACATGATGCTTCTAAGTTTAGCATATTGAAACCAGAGATCTCGTGCACCTATTTTAAATTGCTGTATGATATTGTATGTGTAATGTAACGTGCTTAAAAAGTGAGTTGTTTTCAACCTCTCAAGAAGTTATGAACTGTCATGTGTAGGTTTCCTTGGGTATATGTGAGAAACCAGCCCGTTTATATGTTGTAGTTAGTTGTCATCAAATGGATTCTGACTCGTGGCAGCCCCAGTGTGCAAACAGATCTATCCTCCATAACATAAAAATTATGTGAGCGCTGGGCCTCACCTCCTCTCACTACAGGAGAGAGGAGAGAGAATCAAGAGCTGCGGCACCGACTGCCCAGGCGGATTTTCCTGAGGCAGAAGTCAGACATGCTCTCCTCGCCAGACTTCTTACCCAGCTTGGCAACAATTCTTCCCTCCCCAGCACTTCTCCTGCCGGGTTTGATAACCTAGTGCAGTGGTCACACTGAACACGCACACAGTACTCCCAAGTCTGGGGTTTATTAGAGAAGTAACAGGTTGTAATTGAGTATCAGAAATGACTCAGCTTCAACTTTCCTCTAGTTCCTAAATGCTTTCTTCCCCCACCCACCCCCACTATCGTGATCCCAATTCTACCTTACAAATGCGGCTAGACCAGAGGATGTACACTGATACAGATAAGAGCTGGAAACACAGGGAATCTGGGACAGATGATCCCTTTAAGACCAGTGCTGAGAGAGGTGATACCAGAAGGGTGGAGGGAGGGTGGGGTAGAAAGGGGAACCGATTACAAGGATCTACATATAACCTCCTCCCTGGGGGGTGGACAACAGAAAGTGGGTGAAGGGAGATGTCAGACAGTGTAAAATGACAAAATAATAATTTATAAATTATCAAGGTTTCATGAGGGAGGGGGGAGTGGGGAGAAGAAAAAATGGGGAGCTGATACCAAGGGCTCAAGTAGAAAGCAAATGTTTTGAGGATGGTGGCAACAGATGTACAAATGTGCTTGACACAATGGATGTATGGATGGATTGTGATAAGAGTTGTATAAGACCCCAATAAAACAAACAAATAAAAAAAGACTCAGCTTCCAGTTCATGGATCAGGACAGCTTCTTAGCACAAACAGCAGACAGGCCTCCCTCTGGCCCCCGGCCAGTCTGGTCTCTGCCCTGCTCCCAGCAAGCATTGCAAAGCCCTTTCAGTGCTGCCACTGAAGTACCCAGAGGCTCCCCTTGCCACCATCAAGCCTCCTGCCCAAAGACATTCTGCTTTCTCGTTCATTGTCTGGGAAGCTGACCCCTCTGTCTCATGCCGGTCTCGTAGTTCTGCTGCCCCAGCTGTCACCATTTCTCTGGGGCTGTTTCTCTTGTCTCTCGCCATCTTTCACTGTCTCCATGATGACAGCTCTTTGTCTCTGGGACCAAGCAGATCCCCAGTACAGGAACCCTAAGTCCAAAGGACATGTTCTATTACCAGCTCTTCTTTCTTGATGGTCGTAGGGTTCCCCATTTCATCTGGGATGGCCCATTTTAAGGCTAGCAAGATGTAAAGCTGATAAATCCCCACATTAGTGCTCCGTACTCTTTTTTGCATGGCCCCACAGCACACGAAGGCCATGCACCTAATCTACATTAACAAGCTACCCAGTCCCTTTCATGGACCACAAGCAGCTCGCATTTGCCAAGTCCTACCTAGCCCTGGTGTGCTGTGTGATAAGCATTAGGCTGCTAATTTCAAGGTCTATAGTTCAAATCCATTAGCTGTTCCACAAGAGAAAGATGGTGTTTCTTCTCTTGTAAAGTCTTGGAAACATTGTAGAGCAGGTCTACCCTGTCTTACCGGGCCACTGTGAGCTGGAAGCAACTCGATAGAAGTGGGTTTGGTTTGGCTTGGACTCAGTTGTTCGGCAAGTGTTATAAATACGATAGTCAGAAGAGCCATACTTACCAATGTCCTGTCTGCTCATAGGGTTTTCAATGCTATGTCCTTTCATAGGCAGATCACTAGATCTGTGCACCTGACTTGAACCATCCATCTTTCAGTTAGGAGTCAGTACTTATTCCTTTGGGCCACACAAGGACTGCTTAAATTTGTTGTTGTTTTGTTGTAATAAGCCATCCAGTCATATCCGATTTGTAGGGGATCTCATGTTTGAGTCCATTGTTGCTGTCGTTGTGTCATTCCATCTCATTGAGGGTCCTTCTCTTTCTTATTGACCCTTTACAAACCGTGATGCCCTTAAGTGTATATACCTTAAAAACTGAGAAGTGTCCATATGCCAGATACTGTGCTACTGAAACAACCTTTGCAGGTAGTAATATTATCTCCATTTTACAAGTGAGGAATCTGAGACTCAGGAGGTTGAGTAATTGGCTTAAGGTCACACAGCAAGTGAGTTACAGTTACTAGGATCAAAACAGCCCAGATTCTCAACCTCTACCGTGTTCTGTCCCTGGAAATGAACATCATGTTTGGTAGAGGGTCATCCAAAGTGAGGAAGACACTTAAGAAAATGGATTGACACAGCAGCCGCAACAATGGGCCCAAACATACCTAACAAGTGGGCCAGCCTGGGCAGTGCCTTGTTCTGTGGTGCACAGGGCCACTGTGAGTCGGATGGTCCAACTCAACAGCACCCAACAAAAAATACTGGTTTGTGTCCCACTTTTCTACCGAGTAAATATCTGTCTTTATTTCAAAATTATAAACTCCTTAAGGGGTTACAATTATAATACTATTCATAATAATAGTTAACGTTTATTAAACTCATATTGTGTGGGAGGTGCCGTGCATAGAATTTGAGGTATTATTTAATTTCATTGAACCCTTACACAGCCTAATGACGGAAGTGCTATTCTGACTTTGACAATAAAGAAACTAAGATACAGAAATTAAGTAGCTTGCCAAGAGAGCCATACAATTAGACAAGGGCCAAGAGTGAGTGTGTTAGTCTGGGTACGTTAGAGAAACAAATCCACAGAAACTTATGTATACGAGAGAGTTTTATATAAAGGTTAAGTGTACATCAAAAAAAATCCCAACCCAGTGCTGCCCAAGCCCACAAGTGCAACATTAATCCTTATGTCTGAGACCAATCCACAAAGTCCTCCTCCATCTCACAAAACACACTATGACACTGACTGCCGGAGGAAAGCCAAATCCGTGAACATGTAAGCATCTCAGCGCTGGCAGGGGTCTCTACACGGCTGCTCCAGCACCCAAGGCTACAT
>NW_022103896.1:44732692-44733645 GCF_000313985.2 Echinops telfairi | reverse complement strand
GCTATCAAAAGATATAGCATCTGGGGTCTTAAAGGCTTGAAGGTCAATAAGCGGCCCACTAGCAGGGAAGCAAAACACCCACAGGAGGAGCAGGTAGCCTGTTGGCAACATCAAATTTAACTTCCTTTTTGTTATTCATAGGAAGTTTCTCCAGTTCAAGGGGCATCAAAAGTCTTTAGATAGGCATTAGCTAATCAGTTCTGCTAACTTGGGACCCAAATAAATAGATTTCTGTAGACCAAGATATGTGCTCAGGGCCCTGGGGCCTGGCAGTCCTTCTCAAACTGTGGTTGAGGGTGCAGTGCCCGAAATCTCTGACTTGTCAGTGGTGAAGGAGCGCGTAGTGGTAATGCTGCCAAGAAGGAGGAATCTGAATCTGTTCTTGTTCCAAGGGAGACACTGAGACAGAAAGAACCCAAGCCAATCTGATTATCAGAGCACTGGGAGTTCTCGGGGAACCTCGGAGTCCCAGGAGCAAAGAGCATCTCCAGGAGAGCACCGCCCCAAATGTGACTGTGGTCGTACTGGGCAAATTTCACTGCCAGGACTTGGCTTTGTTTCTAGGTGTCTATGGATTTTAATTTTTTTTTTATTTTCTGATTTATAAGGTCTTTGACATAACAGAGGGATATAGAAAATATCAGCACTGGCATCAGCACTTTGATCAAAGTAGATGTTTTAAGCCTGTTTGTGATATTTTGTGGGTGTGTTCAATTAGCCTTGCTGATGGAGTGGGTTACTCATTGGGTGCTAACCACAGGGGCAAAAATTGGAAACCACCAGCCGCTCAGTGGGAGAAAGATGAAGCTTTCTACTCCCGTAAAGAGTTACAGTCTCAAGTGAAGGGAGATCGAACAGTGTAAGCTATGACAAAATAATAATAATTTATAAATTATCAAGGGTTCATGGAGGCAAGGGGAGCAGGGAGGGAGGGGGAAAATGAGGAGCTGATG
>NW_022103896.1:44730564-44731518 GCF_000313985.2 Echinops telfairi | reverse complement strand
CCCCAACACGCCTTTCAAGAGAACCGAAGGCAGGAATCAAACAGATCATTGTAACCCAGTGTCCGTTGCAGAACTAGTCAAAGCAACCAGAGGTGGAGGTAGCCCAGGTATCCATCAACAGATGGAATGGATAAACAACATATGGTGCAGATGCAATGCTATATTAGTCAGCCATAAATAAAAGAGATGAAGTTCGGATACATGCTCGGATAAGAGCCATCCTAGTGGGTGTAGTCAGACTTCAGAGACCGAAGTAGATCAGGGTCATCTGGGGCATGTGAGATGGAACGACTGACAAACACCAACTGGTGACTGTCAGTTTTCAAGCCATCAAAAAGGCCACCAGTAAAACCTATAAAGCAAAGTCAAAGAAGAATGCTAATGCTGGCAATCTTAGTAGTGTGTCAGAAAAGGAAGTCAGAAGAGACTCTTAAGGTTTGTCACCTAATTGTGTGACAAATGGATCTTGCAAAGGAGAGAACTGATTGGGATCAGGCAGAGTTTATAACTCTGGACTGGAGGACACAGCTAGCAAGGGCCTGGAAGTGCTGCCGTTGGTGTTGATAAGTAAGCCATTCAGTGCTTCTTATAGAAGCAAATATTTTCTGAAACAAGTAGCTACTTCATTTTTGCCTGGCCTATTTTGTTTTTCACACAATAGCAACAACAACAAAATTGGGCCCAGAATTGTTTCTCACAGGAAGGGGAAGGGAAGCTAGCATCAGATCTCGCAATGAGCCCAGGCCTCTGGGATAGGCACAATAGCTCTGTAGCTCTGGCAAGCAGGGACTCCAAACTGTCATTGCATGGAAGGTGAATGAAACAAGGCCCTGGTTAGATGTAGGTTGGTTATATGTTCACCTTAAGTGTAAGATGCATGATTCTGTGCTGGGGACCCAGGAAGTCAAGTGAAGACAACTACAAAACCCTGGATAAACAAAGAGAGAGAAAGGG
>NW_022103896.1:44726835-44729557 GCF_000313985.2 Echinops telfairi | reverse complement strand
GTTTGGAACCCACGCAGGTAGCCTCGGAAGAAGGCCTGGTGATCTGTTTCCCAAAGGTCACAGCCATGAAAACGCTGTGGACCACATTCCATTGGGAAGCTCACAGAATCGCCATGAGTCCAAATCAACTCAATGGCAACTGGAGGAAAGGCTAATCACTCAATATAAAAAATAAAAAGTATAGACAGTTATCCATCTAACTAAGAAAACTTCAATATGACAGAGGTGATATTACATCCTGGCTGTAAAACGATACATTAGTTCAATAAACATCATTCGTACCATTAGTCATCCAAAGATAGAGAGGGAGGCACGGAGAGTAGGGGCATGGAAAAATGACCTGGGCTCTTGCCTCACGTAGCTGGGGAAACTAAATTTCAGAAAATCAAAAGACCTACGTGTGAAACTTAAAACTTTAAGAAGAAATTTTAGAACCTATGAGTTCAAAGAAAGATGTTTCTTTCCATAAACGAACAACTAAGTTTTATTAAACAAAAGCCTAGCGTGAAATGTAGATAAGTTCGGCATGAACATTTCAGACTTCTAGTGAAGCACCCACCTGCTGAGGAAGGGTCAGCAGTTTGAACGTGCCAGCACCTAAGGGGGAGAAAGGATCCGTTGACCTGCTCCCAGCAAGAGGGCAGTCTTGGAGACCCTCAGGAGACCCTGAGTTCTCCTCTCCTCTAGGTCTCGAGGAGCTGGAATCAACTCCGTGACACACCTCTTAGACCTGGAAGACAGCAAGAACCATAACAATGAAGAAATCACAAAATGGCAGCCCATTGAGCACCTTCTGGAAGAAGGCCTGGGGCAGTTGGGTGCCTCCGGGCACCTCCCCGGCAAAGGTAAAGAGCTGTAACACCTGCCTGAGCAGAGGCCAGCTGTAGCAACCAAGAAACTATCAGGCTGTACACTGAGTTGTTATTGTACCCCAAAATTGATCCTGATCCTGACTTGTAGCCTATTATTTTTCTAATAAACACCATGATGGGGGTGAGGGGACACAGATTACTAAAAAAAGATGTGATATTTACCACTCATATGATTGACAAAGAATTAGTAACTAACATAAATACCTTAAAATTTATATAAAGTCAATAAGGGAAACAAACAATAATAAAGAAGTGGGTGACATAAATATACAGGCAATTCACAAAAGAGGAAATAGAAATGGTCTACTAAACTTACAAAAATATACCTACCTTGAGTGGTCATCACAAAACTGAAAAATGAGCCTTTATTTCACACCCATCAGATTGGAAACTTTAAAATGTGTCAGTGTCCAAGGTTCACAAAGATGGGGAGCAACAGGGCTTCTCGTGCCAGAAAAAGAGTTGATCTCGGATGTAAGTTCCCAGATTGATTTCATCTACCACCCCCATTTCAGAAAATAAAATTACTCGGCGCCCCCTGGCAATGGAAGATTTTTGTACGCTAGCCCCTAATCCGGGATGAAGTGTATGTAGGTGCTTTTGCAGGACCCCTGGATTGCTCCAGTCCCAGTGGGCAGTGTGACCCACTAGGGGAAACCCTGATCTAGAGTCTACGAAAACCATAAGACACAGAACAGAAGAGTTCTGTCAAAGGGTGGCATCGTGATCAATGGAGAAAGGGTTGAAGTTGTCAAGGATTTCATCTTGCTGGGACCCACAGTCGGTGCTCATGGAAGCAGTAGACAAGAGTCCAAACGTTGAGTTGCATTAGGTCAATCTGCTGCACAAGACCTCTCTAGAGTATGGAAAAGCACGGATGTTATTTGGAGAACTTAAGGAGAGCTTGACTCGAGCCATGGGTTTCCCAATTGCTTCATATTTATGTGAAAGTTGGACACTGAATCAAGAAAACGGAAGAAGAATCTATGCATTCAGATTGTGGTGCTGGCAAAGAATATTGAACAGGCCATGGAATGAAAGTACTGAAAGGACCGTGGACTGCAGAAAGAACACGCACATCTGTCTTGTACGATGAACTGCTCAAAGAACAAACCAATCTTCCTTGGAAGAAGTATGGTCAGAATGCTCCTTAGAGGCAAGGATCCAAGGCTCCTGCTTACATACTTCAGCCATATTGTCTGGAGAGACCAGCCAGCACTTGGAGAAGAGGACCATGGCTCGCAACGTGGAATGGCAGAGAAAGAGAGGAACGTGCTCGATGAAGTGGACGGCGCCGTGGCTGCCACAATGAGCTCAAGCGTAGGAACAAATCTGAGGCTGACACAGGAGCCAGCCGAGCTCGGAGGTGCATAGGCTGCTATGTGTCGGAAGGGACTCAATGACAACTAACAACAACACGGGGAAGTTACCCTACCAGGTAATGATACAAAAACCAACAAACCTCACTGCTATGGAGCTGATGCCAACTCATAACGACCCTCTAGGACAGAGTAGAACTGCCCCTGTGAGTCTCCTAGTCTAACTCTATGAGAGTACAGTCCTGGCTTTGCCCGTGGAGCCCCCTGGTGGTTTCGAACCACCACCTTGCAGATCCCAGCAGAACACTCAACCATGGTACCAGGGCTCCTCTAGATAATCACTCTTATTCATTCAAAATACTGTGTCCTAGCTGGACACAAAATGGACAAACAAATCAAAATACTTGTCATCGAGTCAAGGCCAACTCACAGTGATAATATAGGACAGGGTAGAACTGCCCCTATGAGTTTCCAAGACTGTAACTGTTAACTCGAATAGAAAACCCCATCTTTCTCCCATGTGGTGCCTCA
>NW_022103896.1:44724167-44726149 GCF_000313985.2 Echinops telfairi | reverse complement strand
GGGGTCTGCAATGTGCTCGGATGCCGGATGCCATCAGTGTTTCAAATACCAGGACAGTCATGGATGGGGGACACATTTCAGCAGTTTCTAGATTAAGACAGAAGAAAGACTTGGTGGTCTACTTCCAAAAATTAGCCAAGGAAAATTCCATCATTCAAACAGAAGACAGTCCCCACAGAGGGCTGGAAGAGGAGCACCCGACTCAGGAAGGAATCCAAAGTACATGGTGGCCCCAGCCATGAACTCGAGCAGACCCATGGCCATGACGATGGCGCAGGACCAGGCCGGGATGGGTCCCGAAGGTCGTGAGGATGCCATGAGTTGGCGCTGACTTGGTGGCAACTCACAACAGCTGTGATCCATGAACATGGTGCCAAGAAGGGGTGGGGGACTCCTCAATCTTACTTCCTTGTCAGCACAGGCCCTCGCCCACCTTAGAATCAGGCAATCAAGAAACCAAGCTTTGAGGCTGAAAGATCTACGGGGCTCGGCCACCAAGAAAGAAGGCAAGGTCCAGGTCAACGCATCTCTGTCTGACCAAGGAAGGCTGTCACACTTGGCCTCCAAGCACACTGTGGGCAGGCAGACCACTCGGCTGGCCTCTGTCAAAAACGGAATGGACAGCCGGGCTGAGCTTTTCTCTTGATGAGTTCTTTCTCAGGCATAAAGCCATCACACAAAGCGTCCACTTTCTACTAGTCGTGGAATAAAACATGAATGGGTGCATGTTTTCACTCGACCAAATGTGCCTTAATAATGTCTATAAAGGACAACCAAAAATCTAATTACTGGAGCATTCTGAAAGCATTCGGAACTAAAGAGCAAATCTTGCTTTCTGTGCAAAAAAGCCCACATTCAGTTCACTGCCCGGTCAGAAGTTGCTATTTATGAACTATCTGATCTCAACGGATGGGTGCCTTCCCCTTTGAAAAGGCCCGCTGCTCACTCGCCACTGAATTGATGATTTCATGCTCATTGCCCGTCTCCTGCCCCAACCCATGGGTGCAAATGAGCTCACAGCTCTGACAGCGTAAGAAGGGGGTGGGAAATGATCAGTCATATTGTCAGTCATATTGACAGCTAGCGTGCTTTCCCAATTTCTATAGCTATCATCACGGCAGCCTGTGATGGGAAATCTTACAGGCCGGAAGCGGTGTGCTCTCACTCGCTGGGCCTCCAATGTGTGTGCGGGCAGATGGTGATGTGCTGCTGCTGCCCCCCGCAGGCCCTTCTCAGAACAGGCTGTCTCCCCTTTGCCTTTTTGCTTTGTCTCCAGCTATTCCGCACCAAGTTCATCACCAGTGCAAGCCATTCTATTAAACAACAGATACTTTTCGTTGCTGTCCTAAATCTCAATTCCTTTATAAAAAATTAGAAAATGAAACCGTTTTGTTGGGACCACCTGTCTGTCTGTCAGTAGTGAGACAAAGACTGTACAGATTTACAGCACTGGAAATCCTACACAGGGTCGCCATGAGTCCAAAGTAGGCTTGGTTTGGGTTTTGGGTTCGTTCTCCATAGTTAGGGGTGAGGCACAGCGTCCCTTATGGAAGGCAAAGGGGCAGCAATGCCCGGGATGTCTGGTCAACCTGTCAATCATGTCCTCAGTCCTCTCAGAAGTACCTTTCAAGGGTAAGCCCCGCCTTCACTACAAAGAAGGCTTGCTACTCATCTAAGGGCCTTCCACTGTCCTGCATCCTCATGTTTCCATGGCGGCTTCGTCCTTGGATTCAATCCCAGCCAGCTTCTGAGAATCAGCCTCTTCGTGTGCCATGAAAGACGCTGAGGCTCGGTCTGGGGAACGGCTTCTGTGTGGCTGGACCCGCCCAGCAGTGGGTACAGCCTGGTACCAGACAGCCCCACCCTGACCTAGAGCAAATGCTAGGGGAGCTCCCCTGGGCTTGAAACTTGCAGTAACAGGTGTGAACATTCTAGTAGTAGTTTGATGATCATGTATGCTACTGCAAACAGGACAAAAAAAA
>NW_022103896.1:44720670-44723382 GCF_000313985.2 Echinops telfairi | reverse complement strand
TGTGGTGTGGTGTGGTGTGGTTCGGTTATGTTTTTGTCAGCCCTGGACTGAAACCCTGATTTCCCAGGCCTGCCCTAGGGAAGGGGCTCGCTGTGTTCCCGTTCAAACCATGCTTCACGACACCTCAGGCACCAGGCTTCTCTCCTGTGGTTTCCCTCTACCTTAGCCAGCCTGCAGGCCCACGGGGTGAAATATGAGAGCAGCTGGTTTAGTATAATAATGCGAGCAGTGTCTGCTTTTGCCAGTGATTGAATTTTAAAATGTGAACAGGATCCAGAGGATAAAGGTTAATGTGACACCCTATTGTGATGGTTATTGCGAACAGTCATTACGGTTTTAACATTTCCAAAGGCTGATACATGCCACAGGCTATTAGCATTACTGCTGCTTCCGTTATGACAGAGTCAACCGGAGCCATATAAATAATCATGTTCACTCATAAACTTGGAGAAATAATTCAACTATGCCTTAAAAGAAAAAAAAAACCTAAACTCAGCTTGCTGTACTTTACAAAGTCCTCTTATAAGCAGGCACCAGTCCCTGGAAAAGGAGTCGTGCTTGGTAAAGCAGAGGGGCAGCAACAAAGAGGAAGACCCTCAATGGGCTGGATGAACACAGTGGATAAAACAAAGGACGCAAGTGTAGTATGGATTGTGTGGGTGGTGCGGAATGTTCTTGTACATGGCATCGCTATAGGTCAGAAATAACTCGATTGGCACCAAATAGCACTGCATAAGCTAGTTTCCCAAGCCTTACTGGGTCCTGCATGCTTCCTCATCCCCAGGAGCTTATTTGAATTGCTCTGCATCCTTTGATTGTGCTAATGGGCCAGTCATAGTGAGAAGTGATTCCCCGCTCATTCCCGGGGAAACAGCTGGATCAACATTACTCTTGGTCACCTTTTGCTCGTCACCCACTGCTTGGGAGAAGGAATCACTTATATGATTCATAGCTTTGTCAGGAACAACTTTGAGATCACTGAAGTGCTATAGCAAAGTGTGGTGAAGAAATCAGGTGGTGCTCAACTCTCAGAAAAAAATAGCACCTGGGGTCTTTAAAAGCAAGTCTTAAAAAGGCATGGCTTAAAACAGCAGTTCTCAACCTGTGGGTGGCGACCCCTTCAGGAGTCGAAGGACTCTTTCCCAGGGGTCACCTAAGATCATCAGAAAACATATATTTCCGATGGTGTCAGAAACTGAGACACCGCTCCTCTATCCGTCTCCAGGCGGGTCCCCACACATGCAGATACGCCCACATAAGTACGCGGCGTGAAGACTGTGACCCAGGCTACACCATGCTTCAAGACAAACTTTCATTTATTTGTAATTAGAAATAAATATTTCACGATATATAATTACATATTGTTTTGTGATTAATCACTATGCTTTAATTATGTTCAATTTTTAACAATGAAAATACATCCTGCATATCAGCTATTTACATTATGATTCATAACAGTGGCAAAATGACAATTACGAAGTAGCAACGAGAATAATGTTATGGTTGGGAGTCACCACAACATGAGGAACTGTATGAAAGGGTCACATTAGGAAGATTGAGAACCATGGTCTTAAAACAAGCAGCCATCTAAGCTAAGTCCACACAGAAGAAGCACACCAGCCTGTGTGACCCAAGGACTATACGTAAGGAAATCCAAAACTGGAGGAGGAAACCGTATTAGAGATTAAATTCTGAGTGCCAGTTTGCAAGTGTATGCATGACAGTGAAAGCCTAAAATCCATTTGTAGGGGTCTCCTGTGAATTGTGCCTCCAGAGAATCCCCTCAGGTCACTCACCAGGGATGGGAATAGGCTTGCTTTCAGACAGAGTGCAATGGAAAGATGATTAATGCAGATGCAGTTAGGTTAAAATTTAATACTTTTGCTCTCCCTTTTGGCCCATTTTTAATGTGTTCTAGTTTTTATTATTTTCTACTTTCTTTTTGAGTTGAGACTTTTCTGGTTTGTGCTTGCTGTTGGGTTTTTTCTTTTGTTTTTGTAGGGTTTTCTTCATATGAACTCCAGGGTAGGCAAATTTAGAGATCGCAACTGGATTCATTGGCATAGTGATGACATGTTGGGCTCCTCACCACAAGGTCCGCAGTTAGAAAGCACCTGCCCACTCGGCAGGAGAGAGACGGGACTTTTCCTCCCATGAAGAATTATAGTCTAGGGAACTCACAGAGCTACTTTTACCTTCTCCTAGGGGTCTCCATGAGTCACATCAACTCAATGGCAGTGAGTTTGGGCTTTGGGGTTTTAACTGGATTAATCATTTCTTAAATTTATGGTAGGGAGATTGGGGAGATAAAGTCTTTCAGTGCTGTGGTCTGCATTGTTGGGTTTTCCTTATCTTCTTCAAAAGAGAAAGCTATCTTTTAAAATGTTAAGAGTAAATAACCTTTAACATTACAAGCTATCAAATAAGAATAGCAAACTTCAGAAACCATCGGTTTGGGTCAGTACAATTTATTTAATAATTTTATCTTTTTTAATCATTCAAATTATATTTGGAGTTGGTACTGGAAGTTTATAATGACTTGAAGGAAAGAACAAAGATCAGTTATAGAATAGTGCCACAGGAAATTAGCCTAAACCAGAAAAAAATAAAAAGTAAAAATTATCTAGATACACACACAAATATGAAAGGATATTTAAAAGTTTGTGGGAAAATGGAAAAGAAAGACAATGAAAGTTTTTCATAAATGTTTTT
>NW_022103896.1:44713112-44719030 GCF_000313985.2 Echinops telfairi | reverse complement strand
ATAGACTAGTTTCCTGTGAGATGATTGATCAATGCTAGATAGATAGATAGTAGATATAGCTATAGATAGATCATAAACCCTATAAGGGAAAATAATATTCCTCAGTACCAAGTCATGTGAAGTCAGTCCTTCCTTGAACAACAGAAATGTCTGCAACCCCAGCTCTTGGGCGATAAATTCACTCAGGAACAACTCTGCAAAACAGTGCCATCTGCTGGTCACACAGATTATTTGCTGCAAACCACAGAATTGCAGTCTTGCCAACCTAATATTGACACTGAGTTGCCCAGCCAGCGTGACTGGAGGCGGTGACGGCTGCAAGGCCTTTCGGCGTGCTTCTTTCTCATACATTCTGTGAAAGAGATGGATAGGCTGTGGGGAGTTGAAGTCTGCAGATCAGAGCTGCTCACATTTAAATTCATTATTAATGAGTCTGTCCTAATGAGAATGTGATTAAAATGTATTTACATTGTCATTTAGAGGCAGCACACTGTCACATGAAGATGTGTGAAAGGTGGATTGGGGTAATTAGAAATGAATTATGCATGTGGCTCAAATCACCCATCGTACTGACAGCGGTTGTCCCCTCACACATTGACAGAAACCAGAGGCCCAGAAAGGGAAGAGCTGCTCGCTGCTAAAAGTCAAGGCGACAACTGCTCTTTCTGCTCCCTTCTGTGTGGAGCACAGGTCTGTGCGCTACTCCCAGCTTAATAAGCTGCTTGAAACTGCAAGGAAAATTAGGTCATGGTGTTTAGAAGAGAGAAAAATTAGAAATTAGATAAAGTACTTCCTTTGTTCCTTCTACGGTCCCATAGGGTTACTGAGTTGGAATCGGCACAACAGCACCGGTGTATATGCTGAGCTGCCGACCGAAAGGCTGGCAACTGAAACCCACACAGGGAAAGGTGCTGGCAATCTGCTTCCAGTGGTGCCAGGCAAATCTTACGAAGCACAGTTCTACTTAGCAACACTGCGTCAGAATCGTGGAATTAATTCTCAAATGTACCTCCAGCTTTGGCCAGTCCTTCTGAGCTTGACATACATCAAACCACCAAAAGTCAAAGCCAAACTCACTGCCATCAAGTCATTTCCGACTCATAGCGACCCTAACACTTTCACTGCTACCTCGTGGTCGAAGTCATGGATTGATTCTTGCCTGAATACCTTGCAATATGGCTTCCATTCCATGTTCCATACAGTTTGTTCTCACTCGAGGGTAATTCTTTAAAATTGTGTCATTCCGCAGTTAAAATCCCAGTGGTCCTCCACCTCGCTCAAAAGTAAAGGCTGAGGCCCTCACAATGGTCTCCAGACCATAAGGTGTTGGGCACCTTTTCCTCAGAGAATGTCTTAGCTCTCAATCTTGACTTGTCTGAGGTCTCTGCTCATGTAAACAGGACCAGCGATCCCAATTCCCACTACATTTTTCTTCATAGCGCTTATGTGCCATCTGAGGGTAAGTTTAAAAAATTGCTATGAAATCATGTACACCTTTATTAAACAAGAATAACAAATGTGAAGGTATTGTTTCTCAACTTATCCTCCCGCGAGGTCTACACGCTTCTGAAGATGGTATCTCTCTCTCCAGCCCTTCCCTGAACACGTCTGTGCTCTTCGATTCACACCACACCGAAATGGCAGCTTTGGCACCTCAAGGGACTCAAATCGTGTTTCTTTGAAGCCTTCTTTGAGTTTGGGAGCAAAAAGAAGGCTGAAGGGACAAGATCAGGGTTGTAGAGTGGAGAGGGGAAAGTTCTTCAGTGATTTCTTGGAAGATGACCCTTACCACCACCAAAGAATGAGAAGGCACATTGTCATGGTGAGAAAAAGAAAAAAAAAATTCCTTGTTGAAAATCTCCTGGCTTCTTTCTAATCAGTGTGGTTTTCAATTTTCTTCAAACTTCTTCCTAAGACTCGCCGTCATCATCCCTTGTCCTTTAGTAAAATCCAAGATGAACCCTGTGGAATCCCAAAAAGTCACCCTCACTTTCTGAGCTGGCCTCTCTGCCTGGATTTGAACTGGCCCCACAAAGCCCCTCAGAAAGCCACTGTTTTGACTGTACTTTTTTGAAGGCCCCCTAAGGAAACTAAGACAAGGCTATTGCTGAGAGAACTTGTCTGAAGCATCTACTGACTGCAGGCAGGTTTGAAAACCTGTGCATGGTGGGGAGATAGTCATAGAGACCAGCAGGCAGACCTGGAATTATATAGGCTTTGTTGGTTTTGTTTTTTCCTAGTTATTATCTTTTCATTTTTCTCTTTTTATTCAATCTTTTATTTTCTTTTTGTTTTGTCTCTGTTATTGTTGGTTTGCCTACCTATATAAGATAGGCATGGGAAGCAAGCTCAAGGAGAAAGCATTGGGACTGACAGTTCCGGAGGGACTTGGGGGGTTGGGAGGGCAGGTGAAAGAAGCAGTGAGCAAACAATGCCATAGACAGGGGACCAACTAGGGAATTAAAATCATTAACAAGGAGGATCCTGGGGGTGTTGGATTGCAACAGCAATCTAGCTGAGAAGAATTACTGAGAGGGAGAAAAAGGGCGAGCATGATGGTGGGGCAGGAGGAAGGCAAAAGGAAACAGAGGGAAGCAAAGCTATGGATAGAGGTATAAACATAGGTGTGTACATATGTAAATACATTAATTCATAAAAATAGAGGTATTGGCCAATGTACACATATTTATATGGCAATACACTGAGGTAGTGGATGAAGTTTGGGCCTCTGCTCAAACTCTCCCTCAATGCAAGAACACTTAGTTCTAACAAACCTGACATTCTGTGATGCTCACCCTCCCGGCAAATTTATTGAAGGAAAATGGGTGCATAAGCAGATGTGGTGAAGAAAACGGATGGTGTCCGGCTATCAAAAGATATAGCATCTGGGGTCTTAAAGGCATGAAGTTAAATAAGTGGCCATCTAGCAGAGACGCACCAAGCCCACATGGAAGAAGCACACCAGCCTGTGCGATCAAGAGGTATTGATGGGATCAAGTAACAATCATCAGAAGATCCAAATCCAACCAACCAACAACAACAACAACAAAAAACGTATTGTTGAGAATGAGGGTGGTTGGAGCAGAGACCCAAAACCCATCTGCAGACAATGGGACATCCCCTCACAGAAGGGTCACAAGGTAAGGGAGGTGTCAACCAGGGAGCAGTAAAGCAAGCACCGATGAAGTACACAATATTCCTCTGGTTCCTTGAGATTTCCTCACCCCCCACTATCACGACCCCAAACCTGCCTTCCACTGCGAGTTAGACCGGAGCATGTACAAGGTACAGAAAGGAGATAAGAGTTCACGACACACCGAGTCCAGGAGCAAGAATGGGAGTAGCAATACCAGGAGGGTAGAGGGAAGGTAGAGAGAGGAGGGGAGGAAGGGGGAACCGGTCACAATGATCAACACATAACCACACACACACACCCCAGAGGGAGGATGGAAACCATAGGGGAAGGGAGACAGTGGTCGATGAAAGATATGAAAATAGTAATAATTTATAATTTATCAAGGGGTCATGAGGATGGGAGGGAGGTGGGAGGGGAAAAAGAGGAGCTGGATACCAAGGGCTCAAATAGAAAGTAGATGTTTAGAAAATAAAGATGGCAACATATGTACACGTATGCTTAATACAATTGATGTATAAGAGCCCCCAATAAAATTATCTTTTAATAATAAAAACCACCTGTGCACATGTGAAATGGGACCTGGCTGTACTTCGCCCCCTCATGTGCTGTGCACTAGAATGTAAGCTCCCCGAGGGGAGAAACGTTGCCTCTTTTATTCACTGCAGTAGGGACAGCGCTTCAACAATGTCCTACATGTAACAGGCACTTATTGATCTAGTTGTAAAGTAACTGAAACAATCAGTTCATCAAAACTAAGGAAGATAAGAGCCTTGAGAATTGATCACCAATAGCGGGAGCATGTTACCACTGGGATGGTGGCCAGGAGTACTGGGGCGCAGGGCCCATAGTTTTAGGCTGAAGGTAATGGGAAGCAGGCAACGAAGACGTTAGAAAAATTCCCTTCCAAGGATTGCAAATAATAAAATCTACATCTGACGAAGGACACAGTATTAGAGCTGAAATTGTGAGCACCTGGTTTGAAGAAGGCTATGGATGACAGTGGAAGCCCCAAATCCATGTGCAGGGTCCACCCTTGGATTAAGCCCCTGCTGCACCCCCTCTGACCTTACTCAAGGGATGTGAACAGCCTTGTTATCAGATGGAGAGCATTGTTTGTTTGTTTGTTTTTAGCTTGTCGGTTTTTTGTGCTTTTTTTTAAATCGTTTTATTAGGGGCTCATACAACTCTTATCACAATCCATACATACATCAATTGTGTAAAGCACATTTGTACATTCATTGCCCTCATCATTCTCAAAACATTTGCTCTCCACTTAAGCCCCTGGCATCAGGTCCTCGTTTTTTCCCCTCCCTCCCCACTCCCCCTTCCCTCATGAACCCTTGATAATTTATAAATTATTATTTTGTCATCAGATGGAGAGCACTGTAAAGTTGATTTGGCAGACATAGCTAAAATGCAGTATCTCCATTTTGACGCTAGTTCAGTTCAATTAAAAAAAAAAAAGTGAAGGGGAAATACATGTGGATTAAGACTTTGGTGAATCCCCCTGCCCATCGACCAGGGATGTGGAGAGCCATGCTATCATGCAGAGTACACTGCAGGATATCGGACTGTTAGGTTAGGGGCAGTTAGGTTAAAATTTAGCACCTTATCGTGTGATCTCTTTGACCCATTTTAAGATTTGTTCTAGTGTTTAGTATTTTCTTTTTGATGAAAGCTTTTGTTTTACTTTGCTATTGTTGGGTTTTTTTGTTTTTCTTTGTCTGAAATTTATGACAGGTACGTCTATACAGACAATAACAACTGGATAAATTGGATTAATGGTTCCTCGGGGGGTTGGCAGGGGAAGTTGAGGGAATAGCAATGAATATAAGAAGGAAGAAAATGATCTAAAATTGATTGTGGTGGTGACATCCTTAGGATGTCTGCACTACTGTATCAGATGATTTGTGAATTATATGCCTATCAATCTGTTAAATTTTTTAAAAGAGAGAATGTTCTGCCAGTAAGCATGGCTGCTGAGAGCCTTGGACGCGTCCCGTGCTCATGAGGCATTTAGATGCGGTGATTCTTCTTGGCAGGAAGGACCTATATTTTAAATGCACAGCCGAGCCCCACAAGCCATTATGTTGACATTCTCAGCTCATTTCATCAAATGAAAGTACTGACAATCAGATGCCACCAAGTATTAAAATGCTTTCTTGGTGACACCCCTGTGGGCAGTGCATGAGGTCAGATTTCCTGGGATACTGACTGAAGGACAAGAGAGCGTCCAACAGCTTGTAGTTAAATTCCATATTGGAACTTTGTAGTTTAACTTTCTGAAGCCCTCTCATAGATCTGCTTATGTGGGGTTTGGGGGGAGTGCTCTTAGGACTGGACAAAGGGAGAAGCTGAAGTGCAATGCAGATGCATCCCAGGTCTCGTCAAGTCACCCCAGGAGGGCTACAGCTGGCATGGATCTGTGAGGTTGTATTACATTGAGGCAAGGGGCTTGGCCTTTCTACCCTGTACCTAAAAGTTACTCAGGGAAGAAGAGATGCAAACTTAACAAGGCAGCTTCTTTCAGCTGAGGGCGATTCTTGAAGAGAGCCTGGGCTATGAGTGATGAGCAGGCAACACTCCTGGCAGCTGGGGAACTAGGAGTTCTGGTCCCGAGAGGGGCCATTTGAGAAGTACATCCTAGCATCCACCATAAACTCAAAAAACCCACTGCCACTGAGTCAATTCTAACTCATAGAACTGCCCCTTTGGGTTTCTGAGACTTTAAATCTTCACAGGAGTAGAAAGTCTCAGGTTTCTTCTGTGGAGTAGTTGGTGG
>NW_022103896.1:44703898-44706105 GCF_000313985.2 Echinops telfairi | reverse complement strand
TTTTATCAATGGTGTCCCGCTTTTGTCCCGCTTTACCAGTGTTAAAATTTGGTCACCTTACTCTACACTGCCTTGATGAGTACAACTAAAATGCTATTGCATTTATCTGTTTACATGTGTTCCCTCTTAACAGCATGAATGCATAAATGTCCAAGCAAACTAGGATAAGCATAAATTTTCTTCTGTTAGCACCTGCTTTCTTAAACCTATTCTCAGTGCAATTTATCAGGTGACTTCCCACATATGGACATTGCTTGCCCGTGTCCTATTCCTAATCCAAGCTCCTATTTGAATGGTGTTCGAGTCTGTTGGCTTGATAATTTCAGCTTCATCAAGTACCATGAGCAGTTTGTCAAGAACTGAGAAGTAGGAAACCTATGTAAACTGGCTAGAAAGTAGGATCCAAGGTTAAGTTATATACAATATAAACAAATAGTATAGGTCTTGTGTCACACATATGTTTTTGTGAAACAGAAATAAGGATTTGAAAACATTTTTTTCCAAATCTAAAGCCAACATCCTAGAAAACATGCTCCTAAACAAGTTGAAATTTTCACAACAAATTTAGAGATAAGGTCAGCAGATCAAACCCACCAGCTGGTCAGTGGGAGAAAGATGAGGCTGTCTACTTTTGTAGAAATTTAGTCTTAGAAATCCTAAGAAGCAGTTCTACTTTGTTCTACAGGGTTGCTATGAGTTAAAATCAACTCAATGGCAGTGAGTTTTATATCTGAGTAAGGTTCTAGTCACATGTTCTCAAATATCCATCTGGCAATTGCGCGGTGACCAGAGGAAAAAAGAACCCTAACATGTAAACGGTAAACAAATTTGATTATTCTGTGTTTAAATATTGTTAACTGCTGGAGAAAAATAAGGAAAGTACCATGAACTGCCAGAAGAACAAACAAATCTGTCTTGGGAGAAATACAACCAGAATGCTCCTTAGAAGCAAGGATGGCAAGACTTCATGCTTGAAGAAGTAGAAGGGCAGTGAAAAAGAGGACGACAGTCCAAATGGTGGGTGCTTTCATAGGCTCCCACATAACAATTGTGAGGATGGTGCAGGATCTAGCAGTGCTTTGTTCCTGTGCACACAGGGTCGCTATGAGGCGAACTGCCTAGATAGAATTTAGAAGAGACAAGCTAACTGCAACGGCAGTAGGAATAAGATATAACTCACCTGTATGTGCTTTTTCTCCTGTACACTCGCAGTCAAGCAGGTCATGAGTAACACACTGTGAACTTTCATGGAAGGTGAACAGATCTTTAAGTTCCTCTATTGAAAATTGAATATGTTCAGATGTCTTGGTCAGGTCCATAACTGCCCCAGAGAGTCCTTGCTTGCTGATTTGCCTCTGGTAAATTTTTTCTTCTATTGTACCTGACAAGAAAACATCCATGACCTGCTTCAGATTTTTCTATCACTCTTACCAGATGAAGCATGTTTCTTAGTGCACTAGCTAACAGATAGTTCTCTGGGTGGCACAAAAGGTGTGCCTTTAACTACTGTGGCAGGTAGGGGTAGAATGTAACCTGTCAATCAGGTGGTAGCCTGGTTTGGAGGATGGCCTTTTAATAGACAGTGAGAACTGCTCTCTCTGCTCCTTGGACCCTCCCTGCTTACTGGAATTCTATGCCTGCCTCCATGGGCCACTAACTCTGGGAGCCAACCTGGGAGTTCCCGGTACCTTGCCATGTTCCCTCTGACCTTGGGTCCACCCTACTCTGCACCAGCAGCCTGTGGTCTCACTGCTTCCTGCCTCATCTTTCTGCATCATCAACCTACAGCTGAGTCTGAAGAGGGTCCGGCCAGCATGGGGCCCATAGACTTGAGTTGGACTGAGCTGGGAGGGCTTCTTGATATAAAATTACTTCTTATATAAAGTTCTTTTTAATACACATGAGTGTCACTGGTTTTGTTTCTCTAGATAACACCATCTAAAGCAACTACTAACCTCAAGGTTGACAGTTCAAACCCACCCAGCAGCACCATCAAAAGAAAAGGCATAATGTCCTGCTTCCAGAAAGGTTACACCCAAGGAAACTCCATCGAATCATTCTGCTCTACAACACACGGGTTTGCTATGAGTCAGAACTAACTCAATGGGAACAACTAACAAACTGAGGGAAGTGCAATATTGCTAGCACTGAAGCACAATTTACCCCTAATTTTGTTTTTTTAATTCAAAGTGTAAACTTTTTTGTGA
>NW_022103896.1:44700318-44702586 GCF_000313985.2 Echinops telfairi | reverse complement strand
GTGTTTCTTTTTAAGAGTTGTATATTCACCATCACAGTCAGTTCCAGTGCTGCCTCCCTGCTATTACTGTGACTCAAGTGAGAGCTAACAGAGTAAATGAGTTTTTCATTCCACAATTCATACACATTTCATTTCATGACATTGAAACAATATCCCCAGTGTGAGCTAGTGTTGCCCTTTTGATCTCATATGACTGATTATAATATTATATACAACATTATTAGTAACTGCACAGGAATATTTTATTTTTCTCATTTTCCTTTAATTACATATTTCTCAAAAAATGATTAACATAGATAGGTTCACAAATACTAATTACAACAAGATTGTAGCTCAAACACCGGAACATTTCACAAAATCAATGATGATAACTGGCAGCAATGAAAACAACAGTGTGTCAGCGCTGTCCTGGGGGCAGATGAAGCCACTTGACTCAAAGCATCACTGTTACTGGGCAACAAAGACAGCTCTAGGCAGAGTGCATTCAAAGGTTCAAAAAGTAAATCAGCATTGAGTGTCAGCCTGAAAAGTATATTGATATTTGTAAACTGGGCTTACAAAAATTTGCTTTCACTGTTATAACTAACCACAGACTCATTTTTCTTAAAAATAATAGATCTCTGCTGCAACACTGAACCAAATCTTAGGAGCCAGTCACTTTGGTGTCACCCTTTCTGATAGTCCCTAGGTGGAGGCTACAGCCCTTGGAGACCCCTAGTGGTGCCACTGGGTTGAATACCCACTGTGGTACTGTATGAATAAGTGTGTGAATAGCCCAACATTGAGAAGGTCTACCTGTATCAAAGAATGGGACAGTGAGTTCGGACAGCAGAAGCCCAAAGAATCAAGGATTGTACAGTGGGCTTATTCCCAATCATTACTTACAGCCCTGATATTAGCTGAGTCTCTCAGATACCAGAAACTGGCTCCACACTAGGTAGATTTGTGGTTCAGGAACACATCACTGATAATGTACAGTAATGGATTAACTCAGGAGGTCTAAGGTGTTCAAATGCTACATACAAAGAAGACCAGGCCCTTGAGCACTACTGAAAGACAGACAGCCCCTAAGACCTTGGATTCTCCTGCCTGGTTGCAGTATCATCATCTTGGGCCTGGAGCCATGCAGGATAATTCATACTAACAATGTGATTTACGGTGGAGATCTTGGCATGACTGCAGTTTGCTCTCTGAAATTGGAGATTGAGTCACTGGGGTCAGCTACAGTGGTATTCCATGTCTACATGACCAACCTCCAATAAAAAATCTGTATGGTGAGGTTTGGAGGAGCTTCCCTGGGTGACAATACTCAAGAGATGTTGTCATACATCATAGCTGGAAAATTAAGGGCTATACATAGGACTCCACTAGGAGATGGAAACTGGGAGCTTGAACCTGGTCTCCTCTGGCCTCTGCCTATGAGCCTTGCACCTTGGTTGTGTTCATTTACTGTAATAAACTGTAATCCTGGGTATAACTCATCTTAGTTCTGTTAGAGTGCTTCTAGTGAATCAGTGAATGTGAGAGTGGTTATAGGGATTCCTATGCAAATCTGTAGGTAGAAATTGAAGACAGACTACACACAGAAGAAAAGTGAAAGTTTCTTTGGAAATATTTGCCTAAATAATTATATAACCTTGACCTACCTCATAAAAACATTGGTCTAACATCTATAACACTTTATTATCTTCTCTTGGACCTTCATAAGTGCCCTGAAGCCAAACTATCATGGAATGAGAGCCTGGAGACCTAGACTTAGACTTCAATACTGCTGCTACCTCTTTAAAAAGCTGTCTATCCTAGAATAAAGTTCATCTTCACTTCTAAAAAGCTAATAACATCTGCCCTAGAGAGTTGTGAAGATCAAATAAGCAGAAAGCACTTAGCAATATGCCTCATACACAATAAAGGGCTCAATGTGCAGCAGCCATTATATTATCATCTTCTTCCTATCCCCATGGACATTCAAATTTGTTTACTTATTGCATAAATATTCCTACCTGGATGTCAGTGGCTGGATTCCAATCAATGTCATAGAGAATTAAGTGAGAGCCTCCAATAAGATTAAGTCCCACACCACCAGCCTTGGAACTTAACAAAAAAATAAAATCGGAGGAGTATTTACTATTGAAACCGTCAACAATCTGCTGCCTTTGAGAGATTGGCGTTTGCCCATCCAGCCTTGTGTAAGCATATCCATGGCGCTGGCATACTTCTTGTAAAATATTCAAGGTTTGCGTGTAGTTAGATACTAATACCACCCTGTCA
>NW_022103896.1:44676244-44699762 GCF_000313985.2 Echinops telfairi | reverse complement strand
AAATTATCAAGGGTTCATAAGGGAAGGAGGGTGAAGGAGGAAGGGGGAAAAATGAGAAGCTGATACCAAGGGCCCAAGTAGAAAGAAAATGTTTTGAAAATGATGATGACAACATGTGTACAAATGTGCTTGACACAATGGATGGATGGATTGTAGTAAGAGCTGTACGAGCCCCCAATAAAATGATTAAAAACAAAAAAAAAAGAATACAGAGAAGGTGAGCACTAGGTGTCCAGTGAATGGGCTAGCAATGAGAAGCAATGATACCACAGAATGTATCAGAAACATGGTTACCTTGGAAGGAAGGAGTTTACACTGGAACTATTACGAGTGTTGTAATCAGACCCCAGGTCCTATCCCCATGACAAGTCTGTCTCACATAAGAATGTTTGCCCTTCACCCAGTTTGCGGAACACTATGGATGACAGAAGCCCAAAATCCATTTGCAGGGTCCCTAATGGTTGAGTCCCCGGTGAATCCCCATTTGCCCACAGACAGGAATGTAACAGCCCCAATATCAGACAAAGAGCATTGTAAGGAGGTTCTTAGGAATTGTACTTGGGTGTAGACCTTGCCCATAGAACTCCCTTTAGACTCACTTTCAATTTATCCTAAATTTTAAATATTGTTTGCTTCTCCTTATATTGAGGTCTTTCACTGTTTTATATAATCATTGTTGCTAGGTCCCTTCACACACACCCCCCCTCACCCCCGTTCTTTGTCCTTGTTTGTATGTTTTTCTGTATAGAGAAGCCAGGATTTATGGAGATAGTAACTGAAATAATAATGGAGAAAGTAACTGAAGGAGGAGAGGGGGGAAATGGATGTCAATAGCAATGGGTACAAGTAGGAAGAAAATGTCCCAAAGTTGATTGTGGTGATGACTGCACACCCCTTCTTATATGAATGGAACTACTGAATTGTATGATGTGTTAATTATAGCTCAACAAAACCGGGGTGCAGGGGGGCATTGTTTACTCTTTAGAGTAATTAAACCAAAAGACCTAGGGACTCTGGCAGGCAGCTAGCTATAGAGTGGTAGATCAAAATGAAAATTTACATACTAACTGGCAAGACTCCAGCCCATTTTTCCTGCTAATTCCCAGAATTCCAGCAATCAGACACCCTGCCACATCCCAGTCCGGGGGGTGCTATTAGAGGACTCACCTCTAGAGAGACCTCAGTGGCACCAGTGAAGAGACCCACAGGTAGAAGCCCTCAAACGAAAATGCTAGTTCACTACCTCATTTGATTACCTTACAGTAAAAGCCACCAGTCTACAAGCCCTGCCCGTGGATATAGAGCATGCAATTGGTACCAGAAAGTAGGGGATGAATTCCTAAGATTAAGTAATAAAATAATATATTATATAGTAATATAAGGTAGTGACTGACTACATGTTGAGAAAGTAAAGAAGTTAGCCTAGAATGGCTTTCATGTTTGTATTTGCATTATGCTTACCATCTATCAGGATAAGGAATAATGAAAGAGGAAGAGGCTTCCAATGGTAAAATGAAATGGTTTTAGGACATGTGAAGCCTGAAGTCCTATAGGACATCCAGGTAGATTTACATGTTCATCTAAAAATATGTATATGGAACTTAAAAGTGAAGGTTAGATGAGAGATAGAAAATTGGAATCAAAGCTATCTTTGGTGATAGTTGAAAATCTGGAGTAACAAGATCTCCCAGGTTCAGGGTTAGAAATAAGAAGTCAACTAAGAAAATCTTAACAAGTATTAACATTTAAGATAATATTCTGAACAAAATTGAGAAAACAATGTAGGTGCTCATATATCAAAAGGCACCACAAGGTCTTTTAAAAATATATATATACACATTTAATTTTCTTAAAACCTGCAGACACATTTTTTTTAAGAACGATTATCCTAAGTACTGGGAGGAGAAGGTGGTATGGAGAAAGTATGTAGCCGAAACCCAACTTCCCCAAGCAACCCATTATATGAGTCTCTTACTTTTCCGAAGGACGAAGCTCATGGATAACTGCCAGGAGCTTGGACAACACCTGCAGTTTCCCCGACTCCCCCTCGGCACACGTGAGGGGACTGTAGTCATTGGGGAACGCAGTGCGCAAACCTTCATACAGGTGCCTGTCTTCATTTCCATCACAGGTTGAGCTACATTCTTTTTCCTGTTCAAAAGAATTTGAACATTGATTCATGTTTGTTGTTTTAATGGGAAGGAAAAAATGCTAAAATTATTTGACTGAAAAATGTGGCACCTCAAGCGAATTATATCCCTGGATATACAACTAGAAGAGATAGTTGCTGGCTGCTGCAGGTTAGGCCTGCTAAATGCCATCACTTAGGAAGGGTCATCAAAAGGTCACACACTTGACCATAAAGAAATTCAAGAGAAGTGACTCATACTAGCCAAATCAAATTAAGATGCTGAATACTAATCCAGAATGAAAATGTACTGACTCCCAATTGAGTGCAGTTGACCTATGCATTCTGTGCTGTGAAGAAGGCTCACAGGAGAAGCCAAGGTTGCTTCAAACTCCGAAAAGCAAACCCTGCCATCAGGTCAATCCTAAGTGCCCCTGTGGGTTTCGGCACAGGAATAGTCGGTCTCCTCCTTCTCCCAAGGAGCACCTGGGGGTTTGAATTTGCTGATTTTGTGGTTAACAGCCCAACACAAGCTCCCATACCACCATGAATATTAAACAGAGTACAAAAGACATGAGTAATGTTAAGGTACAAATTCTTAACCAGCACATATTATCAGAATCTCTTGGGGAATCTTTGTCAAAATCCTCATACCTGGGTCCCACTCTCAGATTCTGGTAAATAGGTATGTGGGGAAGTCTCAACAAACGTAGTTTTAAAGCTTCCAAGATCATACTCCTTTAATTAAGAATCAACTAATGGATAATGGCATTACCCATGAAAGCCTGTTAAAAATCAGACTTCTCAGGGCAATGAATGTACAAATGTGCTTTACACAATTGATGTATGTATGGATTGTGATAAGAGCTGTATGAGCCCCTAATAAAACAATTAAAAAAAAACTCAAAACCAAAAAACAATAATAATAACTTGGACTCTAGACCCTGTCCTGTAGTACACAGCACACTTCATAGACCATACCAGAAGGACCCAAATTGAAACCCCACTAAGCAAACTGGACTTTACTTTAAACTCACGAATAACAGAACCAAGGAATGAAAATACTCCTTTAAACTTAAAGGTGAATTGCCCTAGTGGAAGAATAAGCAGGTGATCACTATCCCAGGATTAAAGAATTGATGGAAGTTGGAAAAAAAAATCAGACTTCTCATAAAAGCTAAGCAGAGTACCCTTTCTTCTGACCTAGGCAGACATGTCAGACCATATAAACCAATACAATATCCTTAGGTTATGATTTCTTTTATTGGTTACATTTCATTCACATTTCTTAATAAAGAATCCTGGGAACACATTTATAAGCCACTGCTTAAAGGTTACTTAAGGACCCCTGGTAGTGTAGTGGTTAGTAGTTGGGCTGCTAACCGCAAGGTCAGCAGTTCAAAACCACAAGCTGCTCCTCCAGAGAACAAGTCTTCCTACTCTCATTGAGTTACAGTCTTGGAAACTCAGAGGCAGTTCTACTCGTCTTACAGGGTTGCTATGAATCAGAATCGACTCCGTGCAGTGAGTTTGTTTTTCAAACATATGAAAGGCTTATTTTGGGCATTTTATAGTCATTTTCGTTTTTGTGATATTAGAGGAAAGCCTTTTCTGAAGGAGTCTGTAAATATTCACCCAACTTGAAGCTTACAGTGTTCTATATCTACTACTAATGGACATACATCAACAATGGAAAAACTCGAGTTCTCAGCTGTTTTCTTCAAGAATGTGCAAGTATTTTCCAAGTTAACTGATCCACTCTGAGCCATCACAAGACTTTCTTTTAAGAAAGAATTTTTGGCTTCTGTTTTTCCTGGGCATCATGCCTAAAAGGTTTAACTTTTATTATTGTATATAAAATCTGTCTTAAAATGGTGCTTCGTACATTGTTATAGCACTGTCTACTGCAGTTACAGAATGTTGATTTCTATGATAAACTAAGTAAATGCAAGTCATTGTGGGATAAGCTTGGAAAATGACCTGAAGCATAATATACTTGAAAATGTTATTACTTGAAAATTATTTTACTGTTTTAACAAATATGTAGCAGAATAACAGCTGTTTAGGATGAGTTGAAGATAAAGAACATTAAGAGTTACTGTGCAATTTTTATGATCAGGTATTTTCTAGGTTCTTGCCAAATTATGCCATCAAACTGTCACAAGAGCATTATCAGGAAGTTACTACTGTCTGTGTTTCCCAGATAAGAAAACTAAGCCTCACAAATGTACCTCATCTGTGGTTAAAGAACTATTAAGTAATAAAGTGGTGGCTGGAACCACGATCTAATTCCAAAGCATAAACCTCTTTTTATACTCCAAACTGCCTTCATGCCATTAAATATCCAAATAGTCAACTCAACTGTGTAACCATTAAAAACCACTAAAAATCATACTTTCAGAAGGTAACTTATGTGGGGAAAAATTTTAGAATATATTTGGGGGGAGAAACGAGGCGAGAATAATAGCATTTTTAAATAGTATGAATATTCGAATTATTATTAAAATGAAATTTCTCTCATACTCACTGCCATTTAGTCGATACCAACTCATAGTGACCCTTTAGGACAGGTTAGAACTGCCCCTGTGGGTTTCCGATGCTGTAATTCTTTACAGGAGTGGAAAGCCTCATCTTTCTCCCATGGAGCACCTGGGGGTTTCGAACAGCTGAACTTGCGAATAGCAGCCCAAGAAATCACCACTACGAAGTGGCCATGCAGCATTTTTAAAAAAACACAAAAACAACCACATGGATTAGCATCATCTTCTCTCCATGATTAGAACACAGAGCCGTCCTCTCATGGCCCTTGCCTGGTCTCGTGTGCCACTTACCTTTATAGACTTGAACAAAAGGCAGGGATGGTTGCACAGTTTTTTCAGAGCTCCTATACATATTAGATGAGAGCTATTTTCCAACAGTCCTTGAAGACAGAAACTGACAGCCTTTGAATTCAACAGCTTTCGATAAAGTTCAATCTGCAGTGGTCCTGGTTGGCAAAAGACCACATTCTCTATTTTAGGTGGAAGGTACTTATTTATGACTTCCTGGGTCCTTCTAAGGATAAAGAGTCCAGTGAGGCGAGTAAGTTCCGCTGCTCTCCTCTCTCCGAAATTCTTTTCCTCCTAGGGAAAAGTTGAGAAATGTTTTCATTTCAAATTAACATTAAATATTTTATAACGACAAATCACTTACTAATTGCTCCTCTTACAAATTTTTTTTTAAACATAATAGATAAAACACAATTTGAGGATGGAAAAAACCAACCACAAGCTCATTAACTGCTCAGCATACCATTCTGTTAGGGGGGCCCACCATTCCCTAATCTTGGTGGGTTTGGCTAATGCTTCCATTGAGAACCATCAGAAAGGAGAGATCTACACAGTAAATTACTCTAAAAGGAAATTTTTATATGAACGCTGTATTGGCAGATAATTTTAACATCAACAGTAAAGAATTGGCACAGCAAATTTTTGGAATCCAATAAACTGACAACATTGATTTTCAAACTAAGCCTTCAATTATTGACAAAAGGCATTATATATTGTTTATAAATCATTTTAAATTGCTCATTAAATAATACATTTTCTAATCAAAAATAGTGCATGAATTAAATATATACATTTGAACTGTCCACATAAATCCTTTTGAGATCACAGCAATTCACAGTAAGGCTCAAAATAAATTGTGTATGTATTTGCATATACATATATTTTACTACTTATTAAAGTAAGTTATACCTCAGAAGCAGAAGGGTCTCTTGATATAATGATAGGTTCTTCATATATTTTTCTGTACGATGACAAAGTACCTAATATGCCTGGATTTACAAAATCAATTAATGCAAAAAATTCCTGCAGATCATTTTGAACGGGAGTACCTAGAAACATGAAAATGATAAGAAAGTCAAGTTTGTGTTTTCCAATCATAAGTCTTTCTAATTGTAAATTAGAATTTGTCAATTCATTGTAAATTCCTTACAATGAAGCATATGCCACCAAATTAAATTGGAGAGGATAAAAATTTGAATGATTACATGAATGTTTTAACTCTGATTTTAATCGTGTACTAAATTCTTATTAATGTACTTAACTCTTACTAAATTCTTATTGAAAACAGTATACAGGCTCTTGAGTCTGATTGTTTGAGTTCACATTCTGCCTCTGTCATTTGCCACCTGGGTTCTACTCTGTCCTACAGGGTGGCTATGGGTCAGAATTGACTCATGACACTACACTTCTCTGCTGACTTTAGTAACCCAATTATGTCTAAGAGGCTGAGGATTGGAGACAAGCTTGGATGCTGAGTGAGGAATAAATGACTGTATCCTGACTGTTTGCTGATCGTGACTTACAGATTTCCCTAACACGCCCCCTTAATTGTGAGTATTATCTGTGAGTTCTGTGTCACCATTGCAACAAATTCTCTAACACAGAATAGATGTAGAGTGGCATGGGAGGAATGGCTGGTGTCAAAATAGGTAAAGATGGTTCCAGTATGGAGTCATGTCTTGCCTCGTGGCAAGAGGAAGGCCAGGGGAAGTCAGATATGGCCACCTCCGTTGCCATTTATTGCAATGGCTCAAAGAGCTCACAGAACAAGGGAACTAAAAGAATGGAATTTTCCCACGAATTTTTTGAAGGTCCCTTGAATTTACCCAATGTTCATTTACCTTACCAAATAGTCTGTGCCAGAAGCTTTGGCCAGCAATGAGCCAGGGATCCCTGGTATAGTCATATAAAAATAAATGACATTTATTACAGACTTAGGTAGATAGTTTTCCAAGAACTTTACATGGTTTAACTCCTTTGGGCCTCAAAATAACCCTAAAGTTGATGGTATTATTGTCATAAATTCACAGGTGAGGAAGCACAGTTAAATAAGGCACCCAGAGTAACACAGTTGGAGAAGTCAGGATGGCGAAGCCAGTACAGGCATTGCAGCCCCAGCTCCCACTTTCATAAACTTTATACCATTTGTAGTTCTTCCTCCAACCTCCACAACTCACTTGCCTCAAGTCAATCCCCACTCACAGTCACCCCAAAACCCAAAATCTAGGTTGCTGGAAATTACAGAAAGAGCTGAAGATTCTGAATTCCACAAAGACTCAATTAACACAGCTCCATTACTATGAAACTGGTATTAATATCAAGTGTCGTATTCTGAGTCTTATATATTCGCTAGACAAAAACTCCATCAGATACTGGAAAAGGAAATACTGACCAGTAAGAATTATTCTTTTCTCACAAGAGAGGCTAATGAGAGCTGTAGTTGTCTTAATAGCACTGTTCTTCAAACGATGCCCTTCGTCACAGATTAGAAGATCAAATTTTATGTTCCTAACTTGATCCAGGGAGCGAAGTAACATTTCATAACTGATGATAAGAACAGAATATAATGGAGATATGATGAATTCTTCTACCTTGTGGTCCTTAAAAACAGAACAAAACAAAGAAAATCTTCAATAAGAAACTGTGTGTAATCAACATGAAGCAGCATATTCCTGATAATCACTTAACAAGAATATGTTATCTTTAGACCAAAATGTAAGCCAGGGTTCCGTTTTTGTACAAAGGAGTTAGAAAGCTATCTACACTGAAGAAGAAAAAACAATACAAAAAACTGCACCTAGAGAGTGAAAATAGCAGTACTGATTTGCAAAGTTTGTGATTTACAAAATGACCATGAGTAAAATTTTAAAACCCTCTTACCTGATCAACAGTAAATATCTTGATCCTTTCACTTCCCAGCCACTTTTGAAATTCCTTCCCCCAATTATTCACCAAGCTTCCAGGGGTAACAATCAGTGTCTTCTTTATGACTGGCTTGCCTCCATAGGGCCCCTGGCATTGTAGAGTCCAGATGAGGGAAATACATTGCAGTGTTTTTCCTAAGCCCATTTCATCAGCAAGAATAGCTCCACATTTGCCACTCATTCTGTTAGAGATAATTGTACTTCCTTTAATCACAATGGAAAAACATTTCATGCTCCTAAAATCATCACTACTGGTCAAGAGTCAAAACTGGTATTTTACAATTATGATCCATGCTAGCCTGCATTGGATGATTTTTTTCTAGTTTTTAAACCCGCTGATTTACAAGGCAACTCTCTTTTGTATCTTTAATAATTACATTTATTATATATTGGCAGCTAGAGAGTTGAATCTCAATCATCAGCTAAATATTTTATGGATATATTTAGAGGCACATGAAACTAATCTCAAATTTATATATTTGGATAATTAAGTTATAACACTTATTCTTATCACTAATAGTTGACAGCTTTAAACAGTTTCCATGATACCAAAGCAATTTAAAATACAATATGACTTTAACTAACGTAATCTACTGAGTTGTATTTATGATTCTCTGACATTAATTGAAGTCCTCAGCTTAAATATCCTGTGCACTGTAGCCAAAATTAGACACTGAAAATTTTATCTACAATACTTAATTTAGTAAAAATCTGTTATCATAAGATGAAGCTAATATTATCTGAAATTAAACGTTAGGAATATTAATATAACCATACATTTTAATATTTATATATTTTACCACTTTATATATATTTATTCATACATATATCCTTAAATATATAAAGTCCAAGGGAATTAATTACCAAACACAAGTACCTTATCAATTGATTGTATTCCTTAATAGAAAAAAATAAAAGGCAAGTTCATATTTTTTCTATTTCAAAGTGCTTAGGAAAATTTACAAACATGAATTATAATCACTATTATAATTTAAGACCAACAATGTGCCAATGGTGTTGTTAGCTTCCCCAGATCCTCTATGTGGTAGTTACATAATCTGGTGTCAATTTGAGGGTTCAGAGTGAAGGGGTGAAGTCTAGCCTGTCTATCAGGTCATAGCCAATGAAGTCTCTGTGTGGGCATGGCCTTCTCAAAGGATTTTGGGAACTCCTGTATTCCTCGTTGGAGGCTGGAGACACTCTCTCAGCTCACTCCCTGCGAGACATCCCTGAGGAGAAGACACATTGAGAGAGGCTGATGGAGCCAGCCAGTCACATGGAGACCCCTGCCAACACTGAGGTGCTGATAGTGCCACTGGATCCACAAGACTTCCCACCCACTGGCCTGTGATCTTCCTGCATTCAGTGTCATTCCATGTGTTTCGTGAGTTTCTTAACTGTTGTTTCCATAGGTGTTGACTATTAATCCAAGTAAAATGAAAACCTTGACAATTTCAATATTTTCTGTTTATTGACATTGTTTATGGGCCCAGTTGTAAGAATTTTTGTTTCCTTTACATTAAGGTATAAACCATAGTGAAGGCCCTAATCCTTGATTTTCATCAATAAACATCTCAAATTCTCTTTTGTGCACTATAACAAAGATTGATAACTTCAGTCTTTTCTTGGTTTATCATGGCATTAAGGGTCCAGTTATAAGGATTTTGGTTTCTTTTATGTTAAAGTGTAATCCATAGTGAAGGCTGTAGTGTTTGATCCGCAGCAGCAAGTGCTTCAAGTGCTCTTTACTCTTAGCAAGCAAGACTGTGTCGCCTGCAGGCTGTTAATCAGTCTTCCCCTAATTCTGATGCTGTATTCTTCAACGCATTGTCCAGCTTCTCTCAGATTATTTGTATAGGTATGGTGAGCGGATAGAACTCTGATGCAGACCCTGTCTGGTTTTAAGACAGGGCCAAATAGCAGAAAGGAAGTTCAGATTTGGGAGAAGAGATAACTCTAGTTAAAGTTTCTATAAGATATTAGCCCTCAGTCTGTCATCATTCCAAAAGTTCTGAGAGTTTGGGGAAATCTACAATTCCAAACCATATTAAATAACAGATTTAAAAATAAAGGACCAATACATTTAAAATCAATATGAAACTAAAGCCAAAAAAAATGACTGGCAGAAAACTTATAAACATGTTAGCATGAGCCTTTGCTTATTTTTTTCTCCTTTGTGTGTGTGTGTGTGTGTGTGTGTGTGTGTGTGTGCGCGCGTGCGCGCGCACAAATGTCTTCAATAATATCTTTAAAAGAGGATACTGGCATTCTTTAATCAAACACTCAATTTAAAACCCCTGGACTTTAGAAACAGTGGCAAGATAAAAAGAAAACCTTTCCCCCAAATCCTCATAAGCAGAATGAAAAGCTCCTTCCATTTTGTTCCCATAACCCTATGTCACACTAGCACTGAGCTCATTTTATACTACAGCGCGACTGGCTGTATCTGTTTCCTAAAATACTTCATAAGCTAAGTAAGAGTAAAAAGCATGGCCCTGACTCATGTATGTCCAGCTCCGAGCAATACATCTAATGGGAGGCACCCATCAAGAACCATTTTGGGGATGTACATAGACCATTTATCCTTTGCTACCAACTAAAATGTATGATGTGCCCTCTCTAAAACCAAACTCACTGACATCGAGTCAATTCAGACTTATAGCAACCTTATATGACCCCAGTGGGTTTCCATGGTGCAAATTTTTACAAGAGCAGTCAGCTTTGTCATTCTCCCTCAGTAAGGCTGGTGGTTTCAAACTGCTGACTTTGTGGTTAGCAGCCCAATGCATAATCCACTACACCACCAGGGCTCCTTGATGTACCTTCTGAGACTTATTATATCAGGGTCTCTCTAGAAAACCATATCGATACAAGTTAAATCAAACTGCATATTAGATAGTTAGAGACCTGATTTTAATCAATTCAGACAGTTCTGTTCCATGTCATCTCTGACCTCAATTGAAGATGGAGGGCTTACATCTTCCTCAAACACTAGCCACCAGTCCTGGATCAGTTCTCTCACAAATTAAAGGGATCAATCAGTTCTAGAATGCCAAGTCTGCCTAGGATTTCAGATATCAGCCTCAGGCTTGGGGTCTCCACCATACCTTCATCACTTTGGACACGCTGGCTACCCCATCAGTATGCTAGCCAGAGATCTGTGGTTCCTCTTCAGTGCTGACCTGCTGACTCCTACTACTACCTTGAGTTCAATAACTCACTGGAATAACTCAGAACTCAGGAAATGCTATACTTAGGATTATATTTTTATTGGAATGAAAAGGATCCAAATGAAAAGACACGTAGCATGAGGTCTAGAATTCCCAATGCAAAGCTTCCATGTCCTAAAGGAATTATTACCTTTCCAAACACCAATATCGTTCACTAACCAGGAAGCCCAGGGAGGTTCTAAGTGTTAAGCTTTCATTGGGGCCCCACTGCAAAGCATGATTGACTGAACTTAACGTCCAGATCCCCATCACCCCGAGTTTGGGCTGGTAACACATGGTGGGAATATCTGGCCTAGCCAGTCCAAACCCAGGAAGAGTTACTTCATTAGAAAATCTGTTAGGCAGGTGTGGTCTAGAACACTTTTCAAAGGCACTTGAATCACTGGGAAAACCGCCAAAGTGTTAGATGACATCACTCAGGAACCAAAGACAAAAGGCAAATTCTTTGGATACAATTAACTGTAAACCCCACAACTAAATAAACTCTTTATTCTCCTACCTCATTCCCATCACGCATTCATAAAGGAAGATGATTCCACCTTTCTGATGTGGTCGAAGATGACATACAAGGTGAGGGTCTGCCACTACATCCACAACAGGGCAGCAGTTCTTATTGAACATCCACTGGTGGTTCTTGTTTGGCCGTGGCATAACTAGGGAATCTTAGGGGGAAAGTAAGTATAAAAGTGAAATGTATTATAATTTCACTTTGTCAGCAACTACTTTATCTCACTTTAATTACTTATAAAATTATTTGCTATGATTGGTAGCCAGAAAGTATTTGGAATTAAGAAGCAATAACACTAAGAGTAAATAGTTTTTAAAAGAAAAAAATGTTTTATTCATACAAAGAGTGTTCCAAACTCCATATACCCCAAAGTGCTTCAAAATCATTAGAATTCACTATTGTCTAATAAGGAATTCAGTCAGCCACAAATTCAATAGTTCAGTGTTCAGGACATAGAAAAAGTGTTTCCAACTGAAAGCACAGGTTGGAATGCTGCCAAGATGTATTTGCCAATGCTCAGAGCTTCTCACTTTCATAAAGGATCCCCAAACTTCACAGAAAGGCTTCCTTTATTTTCAGCTATACCCATTAACAATGGCCATTACCGCTATTAATCAAAAGAATTGGGAAAGGATGTCAAATTTTCAATGGACTTGGCCATCATTATTTGCTCAAAGTTCATGAATACTGCATTCAGTGATGTTAAATTCCTGAACCTTTCAAAGAAGCATAAAGTAACTGTCAAATAATAATATAGTCCGGTAGAAATATGCTTACATAGTTTAAAGATCTCCTAAAAGTATCACCCCCCAAAAAAGCAAATTCAGATATAGTTAGAAAGTAGGTCTCAAGTGAAAAATCTGAAGTCAGATAACTAACACATGAAATGGGTTATTTTATGTTACATTTAAATATATTTTCATAAACACATCACAAATGACAATTAAATTAGATAAAAGCTAAATAATCAAAAATAAAAAGACAAAGAGTTGAGAATGGGAATACAAAGAAATAGGTTCCTGTGGATTAAATAACGTATTCATCATTGAGAAGCTACCTAAATGCAGGAATGCACTGGCTCATATTTACCTCCTAAGTCCAGGAATGCACTGGCTCATACTCACACCAGAGGACATGGTTTTCAAAGAGCATCTATTTTTCAGTCCCTGGTATGTAGAAGCTTGTTGTGGTTGTTGTTAGGAGCCCTCAAGTTGATTTTCAACTCATAGAACCCATGTAGCAGAGTAAAACTGACCCATAGGGTTGTCTTGACTCTAACGATTAAATACATCCATACAGCGGCTCCAACAATGGACTCAAACTCCAAAAACTGTGTGGACGGCACAGGACCTGGCAGTGATTCCTTCTGTTGCACACAGGGTGGATATGAGTCGGAATTAACTAGCAGGTCATAACAAGAACAACAAATCTTTACAAAAATAGTTCTCCAGGCCTTTCTCCTAGGATGCTGCTGGGTGGGTTCAGGCTGCTAGCCTTTTGTTTACCAACCTGCAACTGAACGACTGCCCCAGCAGACACCTCACACACCTCCCTGCCTGCCATCAAGATGGAAAAGTCAGCCTTTATCCTCTGTTTTTATTGGTGATTAGCCAGGAGCAAAGCAAATGTGTACTTTTGGTGAATTTCTAAACAAGAAATGGTCCTACTTCTTATCTTTTAAAAAGAACAAAATGGAAGAAGAGAAAACAGATGGAGAACATATATGCTGTTCAAGAATGTTCTTTAACAAAGGACCTGTCTTCAAGAGCCACAGGGTAAGCCCTTTAACAAAGTGTCCATCTGCAAGAAATATAAACCTATTTAAACACATGGCAATGCACATCAATTAATATTTTAAGAGGTATATACACAAAAATATGTACACATACATATAAACATATATCCACATATGCGCATGTATATACTTATATAAATAAAATGTGAAAATGATCAAAATAAAATTTTTCATTCACATAGTCAGAGGATAAATTAGAGGAGGAGGGTTGTTAAAACAGTTGATGAGAGAAACAAACTATCTAGATAAAATGAGAGAAAAATCAAAAGCATATGCTTCTATTCTCTATACTTCAATTAAGTCTCTAGAGTAAGATAATAGCATAGAAATAGGAATTTCACATTTTAAAGTTTTGGCCTAATTGCGACATTGACTGAATTTAGTTTAAGTCACTTCATCTTTCTGGGCTTCAATTTCCTCAAATGCAAAGTGAAGAAACTGATCTATCTGATTTCAAAATCCCCTTTATCTCAAAATTCCAATGCTTATATGATATTTGCAACAGAGAACAACACTTCATTCTGGTCCTTTATATATTTTAATACTTATACTATGAAAGTAGTAGTACTATCCACCAACTTCCAAATGTACTACGTGAAGTTTAATCCAGCAGATGCACAGCTCTGTAATGAAAGGTTTAGCTCTGGGCACAACACACCAAGGGCACTCCTGGCCACTTCTAGAAAATACCTACACTAGGTAAATGCAAGCAGACAAAAGTGGATTAGTGGCTACCAGGAGCTGGGGAGAAGGAAAATGAGTTATCACGGGGCGCTAGGTTTCTGTTTGGGATATTAAAAAACTTTAGGAAATCGATAATGGTGATGGTTGTAGACTGTGGTATGATTACAATTAATGTCACTAAGTTGTACATGTGAAATGGTCAAATTAGAAATTGTGTTAAATATGTATTCTTTACTATAATGAAATTTCAAACAAACAAAAAAGGGATGTACCATTTCTTGGGTAAGCAAACATTACAAATTACAAAATTCAAAATTAGTCATGCATGTGAAAAACAGGAGCCCTGGGGGCAGTGGCTACGAGTCAGCTACTAGCCGCAGAGCAGCAGTTTGAACCCACCAGTCAACTCTGAGGGAGAAGTCGGCTTCCACAAAGATTACAGCTTCAGAAACCCTGCCGAGCAGTTCTACTCTGTCCTGTAGGGTCACTATGATTTAGAATCGACATACTCAATGGCAATGAGTTTTTCATAGCAAGGACATGTCACTGGTTTAACAATGAGTGTAGTGCTTCTCTTCTACTTCCTACTTGTTTGCTTAGTGCCTGAGTCTTCAAAGCTCTCAAGCAGCCACCCCAGAGACAACAAACAGTCTCCATTCACCTGCAGCAATAGAGGAAAAGAAGGGTGAGGAACTGGAAGGGAAGGGAATGTCTGGCTAATAGCTTCCACAGACAACTGCCTCCTTTCCCATAAGACAAGAAGAACTGTGCGTGCCCAGCTAGTATCAACATTTTGATCAAAGATTCTATACAATAATCCTGATTAAAAGAGGGGAAATACTGAGCAGAATTTTAATTTCTAATGGAATGTAGATTTTCTAGAACTATAAAGGCTAGATGAACCCCTGAAATTTTGGCCAGGAGATATCTTTAACCCTTAAACCAAAAATATTGCCTGAAGTCTCCTTAAAACCAAACAGCTCAGCTTAAGTAATAAAGAATGTCTGCGTTAACATTGTGCTTTCTTAAAACCGTCTCTATGGAATCATATTGACAACAGCACTCACAGGATTAGGTAAGAACCTTAGTGGGCAGAGAGTTTATGCTCACAGGAGAGAGGGACACATCTGAACAGGAAGGTGGGGATAGCCGTAAGACGTGAGGAATGTAATCACTGTAGAACATGCGTACACACAGAAACCATGAATTAGTCTGTGTTCTGATATGCGTGTTCTCACCAACAGCACTGCACTAAAGTAAATTATCAAAGTAACTAAATGAACAACCTTTGAAAATTTGAATTCATTACATGACATCTCACCACTCAGTATTTTTACTATACTAATCCATGTGATCAAATCAGTGAGTCATCAAACAGGAGACACTAGGATAAGCCAAAAGGTATTGCTACTAGGGTTCCAGCTCATATGTGGTTTTTTTCTAAAATGTGTTTAAACAGGTCTCTGCAATCAGTGGATCACTGCAGACAAGTTCTCTCAGTAATACAACTTGTATCAGCCTCCTTAACCCAAAACCCATAGTAGCAGTCTCTCTTGATTCATGGTGACCCTGTAGTCTCCTTACCCTAAGGTTATCTTTTTCAAAAAGGATTCAATCAAAAGAGTACCTTCCGAGGAGGTCTGATGGTCTAGGTAAATAGAAGGTAGATAGGTCAGCTCAGAAAGGTACAGTGATTTTAACTGAAAACTACATTAGTAAAAAAAAGAAAAAATCTACATTAGTGGGGGAAAAGCCAGGAAAACTGTTCAGAGGTTTGTTTGTTTTTTCCATCAGGACAATGCACCTGCTTTGAGGGTGGCAAGAGCTACCCTAGGAGAATTTCAATGGGAAATCTTGCCTTGTGCACCCTACAGCCTTGATCTTGACCCTTCGGGCTTTGTTCTGTTACCCAAAACTGAAAAAAAATTCGAGATGCCAAAATTGCCTTTTTCATGTGGAGTACACCAAAGTAGGAAGAATTTTTTGGAGAAGGGTTACAGAGAGGAACACACTGCCTTCAACAGTGTATAGACCTACTACAAGGAAAACAGTAGCACTAATGAAGTACGAGAAGAATATTCAAAGTACCGTGAACTGCCAGAAGAACAGATACATCTTATGGATTGTGATAAGAGTTGTATGAGCCCCTAATAAAACGATGTTATAAAAAAAAAAAAGAACAGATACATCTGTTTTAGAAGAAGTACAGGCAGAAGGTTTGTTAGAAATGAAGATGGTAAGACTTTTTCTTGTGTACATCAGCTATCTTATCAGGAAAGACCCGTTCCTGGAAAAGGACAGCATGCTTGTAAAGTGGATTGATAACTGCAACAATGGGCTCAACCAAGCTGCTTGTGAGGATGGTACGGGATCAGGCAGTTTCCTTCGTTGTGCATAGGGTTGCTATGAGTTGGAACCAATGGCGCCTGACAACAGTAAAGTGCGTATACCTTAGAGTAAGTGACAGTGGGAACCAATGAAAACATTCAGAAGGGTTAGGACAAGAGGGATGGAGACAGGAACCACTGGGAAGAGATGGGATGGGTGATGTTACACTGAGAAGAATGGAAAGAATGAGATGAAACAGAACGTTTACAATTTACTTAAAATAAAACTTAAGATCTACTCTGCAAAATTTACCCATTTCACAATAAAAAGGGTTTTTTAATATATAGACTTAGGTGGAAGCTATGTAAAGAAAAAAATAGCTTTACATTTTTATATTTTAATATTTTTGTTTAATGAACATGGCAATGATTTTATAGCAATACTTTTTGACTTACCCTCTTGTAAGCATAATCCTGTTTCTTTAAATGTATTCACTTTACTTCCTACTAAAGATGCCAGATTTTATTCAAAATGTGTATACAATCCATCTATAGTTTATACATTTTCCCTTCAAAACATGAATACTGAATATTATATTCTTAAGATTATAAATATACATATGAAACAGCTCTCAAACAATGTTACATAACTTCAGCATTATCACTTAGGTAAAATATATCTGGAGAATTATGTATATTTCCAACCGAATACTTTAAAACAAAATTCAAACTTCAAGTTTGCCTACTAAAAGTCTTTTAAAAGCAAAGACAGAATATTCAACTTATTTGTAAACTCTTACTTGGTGCATGTGGGTCATGGCGTGGTTTACAATTTTGGAATTCATTCTGTGTATGTGCCTTTGAGTCTGGTTTGCCGACACTTTTGAAAGGGATAGAGAAACACTTCTTGGCAGCCTGAAAAGATGAGACAGTAGGGCTTCCTACTCCACGCTGAAAACATTTGCCACTGTCAAAGTCGTCTGGAGAGATTATACCCATGACTTCTATTTCTTTTCCACCAATCACTAGCGTTTGACCTTCATCAATCTTTTCAAGATCTTTGACTTTATATCCAATGCCTTTAAATGAAGAGGAGGAAAAGAGTTAATTTACTAACACTCACCTCTAAGATTAATTACCATAGTTACCTTTCCTTATTATTATCTCAACTATAAGAAATGAAAACTAGGTTTTGAATGTGAATAGTCACTAGCTAGGGTAAGGACATAACTTATCATCTTAGTTTTTTAAAAATCCTAAAACTCAGACAAGCTTAAGAAAAAGCAAAACTTGTGTTTTAAATTGAAAATATTAGCTTATTCTATTCTTATAGTTTTAGCCTATTCTAATAGTGTTGCATCTTGTGTGTGGAAAATCAAGCCAAGAAAAGAGTCTGGCAAGCTGCATGGAGTCCTTCATCTTTTTGTGAACAAATTGGAGAAACACCCTGGCATCTGCATTTCCACTTAGGAAGAGCTGGAAATATGAAGGAGGCTCAAGAGTAGCAATTGCTACCACAACCACTCCTTCACTGTTCCACATGAGATAGCAAAGATAGAATACAGTTGTGTCAGGAGGCAGAGCTACTCCAAGGTCTGTCTCTTTAAATGAAAGGGAAATCATTTATCATTTTAAGTTTATTTAAATTAAATCAACAGACAGTGATTACGCATTGCTATGGGTAAGATGCTGAGGGAATGTAAATATGAGTGAGTCGGTCACTGTCTGCACTACATGAGCTTATTAACCACTTAAATGACAGAATTTTTTTTCCTGTGCACATTTATCTTATAAGGAGCCCTAGAGGTGTAGTCGGTTATTCGTTTGGCTGCGAGCTGCAGGATCAGCAGTTTAACGTCACCAGCCACTCTGAGGAAGAAAGAGGAGACTTTCTGCACTCATAAAGTCCTACAGCCTCCAAAAGCCCAGGGAGCAGTTCTACTCTGCTCTCTAGGGTCCTTAGGAGTTGGAATCCACTTGAGAGCAGTGAGCTGTAGTTTGGATGCACAGATAATACATCATTAGGAAGGGCAGGAACTGGGTATATCAAAAACCTTTTTAAAATCTCTACATAAACTAAAAAATTATCACATTTTTAAAAATATGACTCTCTTCAAAGGTTGGGAAAGAGTCACAATTTGTCTTGCTAAAAACTCAAAACCAAACAAACAAACTCACTGCCATCAAGTCGATGCTGACTCCTACAAGACAGGGCAGAACTGCCCCGGTGAGGTTCCGAGCCTGTGACTCTTCACAGGAGAGCCTTGTCTGTCTCCCTTGGAAAGGCTGGTGGTTTTGAACCGCTGACCACGACACTGCCCTGCTAAAATTAGGCTGAATCTTTGCCAATCTATAAGTAGTGTATATTATTAAATTATTTATAGTGGAACATGTTTTTCATTTTAACACTATAATTTAGGGACAAATTATTTAGCCAGTGTTTCTAAATGTCACTGCCCATTCCTCTAGGGCCAGACTACTTCCTCAATGGTTCAGTGGTCTGCACCTGCACAAAATAATAAAGACTAGTTTCATCTTCAGACAGAATTCAACTATTGTTCACCTGCTTTACACAGAAATAGGATATTAAGAGTAATCTTTTAGTTTTATGGTACTTTTAGAAGTTTCTCCAACTCCAGCGTCTCTCATTTCACTCTACCCCAGTGGAGGAGTGACTCAAGGATTTCTACATCTCCATCAGACACTTATAACTCTCAAACTTGGTTTTTGTTTTTCCCTTTTCTTCTTTTTGGACATTTTATAAGGATGGCCAATTTAGCTTCACTGCATCAGCAACTTCGGCAGTATAGCCCTCAACTATTTTAGCTGGCAAATATTGAACGTGCTGGAGAAGAATCTGAAAGTATCATAGGCTGCCAAAAGAACCAATGAATCTGTCCTGGAAGAAATACAACCAGAATGCTCCTTAGATGCAAAGATGGCAAGACTTCATCTCAGGTACTTTGGACATCTTATTAAGAGAAACCGGTCCTGGAAAAAGACACCATGGTTGGTGAAGTAGAGGGGCACTGGAAAAGATGAAGATCCTCAAAGAGATGGATTGACACAGTGGCTTCAACAGTGAGGTCATAAATAACAATTGTGAAGATAGTAGATCATTTCATTTGCAGGAAAAAATGAAACCACAGGAAGGGATTTGCCTCAGTGAGCTAGCATGTAAGATTGTCAGTTTGATGAAATATCGCAAGGTAATTTTTTATCATATAGTTTAGACATAAAAATCACTTAAAGAACATTTTAATCTGTCCATTTAGAAAATCTCATTATATTTTAATTTGTGAAACCAGAGATACACACTAATTCCCACACCAGACCCATCAGGTTAATATCACAAGACCTTTTCCAATGTCTTTGCCTTCCAAATCCTTTAATGTAAGTGACCTGCCCTTTACAATAAGAACAGCATCACCTTCCCACTTCTTGTGTTTTTTCTTTGAAGCCTTACACCAAACAACATTGAAATATTTAACGAGATTATCAGGTTCCTTTTCTTTTGCCTTGAACGCTGTCACTTCTGTTGGGGCTGGATGAACTAAAATGAAAAAGAAAAAATTCATTTTTAAAGATGACTTTAATATTAAAGTAGTAATTTCATTCAAATGAAAATTCAGGCACATGTAATTAATGCCACCAAATTATACACTTAAAGAACAGTTTTAAAGGCAAGAGAGACTTTAAAAATAAAGATAAGAAAATGAGATGTGTTAACAATAAGTATGAAAGAATAACTAATCAGACTCATTAGTAATGCCTAAACTGAGAACTCTAAACGCCAGGTGCTAGTATTATCATAAGCATACAGTGAATATAAACCTCTTACAGTCAGCTTAACTAGAGCAATAATCACGATACACAACTTCAGACTCTAGAACTAAAGATAACACCTCAAAACCTATAGCATCTAAAACCTGCATAATCATGTATTTTGTACAAACAACTGATTTAAATAACAGTAATATTTTAAGATGAGGAAAGGTAAAACAAGATTACAAAATTCTTTGAGAGAAAAACTTGACACTCTTCAAGTAAGAACAAAAACAGCAAAGTATGAATGAGATCAAATTTCATCAAAATACTTTTGTCCGTCTAGTTGAAGAGTAATAAGATTGGGCCACTTACTTAGAAAATTCATCATTCTAATAAAAAGAAATTTCTTCTTACAGAAAGAAGTCTGTAATTTCCTCAAAAACTTTTCCTTGTATCTTTATAAAAATACATCTAGCCAGTATTACACAGAAAATGCCCCAGCAGGAAAACTAACTTAGTAGGAAAACTAATCTATGGAAAGGGATGAAAAGTAGTTGAACTAGTGAATTCTATGATATATGAATTTATATGCCAATATTTTTTTTTAAATAGTTGCTCTAATATGAGCAAAATGACCAAAAAATACAGACTGAGAAGAACTTGTTAGGAGTATAGATTACCTAGGTATATAAAATTAACAAAAATGAACAAACTACACAAATTTTCAGAAGCAACACCCACTGCCATAGAATGTATTGTGACTCATACTGTCCCTTTAGGAAGGAGGAAAATTGCCTCTGTGGGTTTCCAATGCTGTAAATATTCACAGGAGCAGAAAGCTTCATTTTCCTCCCGAGAAGGGCTGGGGCTAGAACTGCTGACCTTATGGTTAGGTACCCAGCTCGTAACCCACTACATATACATTTTCTTACATACAAACTATAAAAATATAAAACGCAATAAACAAAACCAAAAGCAGTAGCAGGGTAGATTGAAAAACATGTGTCAAATATTCTAAAGAATGGCATATTTTAGTGTTTTGAAGTAAAAACACAAAACTATTCATGTACTGATTTTTGTGTGAACATGTACCTTGATCAATTTAGTAGGTGAAAATGGTATCTAATTCCATTGTAATCTGAATCTCATTGTGATAAGACTTTCTAACAATATATTTATATTTCCTCTTTACTTTATTCCCCTAATTTCATTTTATATTTACAGGATTCTTGTTTACACTAAATACTTAATCGATCTGATGTAAAAACCCCAACATTCATTCACTTAACAATTTATCAGCTTCTCAATCTTGACAGTCTAAACTGACTGTTAACCTGGTACTTACTTTAAAATTTCATTCAAGTTTCTAAATAGAAAATAGTCATAAGAACTTGAGTTACCAAGAAATATTGTGAAAACTGAATGCATAAATACTACTAAATTTTAAATATTTAAAATGTTAATAAAATATTTGACACATTAAGTGTTGATGTTGCTAGGAGAATCAAGAATCCATTTATATCTATCCTTAATAGAAAGTTTTTACTAAGATCTTAAGTTGTTATATGGTTGTAAGTAAAGGTCATTTAAATACTCCCACCAAAATCATCCCCCCTCCAGAGGACAAAAAACAAAAGAATATAGTTCATTTTGGCAACTTACAAAAATATAACAGACTGAAATGTACCAGGCTAAAATAAACCCATTCACTTAAACAAGTAATTACTAAACACGACAGTAGATTCACTACTTCTGTCAGTTTGTCATACCGCAGTGACTTGCACGTTGCTGTGATGTTGGAAGCTATGTCACCAGTATTTTGAATACCAGCAGTGTCACCCATAGTGAACAGGTTTCAGTGGCGCTTCCAGAATATGAAGAGATGGCAAAGCAATAGGCAGTCCGCTCACAGGAATAGCCACTGAAACCTTCGTGAATACCAAGGAACACTGTCAGATATAGTGCTGGAAGATGAGCCCCTCACATTGTAAGGCACTCAAAATTTGACTGGGAAAGAGCTCTCTCCATAAAGTAGAGTTGGCCATAATGAAGTGGATGAGTAAATTTTTGGTGACCTACATTTGCTAATGGAGTATGGCTCAAAACGAGAACAGCTACAAACATCCTTTAATAAAAACATGAGATGTATGTGAATCTAGAAAAACTGGAGTCATGAGAAATCAAATGGAAAGCATACACATCAATATCCTACACAATAGTGAGTTGAAATAAGCAGGTATTGGACATTTTGAATCAGACAATCAAAGGGTTTACAAGGTCATGATGGTAAATTCAAGAAGAATGGCACTGCATTCATCATCAAAGAGAACATCTCAAGCTCTACCTTGAAGTACAATGCTGTCGGTGATAGGATAATATCTACATGCCTATAAGGAAGTCAGTCAATACAACTTTATTGCAAACTTATGCAACAACCACTAAAGCTAATGCTATGAGAAATTGAAGAATTCTACCAACTTCTTCAGTCTGAAATTGAAGAAACATGCAATCGAGGCTGAATTAATTAACAATTGGAATGCAAAAGTTGGAGAAAATGGCCTTGGTGATAGAAAGGAAACTGAAGATCCCTCTGTAGAATTTTGCAGGACCTATGACTTCTTCATTGCAAACATCTTTTTCTTCAACAACATAAACAATGAACTTGCCAGAGGAAATACACAGTAATCAAATTCACAACATCTGCAAGAAGAGATGATGGAAGAGCTCAAAATTAGTAACTAAAACCAGGTCAAGGGCTGACTGTGAAACAGACCATCACTTGCTCTTTTATAAATTCAGGTTGAAGTTGTAGAAAGTTAAAGCAAGTCCACAGAGCAAAAATAACCTTGAGTATGCCCTCAACACAAGAACACTTTGCTCTAATAGCCTGGCATTCCATGAAGCTCACCTTCCCAACACGATTGCTGAAGACAAAATGGGTGCATAGCAAATGTGGTGAAGAAATCTGATGGTGCCCAGCTATCAAAAGATATAGCCAGGGGTATTAAAGGATTGAAGATAAACAAGCGGTCTTCTAACTGAGAAGTAACAAAGCACACATGGAAGAAGCACACCAGCCTGTGTGATCATGAGATGTCGATGGGATCAGGTATCAGGCATCAAAGAACAAAAAAAGCATATCATTGTGAATGAGGGGGAATGCAGAGTGGGGACCCAAAGCCCATCTGTAGGAAACTAGACATTCCCCTTACAGAAGGGTCATGGAGAGAAGTCGGGGTGCTGTATAGCACCGATTAAACATACAACTTTCCTCTAGTTCCTTAATGTTTCCTCCCCTCTACTATCATGATCCCAATTCTACCTTA
>NW_022103896.1:44653068-44675677 GCF_000313985.2 Echinops telfairi | reverse complement strand
AAAAGTAAAGGTTTTTAAAGATGTCAAAGAAAAAAATAATAAAATTATCTTGAGTATGTCCCACGTGAATTTCGAGAACAGACTGACACACGAAACATCAATGAGAGAAGACCCGACAAGCTGTAGAATGACATCACGAACCTCAAGGATGTGAAGAAAGTAAATGGTCATTAAAAAGACAAAGATGAAAGATAAAAGTGGTCTTGAACTTAGATTACCTAAAGCAAATTGAAGAAATGAAGTGAAAGAGCTAAATAGAAAATTTAAAGGACAGCTTGATATTATAACGAAATATTCAAGGATCTGGAATTAAAAAGTCAGAAGGGAAGAACCTATCTCAAGCTGAAAGAACTGAAGAAAAAAAATTAAGGTCTAGAGTTACAAGATATAAGGATTCTATGGGCAAAATGTTGAATGATGCAGGAAGCTATAAAAGAAGATGTAAGGAATACACATAGTCAATGTACCAAAAAAGAACTAGTTGACATTCAACTATTTCAAGAAATAGCATACCATCAAAAACCAAGAGTAATGAAGGATGGCATTCAAGTTGCATTGCAGGCATTGGCCAAAAACAAGGCTCCAGGAGTTAACAAAATACCAACTGAAATGTTTCAACAAGCTGATGAAGTACTGGAAGGACTTTGTTTCAAGAAATCTTGAAGGCAGCTACCTGGCCAAATGACTGGAAGAGATCCATAGTTGTGCCCATTCCAAAGAGGGTGGCCTAACAGAATACAGAAATTTAGAACAATATCACATGCAAGTAAACTTTTACTGAAGATCACTCAGCAACAGTTGCTGAGTTCAGCCCGTTTCAGAAGACATGGAACAAGGAGTATCATTACTGACACCAGATAGGTCTCAGCTGAAAGCACAGAATATTAGAAAGATCTTTACTTGTGTTAAATTGACTATGCAAAGGCATTCAATTGTGGATCATAACAAACTATTGATAGCCTTTAGAAGAATGGCAATTCCAGAACACTTCATTGTGCTCATATGGAACCTGTACATGGACCAAGAGGCAGTTGTACAAACAGAACAAGGGGATACTAGGTGGATTAGAATTCAGAAAGGTATGTCAGGATTGTATCCTTTCACCATACTTACTTAATCTGTATGCTGAGCAAATGATCCTCGAACCTAGTCTGTATGACGAACACAGCATCAGGATTAAAGGAAAGCTTACTAACAACCTGCCATATGCAGATGACACAACCTGGCTTGCTAAAAGTAAGGGGGACTTGAATCACTTGCTGATGAAAATTAAGGAATAGATCCTTCAGTACAGATTACAAATCAACGTAACAAAAACCCAAACCCTCACAACAGGAACAATAAACAACATCATGATAAATGGAGAAAAGACAGAAGTGATCAAGGACTTAGTTTTGCTTGGATCCACACTCATGGAAGCAGGTATCAAGAAATCAAACATATTTTTCTTTTTAAACCATTTTATTGGGGGCTCGTACAACTCTTATCACAATCCATACATACATCCATTGTGTCAAGCACATTTGTACATTTGTTGCCATCATCATTCTCAAAACATTTTCTTTCTACTTGAGCCCTTGGTATCAGCTCATCCTCCCCCCCCCCCACACACACACACACTCCATTCCCTCATGAACCCTTGATAATTTATAAATTATTATTATTTTGTCATGTCTTACACTGTTCGATGTCTCCTTTCACCCACTTTCTGTTGTCTGTCCCCCAGTGAGGGGTTATATGTAGATCCTTGTGATCAGTTCCCCCTTTTTACTTTTTACCCCACCTTCCCTCCACCCTCCAGGTACAAACATCATACTCTATTAAGCAAACTCTATTAAATCTGCTGCACAAGATCTTTCGAAGAGCAAGTGTTGAAGAGCAAGGATGTTACATTAAGGGCTAGGATGTTACATTAAGCGCTAAAGTACACCTGACCCAAGTCATGGTATTTGCAATTGCCTCATATGCATGTGCAAGTTGGACAATGGATAAGGCAGACTGCCAAAGAATTGATGTATTGATTTGTGGTACTCTGAAGAATACCAAAATATGAGGGACTACTGGAAGAACAAACAAATTTGTCTTGGAAGAAGTAGAATCAGAATGCTCCTTCGAAGTAAGGATAACAAAGACAGTGGCTGCAACAATAGGCTCAAACATAAAATGGTGAGGATGGTACAGGACCGCTCAGAGTTTCAATCTGTTGTGCAAAGGGTTCCTATGAGTTGAGCCAACTCAAGAGCACTTAACACACAGAACATTTTCTGTTCAAAGGTGTAGTGGGTTAAGGTTCAAACCCACAGCCCCTCTCCTCTGCAAGAGGAAGAGGAGCATATCTGCTCCCTTAAGACGGCCTCTCAGAAATGTAGGGAGCAGTCCTACTCTGTCCTATGAGTCCGAATGGACTCAAGAGCAAGCGATTGGGGACGATATTTTATTCTAACTCAGCAAATGTACAAGTTTTAGTAAAAGGCTCAAACAAATTTAGGTGAGTTTTGTTTGTTTCTCTCTCTCTAAGAGGAAATTTAAAATAGAGAGGGATTAATTTATTATTTCAGGGGCAAAAAAAGAGCTTTTAATGAAGTCATTCTTGACTTCCTACTTGTTAAGGAACACACACACACGCACACACACTATATCATAGGAAAGGCATGAAAAAATAAAACAAGATTATTCTGTAATGTATCTTAGGGAAACGCTGCAACACATGCATCAAAAGGGAACTTTTCCAAGCAAAAATTGTCTAACTCTACTACTTCCATTTCAAGCATCCAAACACCCTGCTCACAGCCTTTACTGCTTCAAGCTCCCAGTCACTCCTCAACTACTCTAATATGGCTTCATCCAGTTCTCCCACAAACAGGACGTTGAACCAGTTTGCACCCTTTCAGTCATGGCAGGTAGACAAAATCAGAACAGGCCCAATTTTTAAAATTTGGGTGTGGCAGAATAATAACCAGAACTGGAAAAATCTGTCATAGCCCTAGAACAAGAGACTTGCAAGAGGCATACTGAGGCTTTTCAAGGAACCTAGTGAGGGAAACTGGATCATGGCCAGGACTGTGGAGCATAACAGTCAAAACAGAGAAGTCAGCTGACATCTTTGAGTGGGGCAGCATGGTTCTGACACTGCTGGTTACGATATTTGATTGTTATGCAATGCACACACTGCCCTTGTTTTCTAAAAGAGATTACGTTTCAAGCAAGACACAGACTCATAGTATTTCCCCCTCTGATTATTGTTTCAGTTCAACCACATTTTACAAAGTCGGGTCCACTCCACTTTCTCTTGTTGGCCAAGACTGAACTGGGAAGAAATGGTTGAAAGCTCTGCCCAAACTGCCCTTGCTGAAGGTCACTAGTGAGCTTTCCCCAAATAAATCCAGTTTATTTTAAGTCCTTAAAGTGCTGAAAACTGTTTGACAATGTTGGCAACTTCCTCCTTAGAGATATAAAACTTTTTTCAGCTTCCCTATCGCACTTCAAGTTTTTTCTTCTTTGGTTGCTCTTCTCAGAGAGCTTGACCATGCATACGTCTCAGTCTAGCGCTTACTGGAGTTCTTCAAAACTGTTCCCTGGGCACACATTCTTTAGATTAACTCATCATTCTCATGGCCTCAGTACCATGCATGTACTAACAACTACATTTTTTTCTCTTTAACTCAGAACAAGACTCCAGATATGTACATCTATATAACCAATTGCATCCTAGATATATGTACAATATATCGTGTCTACTTATCTTCTCTCCAAAAATTGCTATTTTGATTTTTCCAGGTTCCAGTCAGAAAACTGGAAATTATCCCTGACACTCTCTACTGTCCCAAAGGCAATTAACCATAAAATTAAAACATTTTACCTCTTATATGGTTCTCAAAATTATGCACTATTTTCCTTCTCCATTGTCTCCACTCTACCAATCATTATATCTGGTCTGAACTACTATACTACTTTCCCAATAGGTCTACTGAGATCTCACTTGGCATCTCTATTCCCTAAATTTGATGCTTATTATATCTACTTTAAAAGGTGAAAATGACTATGTTTCTTTATTGCTAAAAATTCCATTAGTCTTAATAGTCTTACCAGAAACTTCAGCCTGTGGGTCTTCCTCCACACCCTTCATCTTAAGTCATCCCTCCGTACAGAAGTTTAAAAGTACGGTTGCTAGATTAAATCAAGTTGCCTCATTATTTAATATTTTATTGTATACTTTATTTTTGTTACAGTCATGTCAGAGGTTAAGTAGGCAACGAATTATTTAATATCAGTCTTCCTCACACAACTGTAAGATATTGGGAGAACTCTGTACCTGTAGTCTTCCTCACCATATTCCCAGAAAAAGTTACTTTTATAAAGGGCCATTTTGCTCCACAGGCTCTATGTTTATGAAGATATTTAAACTATGACTTAAAATTAATTAATTTTCACTGAAAAAGTTATTAACTTCAAATTCATTTTTGTCACTTTTCATTTTCAGTTTAATAAAATTTTCTTCAAGATCATTTTCCAAATAAATTTCATAACAAAGATGTCTTTTTTTAATGCATTGCACTGCACTGACTAGGAATTGCCACCATGAGTTTTCTTTCGTAGCCATAAATTTCACCAAGTTCAGTTTGGCTGAGTCAAATTTTGCCTCTCTAAATATTACTACATTAGTTTTAGTCAAAAACAAATTCACCCATTTTTAAAGTGGTCATTGTCCTCTACTAATTGTTTTTGCTTCAGAAAGTTTCCCCAGGTGAAGATTTTTGTTGTTGTTTAAGTTTTATTAGCATCAGTCACGTCATACAATTCACCCAGATGCAGTTTTGAGGTTTTTAGCATTAACAAAAGATGATTTGCTATTTCTTAACTCTTAACAAATTTTATGGTCTCACTTTTAGCTAATTTTATTGGTTTTTACATTCTTTCTACCAGTATCAGTCATTATGTATTGATGAATAAATAAGGAACTGTATCTCTATCCAATTTTCATCTTCTTAATATTTTTTAAATTAAAAGATCATTTTCTTGGAGGCTCTTACAACTCTTATAACAATCCATTCAAAGTTCACAAGGAAGGAGCACAGCAGCCTGTGGGATCATGAGGTGTTGATGGGATCAGATATCAGGCATCAAAGACACAGGGGGGATGGACAACAGAAAAGTGGGTGAAGGGAGACATTAGTCAGGGTAAGACAGGAAAAAGTATTAATTTATAAATTATCAAGGGTTCATAAGGAAGGGAGTATGTGGGAGGGAGGGGGAAAAATGAGAAGCTGATTCCAAGGGCACAAGTAGAAAGAAAATGTTTTCAAAATGATGATGGCAACCAATGTACAAATGTACTTGACACAATGGTTGTATGTATGGATTATGATAAGACCTATATGAGCCCCCAATAAAATGATTTTTAAAAGTGAAAGAAAATTAGAGCAAAGGTTGTTACAAGTGCTAGAGAATTTAATGGAAAGGGGCAGGGAGGGAACTTTTTAGAGTGATAACATTCTAAATGTTACAGGATTCAAATTATACATACGTACTCATTTGTCAAAACTCATCAAATGATACCCACAAGATCTATATAATTCACTATATGCAAATGTTACCCTCCAAAAAATAAATACTGAGCTTGTCAACAATACTCATGCAAAAAGAGTTTAGGGGGGAAAATATGCTAATATCTGCAACTTGGGTTTTGCTGTAGTACAAAGGGTGACTTTCTATGAGTTGACACCACTCAATGGCATCTAACAACAGCATCTGCAACTTATTTTAAAATGCTCTTTTTTAAACAGATGGATTGAGTGTCCAGTCACCTGAAACAACAAAGAAGAAAAATCAAGAATGTGAGAAGCAAGCAGACTCTAGCACTAATCGCCTCCATGAGCCAGTAGGTCCTTGAGCATGAGATGAGAAGAGCTGGATGATGCCCTCCTACATTACGTTTCAGGGATATAATACGAGGGGGTCTGTCTTAACAGAAAGAAGGAAAACAAATGTGGAATAGTATTTCAAATGTCCAAAGAATCCAGACCTATAGTGACCCACTGGAGCTGTAGGAATGCTGGAGACTGTTGCCCTGAAATACTTGTCAAACACTGAGGTAAAACTGGCCTCTGAAGGCCTCTAAAAGAGTTTCATTCAAAGACTAAGAATGTCGTCTCAAAGTACTGTACTTTAAAAAAAAGCCTTTTTGACAATAGTCATTCTAAAGCACAGATGACAAACTTTAGGGGGCAGTGTGTCTAAACCAGAGCACAAATAGCAAGCATATTGACACTTGTGAAGAATGTAATCAATGTCACTATGTATCTACAGAAATTGTAAATGCGCACATGTTTTGATGCATACACTTTCACCAAAAATTAACTTTTAAAAAAGGTAGGTTGATGGATAGCTATATGGATATATAAGAAAGCAAATATAATATTAATTTTAAAATCCAGGTGAAAAGTTGAATGTTTATTATAAAATTATTTCTATAGATTTAAAAAGTCTTTTCTATACATTTGAAGTTTCTTTACAATATGTTGGGGAAAATCTTTATAATAGGCATAAATTGACACATGATTTTTAAAAAACAACCACTTACAAAGCAATTCCAATCAATATCTATTTTTAAATGTTTAACTTGTTTGGGGCTGTGGGGCAAAATTGAGTGGTATTTTTATTTTGTTTTCCATGTGCCACCAAACAATTCAAAACTAAATGCATACAGTATGAATCCAAAGAATGCTCTCCTTGCTGCCATCAAGCCAATGCTGACTCAAAGCTACCCTGCAGGGCAGGGGAGACTTGCCCCTGTGAGTTGCAGGATAGAAAGCCTCATCTTTCTCCTGAATTAAAATTGTAGCTACTTGTTTTAGTCAAAGTTCAAGAGCAATGCAAGACAGCTTCAAAAAGTCCTGCGGAAAAAGTCTATTACCTTTCAATTCCATTTTTCCATGAATTTTTCAAAGTCTGTATAATATATAGAACCAATTTCTCAGAATTGCTTTTACATGATAGGTCACATACAGGATAGATTTTACATGATAGGTCACATATTTGAAGAATTTATTCTTATATTTTTAACTACTATAAACATGTTTCAAGGAGCCCTAGTGGTGCAGCATTAAGCACTCAGTAACAAAGCAAAAGGTCAGTGGTTTGAATCCACCAGCCACTTTTCATGAGAACGATGTGGCAATCGGCTTTCATAAAGCTTTATAGCCTTGAAAAGCCTATGGTGCAGTTCTACTCTGTTCTATACGGTTACTATGAGTTGGAATTCAACTCAACCACAGTGAGTTGTTTGGGTCTCGGTTTTATAACCATCTTTCCTCTAATTTTTAAAAGTATTTACAAGCAATTTCACAATCAAATATTTAACTGAGTTAGAGAATTTGTGGGCATTAACATTTTTTAAAAGGAGCAAGATATTTAGATATGGTACATTTGGCATTTATTATAATGCAATCTGCTAAAAAATTATTTCAATAATGCACTATCAAAATTTTTACCTTTATTTTACTGAATTATCTCATTTATGGCACACATAAAGCATACAAATCAATACAATGTACTATCTTATCTTGTATTTGAAAGAACATGCATTAACAAGCACTTAACCATTTTTACAGTATATATCAAATAGAAATCATTTTATTATAAACTATTTAACCATGTCTATTTAAAATTTAACATTATGAAAGAAGGCACATGGAAAAATTCATATTTTAAACATTTTCACATTAGTTAAGATATAAAACAGTAGACAGAATCATTCAGAAAATGAATTAACTGTATGCAAGTAAGCTGATGTCTCATTTTATAAAAAAGTATTTCATTTGAATATTGTAAGAAATCTGCAGATATATGTTAGAAATGAAAGAGCTTTATTGACTTCTTGAAATGGCACTTTAACATGGTTTAGTTCAGAACACCACACGTTATAATAAAAACAATTAATCCATTTAAATTCACATGTAAATATAGAAGACCGAAAAGGTGACAGAAATAGTGTATCTACTATCTAAATGATTAGTGTATTGAATGGACTTATCTGCTGGCTCAGTATACATTTCAAATGTACTATATGTCTTGAGAATCAAATCTCTATTTTTAAAAATAAAATCAATCTTCCTGTGATGTTTTCCCAACACTACATTATCTAAGTGAAGTCCACGCGCAGCTCTCTATGCTAAGCCACCTGTCTGGTGATGTCAGTGTACTCGACTACAATGAGCACACCCCCGTGCCCCCTTAGTGAAACTTGTCCTCTACAACACCTGCTAATAGGAGCTGGATGAGCAACGTCCACATTCAAGTCTCAAAATAAAAAATGTAAAAAGCTTTAACCTAGAATTTCTCTCTCTAAAATATTCACAAGATGATAATAAATGTTACCTCCAAAAGGGGTTTTATTGTCAAATAACTAGTTTTCATTATAAAGAAATTCTCATAAGTGATACATTTATATAATGGAATGTTGTAGAAAAAGGAGAATTATACAATGGAGAGGAATTATAGGCTGCTGTAAATTCACTGCAATGAGTGCAATTCTGGTGCTTAAAACTATGTAAAAGTAAAAAATAAAATAAAATTACTTAAATTTTTTAACTATGTAAAAGTTATTAAAAATTCTACAGAGCCCCTAAATGCTAGCAAATTTGTTACCTAATACAATCCCCAACCCCACCCCCACTCCCCCCAAATACACCCCACCAACTTCTTAGGCAATAATGGAGAAAAAACTCACCACAGCAAACTATGTTGACATTATTTGGGGAGCAGCGAAACAATTTTCAAGGGCAACTTTGTTTATATGTGATTTTTTAGCTTCCACAAAACATATGTACTTTTTTAAATACAAAACTCTCCTAGAAATATCTCACAGAACAAATGTTCCATAGAACACACTTGGAAGAACTCTAACAGCTATACAAAGTCACCATTCAAAATGAACATACATGATTAACTCACAGTAGCATGCTGAGATGATGATATGAATTACATTTCATAAAGTAATTTGCTTTCAATAGTTTCAAAAAGCTAAAGCTTACTACTGATGCATTTAATAGAATAAATGCATTGAATGCATTGAAAAATAACCTCTCAAATTAGAATTATAAGATTCACTAGACTCAAAGAGAAGTCAGGACACAGATAAAAAAGAAGGCAAAAATGATTGATATTTATCAAAGCATTTCTAGCACAAAAATTTTAACCCTAACAGATATAAAATGTTCTATTTTTAATTTAACCAAATAGGCTGTCAACAAGCTAAAACAGTACCATAAAAGTCAACTTTACATTTGCTCTATTTCTATAACCAAAACCAAAATTCTGAGTTTAATTTCCTCACTATAATACCCACCTCTAAATGCTGCTCTAAAACTCTTCCTAAGTCATGTCATTCCACTAATCAAAAGTTGTCAATAGCTTCCCATTGCCTAGTCAGTTAAATGACTTTTTTTAAAAGCATTTAATACAATCTAGCACCAACCAACCTTCAAATTTATAGCCCTCAATGCACCTTTACCTACTCTTCAACACAAAATTTGAAAATTTAGTAAGATTTAGACACACGCTGTTCCAAACTACTTTTTTTTAGTACCTCTCAAATATTATCTGGCACCAGGATGACTGAGTTTATTAAACTGATTACTGAACCCCACCCTACTTCCCAGTGTATTCATCAGGTAAGAGAAATTACATTTCTAAACAATTATCAAGTGATGCTAAGGCTGCTGGTTCAGCAGCCACACTTTGAAAGTCATTTTTATATTCCAACAACCAGAAAATTGGAAGTCCACTGGCTAAATGAAGCCCACGCATATATTTCTACCTAGTATTTTTAAGACATGCTAATTTTGAACATGTAAGAATTAGAAAATTCAGTTTAAAAACTATTCTGACTTCTGGCTTTTTTCTACAATTAAAAATTCAGCTGGAACAAAACAGGAGCATATCATTTAATCAGGGGAGACGTCCTGGCCCAGGTTACCAGAGCCCTACTTGACACTCTCCACACTCACATCACCCATCATCAGGCTGTGCTCTGCTTGTCCACGCTGATCCCTTTCCCCTACTCTGTGTCTCATGATTTCATGTTGCTGACTCTAACTTCAAACACTTCCCCCTCTACTGCTGAAAGTCTGTCCTTGCTCTTAGGTGGTGTTGAGTCCCTTTATGAATCATAGCATCCTTAAGTGACAGAGTGGGATTTCCTGGGCTGTAATCGTTACAGGAGCAATTTCCAGGTCTTCTCTGCAGAGCCACTGGGTTCAAGCTGCAAACCCTAAGAGCTGTGCCATAAGGACTCCTTTGCTGAAATTCACCTTATTCCTTATCAAGTGTGACTTAAAGTCCTTTCTTAGGAAAAGCCCTAGCAAAAATAGAAATCCTTAAGTAATATAGAAGGAGCATCAGTGGCACTGTGGGCTAAGTGTTGACTTACTGGCTCAAAACTACCAGCTGCTCAGGAGAAAGATGAGGCTTTCTGCTCTCATAAAGATTCACAAACTGTTGCCCTGAATGAAAATCAACTAGATGGCAGTAGATTGGATAAAATACATATAAAAATTTAATGTAAAAATGATGTGTATTTTAAGAGTCAAGGTTTTACATATTCCCAGAAATAGCAAAGTGACACTATTTACACAAATAAAACATAAAAGACAAGATTATATGTTATAAATCTACATAATGTTTTTGAAATTTTCATTCTATGTACAATTTTAATTTGTCCATTCTGATTTTTACTATAAAAGAGATCTTTTTAGCATATTATAAATTATACAGCCAAAGTATACCGCAGCTCCATTAGAATATCATATCTTATTTTGCTGCCCAAAAAAAGGGGAGGGGGGACGAGTAGGGGAAGCTGACACAATTTCTCTGATTTCATAAACAAATAATCTTTCTAAGCAATTTAAAAAAATAAATGCTTCCTAGTTTTAAATCTGATGACTAAGGTGGAGGAGTTTTGCTTCTACAGAATGGGGGTGGCAGATCGATCACAAGGAGGCAGCAATGCTGAGTGCTGATTCTGAGTATCTTGTCTCTGTCATAAATAATTTTGCTATTCTAGTATAAATTGCGGACCTCTTCTGGACCTCATTTTCATTATCTTCAAGTTGAAAAGATGAAAGAAAGAAGAAGAAAAACTTTCATCTCTAAAATCCTAGTACTTCTCCTTCCAAAGATGCCAGCATATAAAAAAAAAATTTGCAGTCATATAGACAAGCTTCTTGTTTTCATGGTATTAAGTTAGCATGTCTTTAAAAAAAAAAGTTAGCATGTCTTTTAAATCAGACTGACTGAAACTTTTTCCACTTTCACAGCTCTAAGTTAAAATGCTGAAGGCTCTGACTTGAAGACTGTGTAGATGTGCTGACTGCTAACCCAGAGGGAGGTGGTCCAACCCACTAACGGATCCTCAGAAGAAAAAACTGCCAATCTGTTCCAATTAAATTTACAACCTAGGAAATCATATGGGGCAGTTCTACTTTGTCTCACAGTGCCAGGATGCGTAGAAATCAACTCGAGAACACACATCAGGTTGAGCATACAAAATTCTCTTTCATAAGTTGACAAACTTGTCGAAAAAATGGAGGAAAACAGCAAAATAAATAATCATGCTCGCCAATAAATACATTTGTATATCTCAAAGGAAAACTTAGGAAGTAAAAACTCATGTCAGTAAAGTTTTTCCACAACAGAGAACAACATTTTTTAAGAATATGCATTTTGCTTTAGGATATTTTTTTTTTTTGCTTTAGGATATTCTGAATGAATATTTGATGCTAAAATTTAAATTATTAAATTACAAGATTAAGACAGAATGTGTTTAGAGACCATTATATTCTGGTAAATCATGCCGTAAGCGAATTGCTTTTAGCTTCTCCACTTCAATTTTTGCTCTCAGCAGCTCTTCCTCTAGCTGCTGTCTTCGTCTCAGTCCATCCCTTTTTTCCTGAACATACAATGCAAAATTTTTCTGATTTTCTAAAATTATCTGATGCTCTTCTTTCAGCATTTGTAGAATCTGAGGATCACACCCTAATAGTGACCTAAAGCGTTCTCCACTCTCATGCTGAAAAAACTCATCTCTCCTTGGAATAGAAGATGGAGACAATGTCATTCTCGTATCAACAGAGGACAGTGATGGTGACAAAGATCTGTCCATAACATGTACTAATTCATGTTCTTCTCTTTGCTCTAAAGTATCACTCTGTTGAGAATTTAAAACCAGTGGAGGAGGTGGTTTCACATCTTCTTCTTGCTTCACCTCCACTGTAATAGCAGCAAGATGGTGATCCAACATTACCTGTAGTGAACTGGTACCAGCCTGTGCTTCCTGATCCATGTTTGCACTACAGCACACAAAAAAAGCATTGCAAAATGTGAACCAAATGAAGACAAAAGCATATTTATAGCATAATTTTCTATTTACTATATACTGGGTTACCAATTTTTAATGCTATAAAGAAAATTAGGAAACAAAATTTTAACCCTTAAGATAACAAAGTAACTAAGATTAGGATTTAAATGACATATACATACATATGTCTACACAAGGAGCACTGGTGGCATAGTGGCTATGAGTTGGGCTACTAACCAAAAAGACAGCAGTTCAAAACCACTAGTTGCTCTGCAGGAGAAAAGACAAAGCTTTCCACTCCTTTAAAGAATTACAGTGTCAGAAACCCCCAAGGGCAGTTCTACCCTGACCTATAGGGTCACTCACTATGAGCTGGAATCAACTCAATAGCAGTTGAGTTTTAATTTTTATGTTGGGCTTTTTAAAAAGATAGCACTAATACTACAAAAGCCAATGAGAAGAGAAAAAAAGACAATGAGGTCACTAAAAAAGAGAAATAATTTTCAATGCTTATAAAGAGACACAATCCTGAGGTTCTTAGCTAATATAAAGGGCAGTAAAATGGATCTGGATTTGTTATCTCCACATCTCAGTCCTAGATTTCCTGCTCTGCTTTCCTTCACTAATCTTAGTCTTTTCAGTAAAGTTCATCCAGAAAGAAGTCTTATGCCCATCCCTTGAGCTCCAACAGGAAGGGCAAGGCCATGTACAGGCTAAGTACTGATTTCTGCATGTGTCAAAAAAGAAAGTCAAGATTTTGTATGGTTTTATAAAACTCCCCAATGGTAACGTTCTTCTCCATAATATTAAGTCGCTATCAGTTAAAATCAAGTCAACATTACATAACAACTAGGATAAGCTAACTGCCATGTGATTCCCTAACCACTCTACCTCCAGGAAAGGGTATTTCCCCTTTATCTACCCTGTTCACAAGAGCAAAGGTTTTTGTTCAGCACCACAGAGCCAATGCCTAGCATAATACTATAGAAGGAACCTAGTATACTAGAGTAGGTGATCATCATCTGTTAAATGAAGAATGATTAAATAATGTGTTTTTATTGCACTGTTTTTAATGGCCTACATACAATATAAGATCTGGTGATTCACTGGTTAAAGCCTCAGATGCCAACTGAAAAGTAAGTGGTTCACACCAACCAGTGGTTCCCTATGAGAAAAGACCTTGAGATCTGTTCCCATAAAGATTACAGCTCAGGAAACGCTATGGGGCAGTTCTACTCTGTTCTACAGGATTGCTGTTTAGAATCAACTCAGCGGCACACAATAACAATATTTATAATATAGTCTATGAGTGAAGTAAATAATTAGCAAGGTCATCTGCTAACTTAAACACAGGGGTTCCAAGTCCACCCAGAGGTACCTCAGAGGGGGTCTGGTGATCTACTTGTGATAAATCAGCCAATAGAAATCCTAAGGAGCACAGCTCTACTTTGACATAGTTGGGGCTGCCATGAGTCAGAACTGACTCAACTAGAACTGGTTAGATTGAATATATTGAAAGTTTATATTGTTTACTGTAATTTCCATAAAGTAGACATTTCTATTAGAGGCAACTGCAATTTTATTATAACTTAACCTTTGATATAATATTTTATGACATTATAAACTTAATGTGTACTATAATCCTACTGTCTTTTAAAAATAATTTGGTAGATATCAATAAGCTGTGAAGAAATAATCTTGTCTCTTGACTTGTTTTTGTTTTCTTTCAAACTATGTTTCTACCTAACTTGAAAGTAAAAGTTATGAAGGAGAATTAAATTATTGGAACTAATTTCCTGAGAACATTTTACAAATGCTAAATAACATATTTGATAATGATTCTACATGAGTTAAAATGCTGGAGCAACTTCAAGTAAACTTGAGAAAAAAGTGAAAAATCCCAATATGATTTCACTCAGTAATGGCATTAAATAGCCAGAAGTATCAGATAGTTCTCAAAAAGATACATGTGAAATAATTAAGCAAAGTATTTAGGTTATATAAACTCCTTCATTTGAACTATATTTTTTTAAATAATTTTATTATTTTCAAAGCAAAACAATGAGCTTAATATAATTAAAATAAGTAAGATTTGCTCCTAATTCTAAGAACTCATGTGTAAGGGGTAAAATTACATATGAAAATTAAGATGGTTTTTAAAATCATTTTATTGGGGGCTCTTACAGCTCTTATAACAATCCATACATCAATTGTATCAAGCACATTTGTACATCGGTTGCCATCATCACTTTCTAAATATTTTCTCTGTTTGAGCCCTTGGTATTAGCTCCTCTTTTTTCTCTCCTTCCCCCACCCTCCCACCCTTGTGAGCCCTTGATAAATTATAAATTATTATCATTGTCATTGCTTACACCATCTGCTGTCTCCCTTCACCCACGATTCTATTGTCCTCCCCCCACCTTTTTTGGGGGTGGTGGTAGTTATACTTCAATCAGTGTCATCGGTTCTTCCTTTTCTCCCCATTCTGTTTCTGAGGGGTTATCTGTCCTGGATTCCATGTGTCAAGACCTCTTGTCTGGACCAGTATACATGCTCCAGTCTAGCTGGATTAGTAAGGTAGAACTGGGGTCATGATATTAGGGGTGAGGAACCCTCAAAGAACCACAGGAAAAATAAGTTTTTTTAAATCTTCATAATTACTATTTCAAATTAATATGTATAATAGAGTATGATTCATAATTAACAGGTAATATATTTCCATGTAATTTCATAGGTATTATATCCAGAATATTCTATTCCATTTTCTGTAAAAAGTTACAAGTAAAGCATAGAAGAGTCAAAGGAAATGCTTTAGATAAAGCCACAAAAATGATTAACAGGGGAGGGGCTTCTAAAAGTTAAGAGTCTGTATTCTGAGGATCTAAGAGGTTACCAAAACAGAGCATAATTTTCTATCAGGGAATGAGAATAATAAAGCTATAAATCAATGTGAATTACAGAAATAAACAGCAGTAATATATTTTAATAATTAAACAATATGTGTATAAACAATTATGTTTTCCTCTTAAGAAAGGAGCTTGATGAAATTAACAAACATGTTTATAAAAGCATAATTAAGTTTTCAGAACAACTGTAAACTTATGAGATAATTGTGAAGATTGAGATATAATCAGATAAGTATAAGCACCTTAAATTATTAAATAAAAAAGCTTCACAGAGAAAATGGCAGTGTAGATAAACTAACATAACCATTTAAATGGCACTTAAAGCCTGAAAATTTGATATTATTTAAATAGCATGTATATTAATGCATCTATCAATCAAATCATTTTAACAGAGAAATCATGATGCTCCAAAAGATCCAACTGCCCAAAATGTACATATTTATTCATTATCTCCTTATATTATCACTGTATTTTCAAATATGCACCTAATTGACCTATAGATTCTATGTACAGTTCCAAAACCCCAATGGTAAACAGCCTTATACTTATAATGCAAAAAGACTTTTTTTTTCTTTTTATGGCTCAAGAGAAAAACATGTTTGAATAAATAAAACAATTTTTTTTAACTGTAGTGCTTTTTTTTAGACCTCCAGCATACTAGGATTTATTTTTCATTACTGAATGTTTTAAACAGTGGCCCCAGGAATTAATGTACTGTGTAGCCATGCCTGGGATTCCCACTCGTAGTATCAACTAAAATCTATAAGTTAATAAGAAACTAGATCGAAAATATTTCCCTAGTAAACTATCAAATAACAAAAATGTTTGGCTAACAAGTTGCTTCTTTTTTTTGCAGGTGGGGGGTGAGCGGCGATGGTGGTGGTTTTGTTTTTACCTGTTTTCCTCTTAACTTGAAAGGAACATCAATCATTTGCTTCTATGACTCTTCCACCAATAGGAAAGCACATGGTAAGTAAGGTTTTGTTTGAAAGGTTCCTCAGCTAACAAGAAGGCAATTAAATGTATAGAATATAATTTACTTAAATGGTTCAGAACAAGAAAGTAGCTGCCATTTTTATATCTAGCGAGGAGTTAGGATTTGAATTAATTGAAAAATAACAATTACGAAGACTTCCCGGCAAGTATTTATATAGAGAGCACAAAGGTTTCCAAAAAGCTGTTTCAAACCCTGAAAGAACCCAGGTTCCTCTTTTGAGTATACTAAAATTGTCTGATTTCCTTGCAAAGCAGTTTGGGAAAGCTTACCTTTCCTGTATGAACCATGATCAAAGTGAAACTAGATCACTAATGATCACTGAAAAGTATTTTAAAACCTTTTATTCCATCATCTGATCCCTACTTGGGTATTAGTTCCCTTACCATACAATCTTTATTTTAAATGTAAGTTAGTTTTAAAAAATTTTTTTAATTAATGTAAGATACAATATTCCCATTAAGTTTACTTAATTGCTGCTTTAAATTCCATTTTTGTGGCTCAATGCACAGATTCAATAAGTATAGACAGAGACCATTCTTAAAATAGTTAAGATTATAAAAGCCAAAGTTCCATTTCTCTTAAAACAGCTTCATGCAAATTATTCATAAACTTGAAAATCCTAAGGAAACGTGATCTTAAATAAAAAGACAAAGAGGTCTCTCTCAAAAGCTACTTAAAAGCCTAAAAAGTTTATGAGGTGAGGTTATAAAATGCATTCCATTTAGTCCTCTCCAACCTTTACTTTTTAAAAACTACAGGGGAGGGGAGGACAAAGGAGGAAAAGGGGGGAGGGGAAAGCAAATTGTGGCTTAAATCAAAAGCAGGGGAAAAATTCCTTAAACCTTCACTTTTCCTTTGAAAAATGCAAAACAAAGCCACCATTCATTGCGCCCACTGTGGGAATGCTTAATGCATATCTCCATCACAACTAAACCAAAACCCGAAAGATAGGCGGCGCCATAATTTTCCACAAGAGAAAATAAAGCTTACCTTTGTATGTGGTTCCTGTCTCTTACCAGGCAAAAACTGGAAATCTGGGGAATCATCTCCATAACTTTCTTGGTTGGCTCAGAAATATTGCTTTTTAAATCTGACTGGGTCTCTTTTTGCTGCAATAGTTCCTGTTTGGCATATTCTTTGAGCCTTTTGTACAGGGTGCGTAGGCCCTGAGCCGTTCGAGGAGGGCGGTCTACTCCAACTGCATTATAGTTAACTGCTATGATATCCCAGCATCTATTCTTTTCCACTATTACTGAATGTTTATTAGTGTGTTCTTCGAGAATTTTAACGTATGGCTTCACAAGCTTTAGCAGATCAAGCTTTTCAGATAAGGTAAAATTGGACGATCTAGCCTTTCCTACCATTGTTCTGTTCAAATTAAGTAGGCAGTCTCTGAAACCACCATGCAGCCTCCAGCTCTGCTCAGCTCTTTTCACAAACAGAAAAAGATCAGGCTTAACTAGGCTAGCCTCATTTAGGCCCACGCCTACAGGGGAGGGTTTATTAAAATTCCTCCAGCTTAAGCTGACGCAGGTTCAGGAAATCTGCTTAAGCCCGCCTGACCTACATAAAGCTTCTTACTGAAGAAGACAGGGAGGCACAAGCAAAACACACTTGTATATAAAGAGAACAGCGCGAGATAGGATTCAATACACAAAGGTCTAGACTAGAGATAAGCATGGAACACAGCTAAAAATTAGCTAATTTAGGGAGACTATCAGATTTCTGCACGTGTATGCCTAGCTGATAGACTGGAGCTACACTGCAGTATCACTTTAATAAAAACAAAAGAGGCACTGTGTTTTTTTGTGGTATTTGTTTACAATTCCAGTAGACAGAAAAATTAAAACCTAAAGATATGAGCGGTGAACGGAGGAATTTCCTCACAGAGCCCCTAATCAAGGTTTCTGAGCTGCAGGGCTCTCTTACAATATTTGCATAATGCTGGTCCTGCTGTCAATCAGGAATTGCATATCCTCTAGCTAGTTAGGTTACACCCAGACCAGGCTCTTCCATAAAGCTAAGCTTCTCCTTCAGCTTACGGGCTACCTCCCCACCCCCACCCCCACCCCCATGCTTTTCCCCCACAGTTATTTCAGAAGAAATTTTTGTTGAATACTAAACCCAAAATGCAGACAAAAACATGTTTTAACCACCATGGATTATTCCAGCTATGAGTGAGTATGTAGCCTGCTTTATCGTGTATAAAAAACCCTCCATTCACAGTGAAACAGCATAATCAAGCCTAAGTCTGCACACAACCAAATCACATCTACTGTTATCAGAGAGCAGACTGTTATTCAGCTAGCCTCACTCACACAATTGGAACCCGGAAAGGGAACTGCTAGTGTGGCCATGTGGCCAGTTTGCATGTTTTGAATCTATTTTCTAATTAGAATCTATTTTCTAATACCTGTGTGAAAAGATGATAAATAATCATGTAAGCAACATAAGTCTTTTCTCCAGCTGTACATGTTTCTTCAGATGGGAAGAATTAAAGCCTACTTAATTCCGATCAATCAAATAAATATTGATCACCTATTACGGATGTCACCTATTACCAATGTTCCTAAGCAGTGTGCAAGTTATAAGGAACTCAAAGGTGAATCTCCATTGAGTCCCTACAAAGATTGCAAAGAATGAGACTTACTGCTATTAGGTCAGTTCAGACTCAGCCAAATCTCATTATCCTCTTTTCCATTCTTTTATAAAAACCAGACAATTGAATGGAAGCCTTATATGATTTAAATTGTTCAGGGTGAAAATTAAAGGAGTGCTCAGCGGTACTGTTAGGTAGGCCAGCATAGGACTGGGGGATGTCCATTAACGCGTGCCCAGAGGGTCAAGCTAGGGAAACAAAGGAATGCGCACCGCACATGTTCAGGGTTGCCGGTAGGCAGGGGTGGGCGTGAACTTGAATTGGATCACCTAGCCAGGTAAATTCAATTCAGCCAATGGGGTCGACCAGGGGTCTTCCACCACGCCTCCCTGTGGAATCCTTGAAAAGGCAGAAGCCCGGAGGGGAGGGAGAAAAGGACAAGAACCGAGACGGGAGGAGAACTTAGAACGGAAGAGAGAGAACTCAGGCGCAGAGAGCTTTGGCACGCGTTGCGGGACGCAGAGCCGCTTCCAGCTAGGCCGCATGTCCGGGAGGAGCCCCTTGGGTGCCGTGTAAACCTGAAACTTCTTCTAACTTTCATAAAACTCACTTCGATCACGAACCAGGCTTCGGCGTGAATTCTTTCTCGCGCGGAGCCAAGGACCGAGGTATAAATCTAGCTCCAGAGAGATCTAACAGTACCTTTCCTTGTCTTAGTGCAGTTTTACATCTCAGGCAATTGTAGCAATCTAAAGTACTGCAGATGATTATTGTCCACAGAGAAGCAAATCACGATCCACCAGAAAAGCACTCTGGCCACAGGTAAAGTCAGTCAAGCTCTTTCCGAGGTTTTTTTTTAAAGAGTGAAAAAAGAATCACGGAAAGCATAGAGTATTTCGTTATAATATTTTCCACTGTTTTTGGACGTCATAGATATTAATATTAAGAACTGATGGTAAAGATACAGAAGGAATTGGCTGTCCACTTCAAAGAAATTAGCCAGTGAAAGCCTTTTGAACAGCAGCGGAATATTGTCAGATACCGAAAACCTAATGAACAGAAGCAGAACATAGTCAGAGACGGTGCTGGATGATAAGCCCTCAGGTCAGAAGGCACTAAAAATATGACCAAGAAAGAGCTGCTTTCACAAAGCAGAGTCAACCATAATGACATGGACAGAATAGAATCTTTAGGATCTTCAATTGCTGATGGGGCATGACTCAAAATGAAAACAGCTGCAAACATCTATTAATAACTGGAAGAAGGACACAGTGGCTGCAATGGTGGGCTCAAACTTATCAACCAACCACAGGGAGGATGGCCCAGGAACAGACAAGGCTTTGTTTTATCGTACCCAAGGTCACTATGAATCAGAACAAACTCAACGGCATCCTAACAAAAAGAAAATAAAAGTTCATGGAAAATATGATAACTCGAAGACAATGGAACTTTTCAAGGAAGTTATTTGTGACATCCCCCATATATACTAAAAATTTTATTTATAAGATTGGCAACATTTTTGAAAGTTAAAAATGTCCAAGAGTGAGCAAAGATGTAAAGCAATACTCTACTGTTTATGGGAATGTAAAGTGGCATTTTGGATGATAACAGATCAGTATTTTACCTGTGCAGTAATTTTACAGACTCTATTTTAGAAAAATATGCACAAATGAGCACAAAGAGCAATGAAGCATTCTATGCAGTGCCACAGCACTGGACGCAACTATTTTCAGTTGGAAAAGAGTTAAAAATCACTAGGGTAATTCCATACTATAAAGTCTACTCTAGGAAGCATTAACGTCAAAGACATAAGTCCAGCTCCAAGACACAGGATGGAGTAAAAGAAAATACAAAACAACAAGGCTGCTGTTGTGGCCTTAGAGTCCATTAAAACACACAGTGACTCGATGTGTGCAAAGTAGCATACAGTATAATCCTATTGTGCATACAACAAGCACTAAAGGGTAAATTTCTTTGGTAAAGATGTACTTCGTAGGCATAAGAAACCATATCCAACAATGGCCTAGAAGTCTCTTCTCTGTTACGGTAGTCACTAGCCACTTGTAACCATCAAGTACTTGAAATGTAATTAATGGAACTAAGGAACTAAATTTTAATTGTATTGAATTTCAAGTAATAAAAACTTAAAATTTATAAAGTGAGTCACTGGTTTCCATTAAACACACATTATTTTGGAAGGAGCCCTGGTGGTGCAGTGGAGTGTGCACTGTGCTAATAACCACAGTCAGCAGTTCAAACCCAATAGCTGGGAGAAAAACGACGTTTTCTGCTCCCAGAAAGATTGACAATGTGGGCAAATCCAAAGGCACAGTTCTGCTCAATCTGAGAGGGTCACTACTAGCCAAAATCAATCCAATGGGTTTTTGTTTTGGTTACTGTTTGAGCAGGATTACATTCTACCCTCTTCATAATATATGATCGTTTCTAGTAAAGCAAATAATAACTGCCCACTGAGTCCATTTCACCAAATTGATTTGATTGAATGAAATTTTTTCTATCCACTAAAGTTATAAGCATTTAGATTTATTTGACTATTTCATGCATATAAAACATTACATTGATAACACATAAATTAAGCACAAAAGCCCAAACCCACAGCCTTTAGAGGATTTTAACTCTTAGCAACACTGTCAGAACAGAACACTGACAGAACAGAACTGTCTCATATGGTTTCAGAGACTGCCTATATAAAAGCTTTTTATAAATTACAATAATGTTATAGAATCTACCTCAGAAAAGCATTCAAATGAGTAGAAATGTGTACCGGCAGAGCAACTGGTGGGTTTGAACCTCAACATTGCCCTTAGCAGCCACAGCTTAACCCACTGGACCACCAGGGCTCCTCTGTACATTGTGAGTGGTTATTAATTTTGAAATATTTACTATACTAAATCTATTATAATTAAATTATTTTCTAGTTTAAAAATAAGGATAAAAATTTTCATTGAAAAAAAAAAAAGGGTAGAATCAATACCAAACTAAATAAATAAAACTCACTGCTATTGAGTTGATGCTGACTCAAATCGACCCTACATAGATTACAAAATTAGTATTCTCATCAAAACAGGAAAGTAAAATGAGAGGGTGTGACCCATAGCCCTAGAGGGGACAATACTGGAGACACAGTGTGGAAATCCTGCCCAATCTGATCCCACCACACAGAAGCAAATCACTAAGGGTGTTCAACAGAACAGCAAGGGAACAGAGCAACGAAGTCCCCAGGGAAAACCAAAAATAGTCTTTGGGGCCAGGGCTTGGCACCCCAACAGACTGGACTCGAAAACACTCCTAAAAGCCAACAAACAGTCCTTGAATTAACTACAAGCTTTTCTTGTTGTGTTTTGTTTTGGTTTTTGTCATTGGTTTGTTGTTGTTTTGTTTGCTTTTGTTGCTTGGTTTTGTTCTGTCTTGTTTATGTGCATGTTATTATCTCCACAGGTCTGTCTAAATAAGTTAGGCTGGATGAACAATCTGGAGGAGAAAACAACAGGACCGACAGTTCTGGGGGGAAATGGGAGAAGGGGAGGTGGGGAGAAAAGTAGTGGTGTTAACAAACCCAGGGACAAGAGAACAACAAATGATCCAAATCGGTGGTGAGGAGGGTGTAGAAGGCCTGGTAGGGCGTGACCAAGGGTAATGTAACCTAGAGGAATTACTGTAACCCAAATGAAGGCTGAACATGATAGTGGGGCAAGAGGAAAGTCAAAGGAAATAGAGGAAAGAGCTAGGAG